>NC_072385.2:106053396-106379230 GCF_028885625.2 Pongo pygmaeus
AGACTACGGGATGCAGAGAGGGTGCAGACCGAGGACCTTGAAAAATCAGTTTCATGTGACATCATGGTAGACATGTGTGAAAAGTACTACCCACAGAGACACTGATATGACCATCACCAGAGATCTTTCACAGAGACCACAACCTCCCTGTCACCTGGGAAGCAATGGCGGACCCAGCTGAGCAACGTGGACCCAGTTGGACACAAGCTGCTGCAGACCCAACTGGGCACAAGCTGCTGGCCCAGTTGCTGGAGCCTAATGAAGAGGACAATATGGTGTGCATCCTCTATGACAAGATGTACGAGAATTTCATGGAGGAGGTGGACACAATAGATAATGAGACCTACCAGTGGAAGAAGGGGAAACTTTGACATACACTAGCCACTAGCCTGAACGCTGGCTCAACTTAATCCCACCTGGAACCAGCCCAACCGCGGTAGGGTTCAAGTGTGTGATGGATCTAACTCTTAGAGAAGAGTTTCTGCAGAGACTAGGCTTCTATCAGCACGTCTGGCTGCCAGACTGGGGCCTGGGGCCCTGGCCCAGTGATTCCAGGTGCACCTAAGCGGAAAGAGATGGGAAATGGCAAAAGGTGGATGCCCTTCCTTGAAAGGAACAACTCTATTACCTGGAATCTAGGCTGCCCCTACCCCAGCCATCATCTTTGTTATCTATACTGACCAGACTAGACAATAGTAGTACAGTGTGTGCCCGAGGAGCCCCACTCATTCTAAAGCTAGCTGCCCCTGCCCAAACCACGGCGGCTTCTTCAGGAGGAGGCCCTGTACCAGGTCAGTGAGATTCCTGGCTGCATCTTTGTCCATATCAACAGCTTCATTTGTGGATGCCATATCCAAGAAGGTACCTTGAGCATGGCCTGTGCAAACGTGCCCTAGTGCCCAATGCCTATGCTTCCCACAAATCTCAGAGTCCAGTGAAATTTCCTCCATCTTAAAAAAAAAAAGGCAACATTTCTAGTAAGAAAGTACTCAAAAATGATGGGGTATGTCAAAAGGACCCAAAGCCACCTGATAGAGCTCCCAATGACAAAAAGCTGGAGCAACTGACCAACAAATTAAATGATAATAATATTTAATTTATAACCCACAGAGGAAAATAAATACCTAAAAATTCATACTGGTATAAGTAAATAACTGAATAAATAAATAACTGAAGGAGAAGGAAGAGTGTTTCTTTATAGTAGAATTCAAATTAATAAATGGGGAGGAATGAGAAAAAGAGAAAAAGCACGCTTAGACAAGCACCAGAGTAGTAAGAGTTATAGGCAAGAATCATCCATGGATGCTGAAATTAATGGACAAAAGGATGATGAGAAACCGGATATTTGCAGTCTCAAAGCATCACTCAGCAAAATACAGTACTTAACTAATTACAAGGAGAAAAATCAGTGAACTTTACAGTGATCACTTAACCAAGTTATCAAAGTTAACTTAGTAGTAAAAAGACATATGGATATCATATATTCCCCGATCTGATGCATTGAGGATGGTACAACAACACATCTGTACTACACTTGGGAAAAAAACATATTTTTCACTCTAATGAAAAGAAAACATTAGATAAACCCATGTGGGTGCACATTTTACAAAATAAGTAGCCAGTACTCTTTAAAAGTGTCAAGGTCATGACAGGCAAAGAAAAATTGAGGAACTGTCACTGTTGGGGAGACTAAGAAGACATTATAATTGGATCCTGGAACAAAAAAAGGCATTAATGGAAAGACTGGCAAAATTCAAATAAGACCTGTAGAACAATTAACAATATTATAACACTGCTAATTTCCTGTAGTATTTTTGTAGCTTTTTTGTAAATCTAAATTTGTTTCAGGAAAAAAAAAATCTGTTTTTTAATGCAACATTTCTAGGTGTGAGATCTTGCTGTTTCAACCCCATTGTGAGAAATGACCCATTTTGGCTAGCTATTATAATTTTCATATTAAGAGAGTTTACCAAATGGTATCAGATTCAGAATATGTTTGTTGCTGGACTGCAGCAAACACAATAAGAAAACAAGCCAATGAATGAAAAACACACTTTTAAAACTCTGACGGCATGCTCTTCACAAAGAAAAAACAGAAAAAAAGACATGAACATTCTAGTCATAAAACAATGGCCCACAACACAAATAAAATAACCTGAAACATAAAATGTCAAGAACTGAACAAAACCAACTGAATCAACATATGATGAGATGATGACTTGGTGGGTTTCTGTGGCAGTCAATTTTTATGAGTCTGGTAAGGAAGGGCTGTCATTAGGTAAAGGTTGAATTGGTTCTGGTACATTGACTGAATTCATTCTGGTACATACCCAGATTTCAAGTCAGTTATCCTCAAACAGTTTGTAGCATCCAGTCCCACTTTTCCATTCCGGACCACGCTAGATATGAAAGGGGAAAGCATTGGAGATATTCGGTTCAAGGCCACTTCTGGGGACATTTTAACTTGACTTGTAAATCACCACTGAAAGCAGAAGGAAAGAATAATGATCAGGGCTTACAAATGGACTAGCTACAACACGCTGCCTAAAAACTGGACAGCATACAGCAGTTCCTCTTGCATAAATAAATAATTCATTTCCTATCTCTAGCGCAGCCTCTTCCAGTGATCCTCCAGAAGAAACCACCTCACTGCTGCTCAGCTACTCAGGACTGGGACTACATCACTGCTTTTCAGGAACAGAAGGAACTCCTGAAATACAATTCCCTCTTCCTTCCCAAAGCTGATTTCTACACTGCCACACTCTACTCAAAGTGGTCCCACTCTCACAACTGACTCGTTCTACTTTAGTTGAGTCCAAGGAGCCCTTGCTAACAATCCTCTATCCCAACACAAAAACACACACATCACTCAGTTAGCAATCTCTCCCTATGTGTCCCCACAAGGAGTAAAAACTTGATGGATAATACCATATAAAACTCTACAACAGGCTGACCTGCTTGAAGCTATTACTTACTAGAAATTATTTACTGCTGATATATCTTTCTTTTTTTTCTTTTTTTGAGACAGAGTCTCACTCTGTTGCCAGGCTGGAGTGCAGTGGCGCAATCTCGGCTCACTGCAAACTCCGCCTCCCGGGTTCAAGTGATTCTCCTGCTTCAGCCTTCCGAGTAGCTGGGACTACAGGCACATGCCACCACGCCCAGCTAATTTTTGTTATTTTTAGTAGAGACGAGGTTTCACCAGGTTGGCCAGGATGGTCTCGATCTCTTGACCTCGTGATCCACCCGCCATGGCCTCCCAAAGTGCTGGGATTACAGGCGTGAGCCACCGCGCCCGGCCTACTGCTGATACACCTTTCTTAATACCTTTCTGTCCACAGTGTAGTATAACTACCTGCTTACATGATCTCTTCCCTGCAGGGTCTATGTTTTGAATCCCCAGGGTTTAACAGAAATACCTGGCACATGCTAAACACTCAATAAACATTTTTTAATAAATAAATGAGTAAGGGGACAAAAGTTAGAGAAATATTTCAGTATGGAGAGAAGATAATGTGCCCCCTCCCCAAAATTTGGTAGGGGAATAGATATAACAAAATCCAAGGGATAGATATAACAAAAATCTACTTGACAATTAAATTATGAAAACATACACCTATGCAGCTATCAAGCAACACAGACTAACATGGATCTTAAGGTATTTGACTTTAAGGCACTAAGTCCTTACACTTAAAACCACAAAAGTAGAACCAATACATCATATCTAAATTATCTGGAAACTCATAGGGCTGGGGGAGGGAGTACACGAATTCTTCTTAATAGATTTCTAAATGAAAGCCTCTTCCTTCAGAGGAATAAGTCGATTCAAATGATCGTTTCCTTCCTCAATTTTAAAGAATAATGCCACATCAAAAGAAAATTAATTTCCAGCAAGTTACCAGTAAATGATGCTCTGGTTCTAGTTTTCATACATTATACCACATGAAAACTTACAAGTCCTTGCTAAAATAAATGTTGAAAAGTAGAACCTGTTTATTATTTCAGATAGTAAAAATAAATTTATTTCCTAATTTGATAGCTCAAAAAATAATAACACTTTGACCCCATATAGTGATGACAACCAGAAGTATCTTCGAGATTAACACCTTTATATTCATAATTCAGTTCTAAAATCATCCTTTTTGTAAATATAAAACAAGCTCTTCTTCTGACCACTTAACAGATGACCGCCCCCCGGCTATTCTCTCATTTCAAAGTAAGACTAAACTTCTAACACTGTACTACCAATCATAAAAATCATGTACTTTTTTAAACATTTTATCACTTACAAGGAGTGTCCATATATATTACTGCAGTTGATCTTCACAAGCCTGAGGTAGTAAAGAATTTTAATTCCCAGTTTGCAGATAATATGGGTAATTATTATAATGTGATTCTCAACAGTATACTAATCCACATCATAATTTTGAAGCCTATTTTTTTCTATTCGCCAACATTTCCACCTTCATGTCTATGTCACAATTCTTGAAGGGATGCTTATCAAAGTCATATGCTAAGTACAAATATACCTGTCTTATAAAAAAGCAAAAGGGTCTCACCTATATTACAGAATTGTTCTTCTGTGTTTTTCCCCACAGTACCTATTATTACTTTATCTCTTGCTTCCACAAAAGAAGGAAACAGAACCAACATATTCTAGACATCTATCTACCCATTATCAGGCATTATATTACTCATCTCTATCTGTAATTTCATTTACATCCCCCCAACTCTTCCCTGAGAACAATAATTGTTCCCATTTGACAAGTGGAAGCTAAAGAAACTTGACAAATAGAAAATTAAAGCTCAGCAAAATAAAGTAACTTGTTGAATGTTGGAAGCTGGAGGATCAGAATCCGAATCCGGATTCTCCAAGTCCACTATACGCATCTTTCTCTCAAATAAACATTGATAACTTCTATCACCAAAGAGAAAAGCATCAAGGTGATTTTGTAAAGCGTATATCTTATAAAATGTGAACAGACAAAAAGTAACAAATTTAAACAAATGATTGCTTTACCACTAGAAACAAACTGGACTATTGCTGGCCTACTGCTGAACCTGGTCTGAGTGATTCACTAGTCAAATGTTAAAGGGAACAACCTTGCTCTAGAAGCCAAACCATACTAAGTGACAACGATACATTCTAATTCAGCAACGGTCGAGACTTTAGGATGACACCTTAGGGAATGAATTCTCTTTATTTCCAGGGCAGCCATAATACTATTTTTTGACAGTGCAAGGTTTCACGCAGTATTAAAATCTATTTCAACCACGAGGAGGTGTGACTTCTCTAAAAAAAAAAAAAAGGCGGGGGGTGGGGAGTGGAATACAATGACTCCAAAATCAGAGGTCACTTAGCCAAAAACACTGGTCCTTTGGTGCAGTGAACCGGGTACATGGACAGGGAGTCACCACCGGTAGTAACTCTTACGCATGGCAGCACTATAATACACCCCAGATATACAAATATTTACGGTGGTCAGAGTCCCCTGAATGCTACTCCTGCAATTTGTATTTCCTGATTTTGACGTATTGCAAAAGGAAAATGCAAAATTACAATTTTTGCAAGGGTCTGCTACCCCAAAATAAAGTTACAAAAGGTCCTTTGATGAGAGGACTGGGGATTACAAAGACGTCTAAAGCACCATCCAGGTTCTTGCAATTAAAATGAGATGACAAACACGGAAACATGTGCCCTGCTGACGTCATGGAACGGAAAGGGGTGGCATCCTGCTGCGTCACGTCGACGTCATACAGCGCACGAGGGAAGTTACACTGGGGAAGCAATTTCCCCCAAGGGGCAACATTCGAGAAAAACAAGTTAGCTCAGACCCGAAGAATGACCACCCCACTCTAGGGGACGTCTTAAAAAGGGACACTCTCCCCTCTTCCAAACTGTATGATTCCCCTCATCAGGCAACAAGGAACTAATACTCGGGGTTTACAGGGACCAGGGGATGGGCCAGATATGGAGAAAGAGACGTCTCTGGCCTTGGGGCTCGTTCTTGAGGGAATCAGCGTGATGGGGATGAGAAGGGCATCTTTGGAACGGGGGCCTTCCCCATAGGAAGAGGAGGCGAGTCCCCTGGCCATATTTAAACCACAGTTCTCCACGCCACCTGTGCGATTCGGGATCCAACCTCCCCGCACCAGCCCCAGTCCAGGTACCTGGAACTTAGTCCGATCGGTAACCGGCGACTACGTGGGGTACAGGTACCCGAGCGCGCCCCCGACCGACGCACCGACCTGCGCGCGCGCCGCGGGCAGGATGCGTGCGCACTCCCCGGACGTCCCGCCCCGCCCCCTCTGCGGCCCCGGAGCCGGGCAGCGTGCGCGCCCCCGCGCCGCGCCGAGCCGGGCGCTCGGAAAGGCGTCCCCGTGGTGCCTGACAGTTCCTTCCTCAGCGCCTGCCCTGTGAGTGGGGAGGAGCGCGGAGTCTCGCCATATCAGGAGGGCCCTGTTACGTGAGGCTGTGCACGGAGACTATTCCAGGAAGAAGAGGGGACACTTGGTGGGCGGGGTGATTTCGGGCAGTCAGGTGGGCGACCCGCGTAGGCGTCTGAAAGGCCCGCGTCGTTAGGGAGGGCAGGAGTGGCGTCTCTGGTTACGGGGTCGGGCAAAGGGCAGAGGTCACCGTCCAGGTTGGACAGCAGCACCTTTGAGCGATGGCGGCGTCTGGGGAACCCCGGCGGCAGTGGCAAGAGGAGGTGGTGGCGGTGGTAGTGGTGGGCTCCTGCATGACCGACCTGGTCAGGTTAGTCCGGGGCCAGTTACTCAGTCTGCGGCTCGGGGGAGGAGGGGTGCCGTGCGCTGTGCGCCCAGTGGAGCTCTTGGGCGCTGGGTCTCCAGGGATAGACAGTGCTAGCTTTGGGTATGAGCTGCAGGTTTTCGAAGCCCTCAGCCTGTCTTCCTGGCATGAAAGAATTTGAGTCTGTAAAGGTAAATCTCAGGGGAGGGGACGTAAGAGGCCAGGGTTTAGTGAAAGCTCTAATATTACTCAAAGCGCTCCCCAAAGACCTGCCCTCCAAAGACTTGCGCCTCCAAAGACCTTTCTTGGCCCGGCTGCTGAGCCTTTCCCCAAACGAGCCAGGGAACTTTGCCCACGTCATTTTACCTCCGAGAATGTGCCTACCTCACAGGGTTGTTGTGAGGACTAAATGAAGTAAAGTGTTTTGTCAAGCGTAACATTATCCAAATTGGGTATTATTCGTCTGAGGTTATTGTATAAAATAATGAGTTGAGCAGAAATCAAAAAGACTGTCACCTTCCACCGTGTTGATTGTCGGCATTACTGCAGTATTTTATATTTACAGCGTATTTTTCAGCAAGCCAAGTATGAATCAAAATAAAAACATAAACACAGTATTTACAACCTCTAAAAACTATGATCAAATTATGATAGAAAATATGCCAAATGAAAATTGTTGAGTTAGGTCAGTAAGATTGAGTAGACAGGTCCTTCTGATTTTTCTTTTTTTTTAATTAAGGTAGCTTTTCTGATTATAAAAGTAATGTACGTTCATTGTAAAAGTAGTAATAAATTCAGATATTCCAAGAAAATCCTACCACTCCAATTACTGCAGTTCAGTCTTTTGATGAATATCTTTTCAGATGTAATGCTACTTTATGTTATAAAAATGATCAGGTATACTACAATAACACCTCATTCGTCCTGAAATGTTGCTTTTCCAAAGGGTAATAGAGAACGTGGAACTAAACAAAAAGGCTTTGGGGCAATCAAAATAAGTCACCAAATTGCTGCACCAAACCACCTGTATTGTACTCAGAAAATAGGTCTAGGGTCTTCATGTAACCAATTTAACCTTACCTTAAAATATTTATAAGCTGTGTTACCAAATTTCCACTGAGATTAGAAAGGTGGGAGTTAGAGGAGAGACTGCTAGAGGCAGTTATAGTGACTGACGAAAACTTGAGGGTGAGTAGGAGACTGTGTAACAAGAAGCAGCAACAAAAGAATTTTAAATACCAGTGACCTTTATTTTTCCACAAATATTAGAACTATTCTGTCAGACACTGTGCCAAGATAAAAATACTTTCCTTTGGTGACAGAGCATAAAATTGAATCTAGTTGGAGACATTTGTTGAAGAGGCCTGTACATCTTTTTCTAGAGCAAGAGTAAGTAAACTTTTCTGTAAAGGGCCAGATAGTAAATATTTTAGGCTTTGCAAGCCATATATGGTCAAGGTCACATTTTTTTTAACAACATTTTTTAAATGTAAAAACCATTCTTACCTCCCAAGCCTTACAAGAACATCCTGCAGGCCATAGTTTGCAGACACCTGTGTAGAAAGAACATCACTGTGTTTGCAACACAATATAGCAATTGATTTTACTGGTGATGACTCTTCAAGAAAAGGTTATATGGTACTTATTAAATTTTGTATAAAAATAGAGCATGTATTTCACTTTAGAAAAAGTTTCATCAAAAATTCATAAAGTTGAGTTACATAAAGGAATAAACCTTCAGTAAACCTTCATCTAAAATGATTCATTCCATGGGAAATCCACCTAGCTAAATGTTTACCATGATTTTATGTGTGAAGTGGCAGAAGAGTAAGAAAACTAAAGTGGACCGGGCGCAGTGGCTCATACCTGTAATCCCAGCACTTTGGGAGGCCAAGGTGGGCAGATACCTGAGGTGAGGAGTTTGAGACCAGCCCAGCAAACATGGTGAAACCCCATCTCTACTAAAAATACAAGAATTAGCTGGGCATGGTAGCTGGCGCCTGTGATTCCAGCTACTCAGGAGGCTGAGGCAGGAGAATTGCTTGAACCTGGGAGGTGGAGGTAGCAGTGAGCCGAGATCGCACCATTGCACTCCGGCTATGGTGACAAGAGCAAAACTCCGTCTCAAAAAAAAAAAAAAAAGAAAGAAAATTAAATTTTCTCATACATCCTACCTGAATAAAAATGTCAGGGTTAAAATTCAGAGCTACTTCCTTGTTACCAAACTGAGAGCTTTCTGTGAAGCTTGACCATCAGATACTAAAAATAACTATAGTACTTTGTGGGGTGGGGTAGGGGAGTGGTGTCAAAGGCCCATTTTAGTGTCCGTCAGGGTTTTAAAATCTTACTTCAGAGCTAGAAAAATTTGGAAATTATTTATTCTAGTCCTTCAGTTTTTAGATAAATAAACTGAAGCCCAGAGAAGACTTTCTCCTCTTGGCCATATTCTTTCCTTCATAAAATATCCAAGTTTCTTCTCTTCACATGAATCAGTAAAAATTTTACTAACGATTAGCAAAATCATTAGTAAAAAATTTACTAATGATTAGTAAAATAGTTAGTAAAATCATCAGTAAAAAATCATTAGTAAAATCATTAGTAAAAATTTTATTCCCGTATAGACTCTCTCTGCTAATTCCCACAGGTTTTCAACAAACTTTTCATGATCTCTCATTACTTATGACACTGAAGATCTTTACAGAAATCTGAGTATAGGATTTTCATTTAAAACCCTGCATCTGTGATAAACTTGGGTGCAACTTTTCTAGTTACAGTTAGTATCATGATTATATTAGTTATCTACTGCTGCTGTAACAAATTACCAAACTTAATAATTAAGTAACGCAAGTTTATTTTTTTACAGTTCTGGAGGTCAGAAGTCTGATACAGGTCTCACTGGGCTAAAATCAAGGTGTCAGCAGGGCTGAGCTCCATTCTGGAGACTCTAGAGGAGGATCTGTTTTCTTTCCTTTTCCACCTTCCAGAGGCTGCCCACATCCTTGGCTCATCGTGGCCCCTTCCTCCATCTTCAAAGCCAGCAATGGTTGTTCAGGTCTTTCTCACATCACCTCACTCTGACCCCCAGTCTTCTGGCTCCCTCTTCTACATTATAAGAACTCTTTTGATTACATTAGGCACAACCAGATAATTCAAAATAATCTCTTTATTTTATGGTGGCTTATTAGGAACCTTAATTTCCCCTTGCCATGTAACAACATATTCACAAATTCTGGGGATTTGGATGTGGACATCCTTTGGGAGAGGAGAGCAGAGAGTATGTTATTTTTGCTACCACAGTGGTTAAACTTGAAGTAAAAAATCCTACAATACTTAGTTCTCAGAGACTCTTTGAAGCCTATCATTCTGTCCTCACATTTCACAAGTGAGATAAGGAAGAGAGCTTCAATGACTTACTCCAAATCACACAGCCAGTAAGTGGCATAGTAAAGGCTACTACCCAGGTCTCCCAATCCTTACCTTTCTTTTTTATTTTTTTAAATATATATTTTCTATTTTTTATTTTGTTAAAGATGGGTTCTCGCTATATTACCCAGGCTGGTCTCGAACTCCTGGGCTCAAGCAATCCTCCTACTTGGTGTCCCAAAGTGCTGGGGTTACAGGCGTGAGCCACCGTGCCTGGCCCCAATTCTTACATTTCCACTATATTATTCTACCTCTAACTCTGACTAGTGTTTATTGCCCTTTTCATCTACGGTACATTTGATAGCTTGTAGTCTGTACATTCATTGTTAACTTTATAAACTGATAAGGAATAACAACTAAGGATTTATAATTTTCAAGTCTAAAGATAGTATCTTTATTACTGTGCCTCATTCCTAAATTTAACTGTAACTAGCCTGGACACCCATGCCTATTCTTTAGTATCACTTCAGAAATAAAACTGCTTCAATAACTAAGCCCTTTTGGATGGCATCCAAGCCCAACTTACTTTATATATTACATTACTGTGTGCCAGACACTGCTAATTCAATCAATGAATAACCTTTTTTTTCATTTCTAATTTCAGTCAGCTATGAATAGTAAGTCCTATGTAGTAATAATTTTTAAAAATCATTAGCTCATACAGCATGGCAAACAATTGAAATTATTTAATACTCACATATTTTTCTCATTATCCTCTTCCTTCTTGAACACTCATCTCTAAAGTTACACATTACAAAGATACAAGAAATCAACCCTGGTCTTATGGGGTATAAAGTCAAAAGATTTTCCAAAGACAGATTTCCACAAAAAAAACAACAATGTGTGAATATTTTTAGATGTTAGGCTTATAGGCCTTTGTTAATCATGTTTTCATTAGTAATCCTTATTTTTTATGACCTGTATCACCCATTTTTTTAATTATTCATTCAAGAAATATTTATTGAATTTATACTATGTGCCAGGCACTTCCTGATGTGCAGAGGATACAGCAGTGAAAACACAGACAAAAATCCCTGCCTCATGAAGTTTACATTCTAGTAAGACAGTATCAGTAGAAATAAGTTAATTACATAGTATGTTAGATAAAAGCTAAGGAGAAAAATTAAACATGTAAGGAGGGATGGGAATAGGAAGTTTAGATTACTGGCTTCAGAAAGCCTCACTGAAAAGGTCATTTAGAGTAAAGACCTAAAGGAGCAAAGAAAACAAGTCATAATCTGAGGGAAGAGCATTCCAGGCAGAAGGAATAGCATACTCAAAGGCCCTATTCAGTGAAGAACATGGAGTCCAGTATGGATGAAGAAGAAAAAAAGAGTCAGGAGACAGCAATCAGTGATTAAAGGACATTGAGTCATACTCTGGATGAGATGAAAAGCTAGTGGAGGATTTGAGCAGGGGAGTGACATAATCTTATTTTGATTATAATAGGATCTCTCCAAGGGCTATATGAGAATAAATAGCATGAAGGAGAAGGCAAATACAGAAGTAGGGAGACAAATTCAGAGTCAATCCCAACAATCTAGGCAAGAAATGATGGTAGCTTGAAAGCAGTGCAAGTGGAGAGAAAGCATCTTTCGATTATATTTTTGGGGTAGAGTTGACAGGATTAGAGGAAGTTGACCTCTACAAAAATGCAGAAGATTGTATGCAGAGAAAGTTGGGTGGGAGAGGGCAGTATCAGGAGCACAGAGTAGACATGGGAGGGTTGAGGTACCTACTAGACATCCAATTGAGGAGGTCAAGAAGATAGATACAAGAGTTTAGAGTTCAAAGAAGAGGTCCAACCCAGAGATATAAATTTCAGAGTCATCAGTGTATCGATGGTATTTAAAGCCATGAGGCTGGATGAGATCACTGAGGGTCTGATCTCCTAGGGCACTACAACATTTAAAGGATAAATTTTTAATAAAATTGACTTCGTGTCTCTCTTCAAGTCTCTCTGCAGTCCTAAAACTTGCTTTGAGACAAGCTTAACACAAACCTATGTTTATATTTCCATGGCAATAGACTCTGATGTCAACTAAAATTCTGTGTTATCTGTTTACATGCTGCCAATTAAAAGTGATGGCTTGAGAGATAAGACTCGTGTTCACCCAAGCATCTAAACTTAATCCTGCCAAATCAGGAAATGAGTGCCTAATTTTCAAAAGGTTTAATTGGATAGTGGAATAAGTGAATTTAGAAGCTTTTAGATCCAAAGCGGATGAAGCATTGGACCTAGATTACTTAAAAAAAAAAAAAAAAAAAGTTATGGTCAGGCACAGTGGTGGCTCAAGCCTATAATCCCAGCACTTTGGGAAGCCAAGGCGGGTGGATCGCTTGAGCTCAGGAGTTAAGACCAGCCTGGGCAACATGGCAAAACCCCATCTCTGCAAAAAATACACAAATTAGCTGGGCATAGTGGTGTGATCCTGTAGTCAGTCCCAGCTACTGGGGGGCTGAGGTGGGAGGATCGCTGAAGACCTGGAGTTTGAGGCTGCAGTGAGCCTTGATTGTACACTATACTCCAGCCTGGACAACAGAGTGAGACCCTGTTAAACATAAAAAAAAAAAAGAGAGAATTTTTTTTTATGTTTTTTTTGATAGGTTTTACAAACCTATCAAAGTTTGTATTTGTTTGACATAATACAGTACTTTCTAACTGGGACACAGGTTAGAGAGTCAAGAAGCCTCTTGGCTTGTCATATTTAGAACAGAGAAATCTCTTTTATAGTCACATTTTCAGAAACTAAAAAAGGAATATTGATCCAAAAAGTATCATGCTTTCCCAGTATTCAAGGAATATAATATCCTTCATTATTCTTTCTGCTTCTTAAATTGGTCTGAAAAGTTGCTTATCAGTTACCAATCATGTATTAAATTAGTATTTTGTTAAACATAGTTGTGTCAACTGTATTCCCTAATATCAAAAGTAATCATTCATGGGAAATTTGCTATGTCCCTTTAATGAAAATATTCATTAAAAAATTATGGCTGGGTGCATTGGCTCATGCCTGTAATCCCAGCACTTTGGGAGGCAGATGTGGGAGGATTGTATGAACCCAGGAGTTTGAGACCAGCCTAGGTAACAGGGTGATGAGACTGTATCTCTTAAAAAAAAAAAAAAATCCATATGACAAAGAAAGAGCACCTACTGTGTACTATTACAAAGCAGTCCCTTTAGCAATCCATTCCTTTGCCAGCTCTCTGTGCCTTAGGCTTTTCATGTCTGTAATCTAAGGAGAAGAAAGTAAGGTGGACTTTGTGATGAGTTTTGCTCTCGTATTTTGATGACTTGTTTATAATATTGAAATACTTATAGTGTGCTAAACACTAAGAATACTGCAGTTAGGAGGCCGGGCACGGTGGTTCACACCTGTAATTCCAACACTTTGGGAGGCCGAGGCGGGCAGATCACGAGGTCAGGAGATCAAGACCATCCTGGCTAATACGGTGAAACCCCATCTCTACTAAAAATGCAAACAACTAGCTGGGCGTGGTGGCGGACGCCTATAGTCCCAGCTACTCGGGAGGCTGAGGCAGGAGAATGGCGTGAACTGGGGAGGCGGAGCTTGCAGTGAGCTGAGATCGTGCCACTGCACTCCAGCCTGGGTGACAGAGCCAGACTCCGTCTCAAAAAAAAAAAAAAAAAAGAATACTGCAGTTAGGAAAACATGGTTACTGCTTGTCTTGTCTTAGTCCGTTTTGTGCTGCCATAACAGAATACCTAAGACTGGGTAATTTATCTTTTTTCACTTTTATTTTAAGTTCAGAGGTACATGTGCAGGTTTGTTATATAGGTAAACTCATGTCATGCGGGTTTGTTGTACCCAGGCATTATTTTTTTTTTTGTCACCCAGGTATTAAGCCTAGTTCTCATTAGTTATTTTTCCTGATCCTCTTCCCTCCTTTCACCCTCCACCCTCAGGTAGACCCCAGTGTGTGTTGTTCACTTCTGTGTGTCCAGGTGTTCTCATCATTTAGCTCCCACTTATAAGTAAGAACATGCAGTATTTAGCTTTCTATACCTGTGTTAGTGTGCTAAGGATAATGGCCTCCAGCTCCATCCATGTTCTGGCAAAGTACATGATCTCGTTCTTTTTAACAACTGTGTAGTATTCCATAGTGTATATGTACCACGTTTTCTTTATCCAGTCTACCATTGATGGGCATTTAGGTTGATTCCATGTCTTTGCTATTGTGAATAGTGCTGTAATGAACATACACATGCATGTGTCTTTGTTACAGAATGATTTGTATTCCTGTGAGTATATACCCAGTAATGGGATTGCTGGGTCGAATGGTAATTCTGTTTTTAGCTTCTGAAGGAATTGCAACCCTGATTTCCACAATGGTTGAACTAATTTACACTCCCACCAACAGTGTATAAGCATTCCTTTTTCTCCACAGCCTTGCCAGCATCTGTTAATTTTTGACTGTTTAGTAATAGTCATTCTGACTGGTATGAGATGGTATCTCATTGTGGTTTTGATTTGTATTTCTCTAATGATCAGTGATGTTGAGCTTTTTTTGATATGCTTATTGCAAATAAAATAAAATGTATGTCTTCTTTTGAAAAGTGTTTGTTCATGTTCTTTGCCCACTTTTTAATGGGGTTGTCTTTTTCTTGTAGATTTAAGTTCCTTTTAGGTGCTGGATATTAGACCTTTGTCAGATGCATAGTTTGCAAAAATTTTCTCCCATTCTGTAGGTTGTCTGTTTACTCAATAGTTTCTTCTACTGTACAGAAGCTTTTAGTTTTCTTCAGTTTAATTAGACCTCATTTGTCAATTTTTGCTTTGGTTGCAATTGCTTTTGGCATTTTGCCATGAAATTTTTGCCTGTGCTATGTCCAGAGTGGTATTGCCTAGGTTGTCTTCCAGGGTTTTTATAGTTTTAGGTTTTACATTCGTCTTTAATTCATCTTGAGTCGATTTTTGTAAATGGTGTAAGAAAGGGGTCCAGTTTCAGTCTTCTGCACGTGGCTAGCCAGTTATTCCAGCACCATTTATTGAATAGGGAGTCCTTTTTCCATTGCTTGTTTTTATCCGTTTTGTCAAAGATCAGATGGTTGTAGGTATGTGGCCTTATTTTGGGGGCTCTTTATTCTGTTCTATTGGTCTATATGTCTGTGTTTGTACCAGTACCATGCTGTTTTGGTTACTGTAGCCCTGAAGTATAGTTTGAAGTCAGGTAGTGTGATGCCTCCAGCTTTCTTTTTCCTTAGGATTGCCTTGGCTATTCAGGCTCTTTTTTGGTTCCATATGAATTTTTATTTTATTTTATTTTATTTATTTATTTATTTTGAGACAGAGTCTCACTCTGTCACCCAGGCTGGAGTGTAGTGGCACAGTCTTGGCTCACTGCAACCTCTGCCTCCCAGATTCAAGCAATTCTCCTGCCTCAGCCTCCCAAGTAACTGGGACTACAGGCCCACACTGCCACGGCTGGCTAACTTTTGTATTTTTAGTAGAGATGGGGTATCTCCATGTTGACCAGGCTGGTCTCAAACTCTTGACCTCAGGTGATTTGCCAGTCTCGACCTCCCAAAGTGCTGGGATTGCAGAGGTGAGCCACTGCGCCCGGCCTTATTTTTCTTGAGACAGGATCTTGTTCTTTCCCCCAGGCTGGAGTGCAGCAGTGTGATCATGGCTTACTGTAGCCTCAACTTCCAGGCTCCAGCAATCCCATGACCTTAACCTCCCAAGTAGCTGGAACTGCAGGCACACACCAGCATGCCCAGCCAATTTCTGTTTTTTGTTTGTTTGTTTGTTTGTTTGCAGAGACGGGGTTTTGCCATGTTGCTCAGGCTGGTCTCGAACTCCTGGGCTGAAGCAACCCACCCACCTCAGCCTCCCAAAGTGCTGGGATTACAGGTGTGAGCCATCGTGTGCAGCCCCATCTGAATTTTAAAATTCTTTTTTCTAGTTCTGTGATGAATGTCATGGTAGCTTAATAAGAATAGCATTGAATCTGTAAATTGCTTTGGGCAATATGGCCATTTTAATGATATTGATTCTTCCTGTCCATGAGCATGGAATGTTTTTTCTGTTTGTGTCACCTCTGATTTCTTCAATCAATATTTTGTAGTTTTCATTGTAGAGATTTTTCATCTCCCTGGATAACTGTATTTCTAGGTATTTTATTTTGTGTATGTGGTAATTGTGGATGGGATTGTGTCCTTAATTAGGCTTTTGGCTTGACTCTTGGTGTATAGGAATGCTGGTGATTTTTTGTATCTTGATTTTGTATCCTGAGACTTTGCTGAAGTTGTTTATCAGCTTAAGGAGCTTTTGGGCCAAGATTATGGGGTTTCCTAGGTATAGAATCATACAAAGAGGGATAGTTTGACTTCCTCTCTTCCTACTTGGATGCCTTTTATTTCTTTCTCTTGCCTGGTTACTCTGGCAAGGACTTCCAATACTATGTTGAATAGGAGTGGTGAGAGGAGGCATTCTTGTCTTGTGCTGGTTTTCAAGGGAAATGCTTCCAGCTTTTTCTCATTCAGTGTGATGTTGGCTGTGGGTTTGTCATAGATGGTTCTTATTATTTTGACATATGGTCCTTCAATACCTAGTTTATTGAGAGTTTTTAACATGAAGGAGTGTTCATTTTATGGAAAGCCTTTTCTACAACTATTGAGATAATCATGTGGTTTTTGCCTTTAGGTCTGTTTATGTGATGAATCACAGTTATTGATTTGCATATGTCAAACCAACCTTGCATCCCAGGGAAAAGTCTACTTGATCATGGTGGATTAGCTTTTTGATGTGCTGCTGGATTCAATTTTCTTTTTTTCTTGTGCCAGGTTTTGGTATCAGGATGATGTTGGCCTCATAGAACGAGTTAGGGAGGAGTCCCTCCTCCTCAGTTTTTTGAAATAGTTTCAGTAGCAGTGGTACTAGCTCTTCTTTGTACATCTGATAGAATTCAGCTGTGAATTCATCTGCTTCTGGCCTGTTTTTTAGTTGGTAGGCTATTTATTACTGATTCAATTTCGGAGCTCATTGTTGGTCTGTTCAAGGATTCAGTTTCTTCCTGGTTCTGTCTTGGGAGGGTGTATGTGTCCCGGAATTTATCCATTTCTTCTAAATTTTCTAGTTTGTGTGCATAGAGATGTTTATAATATTCTCTGATGGTTATTTGTATTTCTGTGGAGTCAGTGGTAATATCCCCTTTAAGACTGGATAATTTGTAATGAGCAGAAATGTATTGGCTCATGGTTCTCTCCAGAATGGAGAGTCCAAGATCAAGGGCATCTGTTGAGATTGCTCTATCATTCCATGGTAGAAGAATAAAGCAGGTGGGGGGGAAGAGAGAGAGGTGAAAGGGGGCTAAACTTGTCCTTTTATTAGGAACTCACTCCCTTGATAACAAACCCACTCCCATGATAATGGCATTAATCCATTCATGAAGACAGAGCTCTCATGACCTAAACTCCACTTAAAAGTCTCACCTCCCAGTGCCATTTCATTGACAATTAAATTTCAACATGTGTTTAGGAGGGAACAAACATTTGAACCACAGCACTGCTCTTGGGGAATTTACAGTCCAAAGAAGAAGGCAGACACAAAAAGAGATTATTATAGTATGACATGGTAAGTGCCTGCAGGTTATGCGAGAGAACAGGGAAAACTTCCTGGAAGAGATGCCCCCTGAGCCAAATTTTTTAAAATAAGCAGGTGCTAACCCAGAAAAAATGGGGAAGGAAGGCATTCCACCACCTGGGGTTACACACAGAAGCAAAATGATGGATGTGCTTGTGTGGTATGTGCTGAGGCACATATGTGCTTGCGTGGTATCTGCTGAGGCAGCAACCCTTGGGTCTTAGAACATCAGGATATACAGTGGTGATGAAAGGCCTAATCAGCCATGCTGAGGTGCTTAGGTTTTATTCTGTAGGCCCTGAAAGCCAGTGAAGGGCTCAAAGTACAAGAATGACAGCCAGATTAATATTTCACATAGTTCACTTAGTGCTAAAGTCAGATTTAAAAGAAGCCAATGTTTTGAAGGCATCAAAGGCATTCTTCTTGAAGACAGGAAGACCCATTTGAAAGGTAAAGCAGTAGTACTCACAAATATTGATGATGGTACGAACTAGGACAGTAGTGCTGGGAATCAAAAAGAGGAAAAAAATTAAAGAAATATTTAGGGGCTAAAATAGTTGGAAACAACTGTTTAGTAAAGTGGGCATGAATCAAGCATTCACTCTCTGATCTTTTATAAGGAAACACTAATGTTGAAACTTTACTTTCCCACATTGACAAGACCTAGAAGGTAGAGTCCTTGGAAAGAATGCCATCTTATGGAACAAAAGCATTCCATGCTTACTACTTTTACTGGGGGTGGGGATTATATTCTTTAAAAATCAAAATAGATGGTATCAAATAATTAAGAGATAGTTAAATTCTCTCTGGGGAAAAAAATCCTAATTTTGTTTTGAGATTTAAGAAAAAATACAGGTATTCTTTCATAATTGTAATGGAGACGCTAATGACAAATTTAGCTCAAAAAATTTACAAATATTAACTGGAGACAATGAAATGACAGAAGATATAAACATAAAAAAGAATGTTAAAATACAAAATAGAATCTTCCATATACCAATACAACATTCTTAAGGGAAGAAAAAAACTACACAAAGCTGAACCACCCATGTAACAAAGATATTTATAATGTGTAAAGTGTTGTTGGGGAACTTAGGGACAGTGGAACTAGAGAATATCAGAGTAGCAAAGAAACTTGAGTTCATTTTTGTGTTGAAATGACCACCCTGTTCATGTTAAATATAGGAAGCACAAGTCTAGAAAGAATTAACTGATTTTCCCCCAGCTAATACCTAATTAAGATTGGAGCCAGGATTAAAGTTTTGGAGCCAGGATTAAAGTTTTGGAGCCAGGATTAAAGTTTTTATCTTTTGGCTCTCAAATACTAACACATTGGGTTATTGTGAAGTTTTTTTTTTGTTTTTTTTTATTTTATTATTATTATACTTTAAGTTTTAGGGTACATGTGCACAATGTGCAGGTTAGTTACATATGTATACATGTGCCATGCTGGTGTGCTGCACCCATTAACTCGTCATTTAGCATTAGGTATATCTCCTAAAGCTATCTCTCCCCCCTCCCCTCCACCCCACAACAGTCCCCAGAGTGTGATGTTCCCCTTCCTATGTCCATGTGTTCTCATTGTTCAATACTCACCTATGAGTGAGAATATGCAGTGTTTGGTTTTTTGTTCTTGAGATAGTTTACTGAGAATGATGATTTCCAATTTCATCCATGTCCCTACAAAGGACATGAACTCATCATTTTCTATGGCTGCATAGTATTCCATGGTGTATATGTGCCACATTTTCTTAATCCAGTCTATCATTGTTGGACATTTGGGTTGGTTCCAAGTCTTTGCTATTGTGAATACTACCGCAATAAACATACGTGTGCATGTGTCTTTATAGCAGCATGATTTATAGTCCTTTGGGTATATACCCAGTAATGGGATGGCTGGGTCAAATGGTATTTCGAGTTCTAGATCCCTGAGGAATCGCCACACTGACTTCCACAGTGGTTGAACTAGTTTACAGTCCCACCAACAGTGTAAAAGTGTTCCTATTTCTCCACATCCTCTCCAGCACCTGTTGTTTCCTGACATTTTAATGATTGCCATTCTAACTGGTGTGAGATGGTATCTCATTGTAGTTTTGATTTGCATTTCTCTGATGGCCAGTGATGGTGAGCATTTTTTCATGTGTTTTTTGGCTGCATAAATGTCTTCTTTTGAGAAGTGTCTGTTCATGTCCTTCGCCCACTTTTTGATGGGTTTGTTTTTTTCTTGTAAATTTGTTTGAGTTCATTGTAGATTCTGGATATTAGCCCTTTGTCAGATGAGTAGGTTGTGAAAATTTTCTCCCATTTTGTAGGTTGCCTGTTCACTCTGATGGTAGTTTCTTTTGCTGTGCAGAAGCTTTTTAGTTTAATTAGATCCCATTTGTCAATTTTGGCTTTTGTTGCCATTGCTTTTGGTGTTTTAGACATGAAGTCCTTGCCCATGCCTATGTCCTGAATGGTAATGCCTAGGTTTTCTAGGGTTTTTATGGGTTTTGGTCTAACGTTTAAGTCTTTAATCCATCTTGAATTAATTTTTGTATAAGGTGTAAGGAAGGGATCCAGTTTCAGCTTTCTACATATGGCTAGCCAGTTTTCCCAACACCATTTATTAAATAGAGAATCCTTTCTCCATTGCTTGTTTTTCTCAGGTTTGTCAAAGATCAGATAGTTGTAGATATGCGGCATTATTTCTGAGGGCTCTGTTCTGTTCCATTGATCTATATCTCTGTTTTGGTACCAGTAC
Organism: Pongo pygmaeus; assembly: GCF_028885625.2. Taxonomy (NCBI): domain Eukaryota; kingdom Metazoa; phylum Chordata; class Mammalia; order Primates; family Hominidae; genus Pongo; species Pongo pygmaeus. Next base: position 106,073,921 of record NC_072385.2, read on the forward strand.
CGTGCTGTTTTGGTTACTGTAGCCTTGTAGTATATTTTGAAGTCACGTAGCATGATGCCTCCAGCTTTGTTCTTTTGGCTTAGGATTGACTTGGCGATGCGGGCTCTTTTTTGGTTCCATATGAACTTTAAAATAGTTTTTTCCAATTCTGTGAAGAAAGTCATTGGTAGCTTGATGGGGATGGCACTGAATCTATAAATTACCTTGGGCAGTATGGCCATTTTCACGATATTGATTCTTCCTACCCATGAGCATGGAATGTTCTTCCATTTCTTTGTATCCTCTTTTATTTCATTGAGCAGTGGTTTGTAGTTCTCCTGGAAGAGGCCCTTCACGTCCCTTGTAAGTTGGATTCCTAGGTATTTTATTCTCTTTGAAGCAATTGTGAATGGGAGTTCACTCATGATTTGGCTCTCTGTTTGTCTGTTATTGGTGTATAAGAATGCTTGTGATTTTTGTACATTGATTATGTATCCTGAGACTTTGCTGAAGTTGCTTATCAGCTTAAGGAGATTTTGGGCTGAGACAATGGGGTTTTCTAGATATACAATCATGTCATCTGCAAACGGACAATTTGACTTCCTCTTTTCCTAATTGAATACCCTTGATTTCCTTCTCCTGCCTAATTGCCCTGGCCAGAACTTCCAACACTATGTTGAATAGGAGTGGTGAGAGAGGGCATCCCTGTCTTGTGCCAGTTTTCAAAGGGAATGCTTCCAGTTTTTGCCCATTCAGTATGATATTGGCTGTGGGTTTGTCATAGATAGCTCTTATTATTTTGAGATACGTCCCATCAATACCTAATTTATTGAGAGTTTTTAGCATGAAGGTTGTTGAATTTTGTCAAAGGCCTTTTCTGCATCTATTGAGATAATCATGTGGTTTTTGTCTTTGGTTCTGTTTATATGCTGGATTACATTTATTGATTTGCATATATTGAACCAGCCTTGCATCCCAGGGATGAAGCCCACTTGATCATGGTGGATAAGCTTTGCCAGTGCTGCTGGATTCGGTTTGCCAGTATTTTATTGAGGATTTTTGCATCAATGTTCATCAAGGGTATTGGTCCAAAATTCTCTTTTTTGGTTGTGTCTCTGCCCAGCTTTGGTATCAGGATGATGCTGGCCTCAAAAAATGAGTTAGGGAGGATTCCCTCTTTTTCTATTGATTGGAATAGTTTCAGAAGGAATGGTACCAGTTCCTCCTTGTACCTCTGGTAGAATTCGGCTGTGAATCCATCTGGTCCTGGACCCTTTTTGGTTGGTAAGCTATTGATTATTGCCACAATTTCAGAGCCTGTTATTGGTCTATTCAGAGATTCAACTTCTTCCTGGTTTAGTCTTGGGAGAGTGTATGTGTCGAGGAATTTATCCACTTCTAGATTTTCTAGTTTATTTGCGTAGAGGTGTTTGTAGTATTCTCTGATGGTAGTTTGTATTTCTGTGGGATCAGTGGTGATATCCCCTTTATCATTTTTTATTGCATCTATTTGATTCTTCTCTCTTTTCTTCTTTATTAGTCTTGCTAGCGGTCTATCAATTTTGTTTATCCTTTCAAAAAACCAGCTCCTGGATTCATTAATTTTTTGAAGGGTTTTTTGTGTCTCTATTTCCTTCAGTTCTGCTCTGATTTTAGTTATTTCTTGCCTTCTGCTAGCTTTTGAATGTGTTTGCTCTTGCTTTTCTTGTTCTTTTAATTGTGATGTTAGGGTGTCAATTTTGGATCTTTCCTGCTTTCTCTTGTGGGCATTTAGTGCTATAAATTTCCCTCTACACACTGCTTTGAATGTGTCCCAGAGATTCTGGTATGTTGTGTCTTTGTTCTCGTTGGTTTCAAAGAACATCTTTATTTCTGCCTTCATTTTGTCATGTACCCAGTAGTCATTCAGGAGCAGGTTGTTCAGTTTCCATGTAGTTGAGCGGTTTTGAGTGAGTTTCTTAATCCTGAGTTCTAGTTTGATTGCACTGTGGTCTGAGAGACAGTTTGTTATAATTTCTGATCTTTTACATTTGCTGAGGAGAGCTTTACTTCCAACTATGTGGTCAATTTTGGAATAGGTGTGGCATGGTGCTGAAAAAAAAAAATATATTCTGTTGATTTGGGGTGGAGAGTTCTGTAGATGTCTATTAGGTCCGCTTGGTGCAGAGCTGAGTTCAATTCCTGGGTATCTTGTTAACTTTCTGTCTCGTTGATTTGTCTAATGTTGACAGTGGGGTGTTAAAGTCTCCCATTATTATTGTGTGGGAGTCTAAGTCTCTTTGGAGGTCACTCAGGACTTGCTTTATGAATCTGGGTGCTCCTGTATTGGGTGCATATATATTTAGGATAGTTAGCTCTTCTTGTTTAATTGATCCCTTTACCATTATGTAATGGCCTTCTTTGTCTCTTTTGATCTTTGTTGGTTTAAAGTCTGTTTTATCAGAGACTAGGATTGCAACCCCTGCCTTTTTTTGTTTTCCGTTTGCTTGGTAGATGTTCCTCCATCCTTTTCTTTTGAGCCTATGTGTGTCTCTGCACGTGAGATGGGTTTCCTGAATACAGCACACTGATGGATCTTGACTCTTTATCCAATTTGCCAGTCTGTGTCTTTTAATTGGAGCATTTAGTCCATTTACATTTAAAGTTAATATTGTTATGTGTGAATTTGATCCTGTCATTATGATGTTAGCTGGTTATTTTGCTCATTAGTTGATGCAGTTTCTTCCTAGCCTCAATGGTCTTTACAACTTGGCATGATTTTGCAGTGGCTGGTACTGGTTGTTCCTTTCCATGTTTAGTGCTTCCTTCAGGAGCTCTTTTAGGGCAGGCCTGGTAGTGACAAAATCTCTCAGCATTTGCTTGTCTGTAAAGTATTTTATTTCTCCTTCACTTATGAAGCCTAGTTTGGCTGGATATGAAATTCTGGGTTGAAAATTCTTTTCTTTAAGAATGTTGAATATTGGCCCCCACTCTCTTCTGGCTTGTAGGGTTTCTGCTGAGAGATCCGCTGTTAGTCCGATGGGCTTCCCTTTGAGGGTAACCCGACCTTTCTCTCTGGCTGCCTTAACATTTTTTCCTTCGTTTCAACTTTGGTGAATCTGACAATTATGTGTCTTGGAGTTGCTCTTCTCGAGGACTATCTTTGTGGCGTTCTCTGTATTTCCTGAATCTGAATGTTGGCCTGCCTTGCTAGATTGGGGAAGTTCTCCTGGATAATATCCTGCAGAGTGTTTTCCAACTTGGTTCCATTCTCCCCGTCACTTTCAGGTACATTAATCAGATGTAGATTTGGTCTTTTCACATAGTCCCATATTTTTTGGAGGCTTTGTTCGTTTCTTTTTATTCTTTTTTCTCTAAACTTCCCTTCTTGCTTCATTTCATTCATTTCATCTTCCATCACTGATACCCTTTCTTCCAGTTGATCGCATCAGCTCCTGAGGCTTCTGCATTCTTCACGTAGTTCTCGAGTCTTGGCTTTCAGCTCCATCAGCTCCTTTAAGCACTTCTCTGTATTGGTTATTCTAGTTATACGTTCATCTAAATTTTTTTCAAAGTTTTCGACTTCTTTGCCTTTGGTTTGAATTTCCTCCTGTAGCTTGGAGTACTTTGATCGTCTGAAGCCTTCTTCTCTCAGCTCGTCAAAGTCATTCTCCGTCCAGCTTTGTTCCATTGCTGGTGAGGAGCTGCGTTCCTTTGGAGGAGGAGAGGCACTCTGCTTTTTAGAGTTTCCAGTTTTTCTGCTCTGTTTTTTCCCCATCTTTGTGGTTTTATCTACTTTTGGTCTTTGATGATGGTGATGTACAGATGGGTTTTTGGTGTGGATGTCCTTTCTGTTTGTTAGTTTTCCTTCTAACAGACAGGACCCTCAGCTGCAGGTCTGTTGGAGTTTGCTAGAGGTCCACTCCAGACACTGTTTGCCTGGGTAGCAGCAGTGGTGGCTGCAGAACAGCAGATTTTTGTGAACCGTGAATGCTGCTGTCTGATCATTCCTCTGGAAGTTTTGTCTCAGAGGAGTACCCGGCCGTGTGAGGTGTCAGTCTGCCCCTACTGGGGGGTGCCTCCCAGTTAGGCTGCTCGGGGGTCAGGGGTCAGGGACCCACTTGAGGAGGCAGTCTGCCCGTTCTCAGATCTCCAACTGCATGGTGGGAGAACCACTCCTCTCTTCAAAGCTGTCAGACAGGGACATTTAAGTCTGCAGAGGTTACTGCTGTCTTTTAGTTTGTCTGTGCCCTGCCCCCAGAGGTGGAGCCTACAGAGGCAGGCAGGCCTCCTTGAGCTGTGGTGGGCTCCACCCAGTTCGAGCTTCCTGGCTGCTTTGTTTACCTAAGCAAGCCTGGGCAATGGCGGGCGCCCCTCCCCCAGCCTCGCGGCAGCCTTGCAGTTTGATCTCAGACTGCTGTGCTAGCCATCAGCGAGATTCCGTGGGCGTAGGACCCTCCAAGCCAGGTGCGGGATATAATCTCCTGGTGCGCCGTTTTTTAAGCCCGTTGGAAAAGCACAGTATTGGGGTGGGAGTGACCCGATTTTCCAGGTGCCATCTGTCACCCCTTTCTTTGACTAGGAAAGGGAACTCCCTGACCCCTTGCGCTTCCCGAGTGAGGCAATGCCTCGCCCTGCTTCGGCTGGCACACGGTGCGCTGCACCCACTGTCCTGTGCCCACTGTCTGGCACTCCCTAGTGAGATGAACCCGGTACCTCAGATGGATATGCAGAAATCACCCGTCTTCTGTGTCGCTCATGCTGGGAGCTGTAGACTGGAGCTGTTGCTATTCGGCTATCTTGGCTCAAGCTCCTCAATACCTATTGTGAAGTTTTGAGTAGCATTTCAGAAGTTTGACATGTACTGGATTTGCAAGAGACAAAGTGTTCAAAAGTGCTAATAAGGACCGATTTCCTTGAAAAAGAAAACAAAGCTAATATTGCAATTATCAGTATCAGAGTACTTAGTATTATTGTCCTTTATTTTTTTCAGACCTGTGATTTTTATTATATATGCATAATATAACCTTTACCATTTTTAATTTACAATTCATTGGCATTAAGTACATCCACATTTTTTTACAAACATCACCACTAATCATCTCCAAAACTTTTTTCATCTTCCTAAACGGAAATGATGTTCTTATTAAACATTAACTCCCTATCCCCTCCTCCCCTCAGCCCCCAGCAACTACTATTCTACTTTCTATCCCTATGAATTTGACTACTTTAGGTACATTATATAAGTGGAATTATGCAGTGTTTGCCCTTATGTGACTTACTTATTTCACTTAGCATAACGTCCTCAAGAAAGGGCAAGTGAACTTGAAGACATAGTAATAGAGATTATCTAAATTTAAGCACAAAGAAAAAATGCACAGAGCCTCTGTAACCTGTGGAACAGTCTACCATATGTATAATTGGAGTCAAAGTATCTCATATAGGTAGAGTCTTTGTAACTGGCTTACTTCACTTAGCATAATATTTTCAAAGTTTATCCATGTTGTAGTATGTTTCAGAATTTTCTTTTAAGGCTGAAAAATACTCCATTTATGTACATTACACATTTTGTTTATTCATCTATCAGTGGACATTTGGGTTGCTTCTACCTTTGGGCTGTTGTGAACAATGCTGCTATTAACATGGGTATACAAATACCTGTTTGAGCCCCTGTTTTCTGTTCTTTTGAGTATATACCCAAAAGTGGGATTGCTGGATCATATGGTAATTCTATATTTAATTTTTTTGAGGACTCACCATATTGTTTTCCATAACAGCAACACTGCTTTTCCTTTTAGTTTCTTGCATCTTCTTTGTAAAGTCCCTATTCTTCATCTTACTCACCAAGCCTCCTTTTCCTAATTCAGTTTAGACTATTTTTTTGTTTTGTCTCCCATTTGTAATCCCTCTTTTATCTCCTCTTATGCAATTTTGCATCCCCATATGCATGTATATCTGTCATGTCTAAGTATACGTTTGTGCAAGAGGAAAAATGTGTCTGTACAGGCAAGGAGCTCAGTAAACCTCATACCTTCTCTGCCACCCTCAATCTCAGCCCCAGCATTTTTGTGGCCATTTAATACTCTGTTACGTAGAGATACAAAAATTTGTTGATTCAGTGCCCTAAATAAATACTTTTAAGTTGTTTCTGTTTGCTATGATGAACTGCTTTGAACACTTATCTTTTAGACTCATGTCTGTTTCCTTAGGTAAATTCCTAGAGATGGAATTTCTAGGTCAAAGGAAATAACAGTCTTGTTTCTGTTCTGTTTTCTTTTGAGTCAAGGTCTAGTTCTGTCACCCAGGCCAGAATGCAGTGTCACGATCGCAGCTCATTGCAGCCTTGACCTTCCAGGGTCAATCAATCCTCCCACCTCAGCCTTTTGAGTAGCTGGGACTACAGGTGCATACCACCATGCCCGGCTAATTTTTATATTTTATTTTTGGTTGAGACAAGGTCTTGCCATGTTGCCCAGGCTGCTCTCGAACTCCTAGCCTAAAGCTATCTGCCCGCCTTGGCGTCCCAAAGTGCAGTGATTACAGACGTGAGACACCATACCTGGCTGGAAATAACATTTTTTAAACTTTTGAAATATATTGCCAATTTGCCTTCATAAAAGTTCTTCTGAAATACACTCCTACTCACAGTGTATGAAAAGGCCTATTTCCTGGATTTTTAACGAACACATTACTAGTTGAGAGATGTTAAATGTTTTCATGTTTGATTACAAGAGGAGATGTTGAATGTTTTCCAGATGTTTGTTAGTTATTTGTGTTTCTTTTGTGAGTTGCCAACCACGGGTCCTTTGTTCATTTTTCTGTTGGACACTCCTTAAGATTTTAAACAAAAGAGTTCAAAGAAAAGAAAATGTAAAGATGCTGGTTAAGAGTTCTGCAGCAAAGAAACTAATAGTGTAAGAGTGAAAGGAGAATTTTAAGACTCTGGCTAGCATAAAATATTGTGGAAATATGGAAGAGAGAGATTCTCAACCCTGGTTGCCCTTTAGAGTCAGTTAGACCAGACTCTCCAGGGAAGGAATCCAGGCATCAATTTTTGTTTTTTAAATTCCCCATAAATTTTAATGTGCCACAGGGGTAGAGAAAAAGTGGCTTACTGATAAAAGCAGGAACTATGAAGTAGAGTGAATGTGACAAAATACTGTAGCGATTTGGAGAAATGAACCTTTAAGAGAAAGGGGTTGCAGTTATTCCTGACCAAGGGGAATCATGATTGGTACAGATAAACACATCAATGGATAAGTGGCATTATACCTGGTTATCCAGTCTCTCTGCTGTGGTAATACAGTGTTCACTCTTGACATGTTGTGTCACATGATGCTGTCCAGTGATACCAGTTCTTGAATGATGTGTGAGTTCCGCCCAGGACAGTTGCCTCCTAGTTGAGTGGCTGCATCTTCCTCCATTCTGACAGTGATTGTACAATGTTAAAACTAAACTATAAGCTAAGTAAGGACGGGGTCTGAATATCTCCAGAACTTCACACAGAGTCTGGAATGTAGTAATTGTAACAAATATATGCGGAGAATGGACTGAGTATCAAAAAGGATCTGAGATTATTCCAGTTTCTTCCATGGTTATACTAAATCAAGATTTGCTTCATTTAATACAATTTTAATCACTTTTTAGTACTTTCTACACAGTGATGAACTACCTTTTTGTCATATGATCCTCAAGGACAAGGTTTCTTTGAATTGTATAAGGTTCCTCTTATGACGACTGATTGAAGGCACTTTTTTGACGCCTTAAATTCTTCATATGAGCATTTAAGATATTTCCATCTGCCTTGCTTTACCTTCTTTACGATTTTTATATCACTAGTTTGACTTGGAGTGTTTCTTGTATACATGCAGAAGGCTGCTATAAATTATCTCTGTTTGTATATGGTTGATGTGTTTTCTAAATAAAAGCTGAGAGTTTTGTTTTTGCTTTGGGTTTGGGGTTTTTTGTTTCATAGTGTTTTGGTTTGTTTTTTTTGTTTGTTTGTTTCCCAAATACATCACATATTAGATACTGGCTTGTCTCTCATGGTCAAAAATATCTTCTGTATTATTGCAGAAAATAATTTGTGCAACAGTTTTTTAAGTACCCTTTACAAATTATATTTTACATCTGGATTTTTACCACCAGTTTAAAAAGTTACAATTCATACACTGTTATAGCAACAATATTGGTTTTTTCTGAGTTAGAAGTCTTCATTTTGAAGTGAGAAATACAAATCTACGTTTTTAGTTACCTAAATTTTCAACCAAATACTCTGCCAAAAATCTTTTAGAAACTCAGTTTTAAAGTTCTTCAGGCTGTCTCAGTGAAAATCATAAGCAGTTCTTTGGTATTCTGTCAAGACCATAAAGAAAATAGAGTATTATCTAAAATGTTTCTTTTAAGCCATTTCAAACCATCACAGTACCTTGCTCAAAGTAGTTATTCAGTGAACATTTGTGGAGGGAAGGAGGGAATGCTTGCATGCCACAGTTGCCCAAGAATAGCAGCTGTGTAGAATGTGTGTGTGGGGACCCTGGTTCCAGCAGAACTTTAACCCTACTGACAGCTGCAACAAGGAAACTGCATTATTTAACTGGTTAGTTCTTTGGGTTGTAATGAGCAGAGGATCATTTCAGTTACTTCAAGAATGGGTACTTGTTTGCAAGGTGACCCAGAATTAGCTTAACAGCCAGGTCTCAGGAAGAGCAGGAACCAGGGAAGGTTCCTAGGAAATGGATTGTTGTTGAATTTTTACCCCAGTGCTCCATCATTACCCTGGCCCCACTGCCCTCCTCATGTGTGTTCCATACCCTCACTCCTCTCTCCATTTGCAGGCTTTCTCTGCGAGTATAGCACCTGCTCATTCCCAACCCTGCCAGTGTTTTGCCTTTATTGGCCTCCTTTACCCCCCTGCATCCATTCAAGCTTCTGCTTCCACCACAGATTGCTTCCTTCTTGCCATGTTTCTTATTTGATGGGTGTTCAGCTGTGGTGTTTCATATACATTCATTAAGCTAGGCTGACTTTCTGTCTGCTTGACATGTCGCTTACTTAGGGAATTGTATTAACATCACCTACCGTGATGGTGGATTTGACAATTTCTTGTTGTTGTTATATATTTTTTTGGTTTTATGTATTTTACAGCTATTTTATTGGTTATACTTAGACTTGAATTATTACATTTTCCTGCCGAGTTTAACCATTTTTCTCCCTTTCCTGTGGTGCTGATGAATTTAACCTTTTGATTAAAGTGAGTTACCATATTTTATCTGTCTTTGCCCTAAGCTTTTTTATTTTTTAATTTTTGGCTGATACTGATAAAGCTTTCCAGGTTTGTTTTAGTTGCTATTTGCCTTGTATATCTTTTCCTGTCTTTTTTTCTTTTCACCCTTCAATGTGTCTCATAAACAGCGCATACCTGGATTTTAGTCTTTTGTTGGCTTGTTTTATTTATTAATTTTTTTATAACTGCGATACTTTTTTCTTTTTACTAGAGAATGTAATCCAGTCACATTTGTTGGGAGTTCTGATTTATTTGAATTTATTTTAAATGTGTTACATTACAATAAACCGCTCTTTAGAACACTATTTTTCAAACTCATTAAGGCTGTAGAGCAGGGGTCCCCAACCCCTGGGCCACAGACCAGTACTGATCCGTGGCCTGTTAGGAACCAGGCTGCAAAGCAGGAGGTGAGTGGCAGGAAAGTGAGCAAAGCTTAATCTGTATTTACAGCCACTCCCCATTGCTCACATTACCTCCTGAGCTCCACCTCCTATCAGATCAGCAGTAGCATTAGTTTCTCATAGGAGCGCGAACCCTATTGTGAACTGCACATGCAAGCGATCTAGGTTGTGCACTGTTTTTGAGAATCTAATGCCTGAAGATCTAAGGTGGAGCTGAGGCACTGATGCTAGCATTGAGGAGCAGCTGCAAATACAGATTAACATTAGCAGAGAGGTTTGACTGCACAGAGACCATAATAAATCAACCGCTTGCAGACTCATATCAAAGCCCTATCAGTGAGTGGCAAATGACAATTAAGCTGTATCTGGTGGCAGGCTTAACTTTATAGTGGCAAGTGAGTTGATGTACTTCAGTTGTACAGCTGCATCTGGTAGCAAGCTTTAAGTCAGAATCCAACAGTTATTTTAGCCCACACATGGCCCACCCATTATTTTATTTACCATGCCTCTTTCTCACACTGCACACTTGTCTCAGTCACAGTTTTGGTAAACCCATGAGCTAATCCTAGCCAAAATTAGTAAAAAATAAACGTCACTGGAGAGCTTCTTTGAAAAGGGGAGAAAGACCCAATGATGAGACAGCAGAAGACTTTAAGACTGGCAACAAAATGAAAGCTGCATTTAAAAGAAAATACCAAGAGTCCTATTTAAATTACAGGTGCATTGCAATAGGTGATTTCACATTCTCCAAACCTGCTTTGTATAATATGTGGTAACTGACTATCCAACGAAGCCATGAAACCTTCAAAACTGCTTTGCTACATGGAGACCAAGCACCTCGCATTAAAAGACAAGCCTTTGGGTTTTTTTTTTTTTTCTTTTAAAGTGAACGCGAAGAACAGAAGCAATCATTGAAGGCCACAGCTTCATCAAATGTGTCTGTACTGAGAGTATCATTGTTAGTGGCTAAATGCATTGCTTAAGCTAGGAAGTCCTTTACTGTTGGTGAAGAGTTGACCCTGCCTGCTGCTAAGGACATTTGTCATGAACTTTTAGGAGAGCCTGCAGTTCAAAAGGTGGCACAAGTTCCTCATTCAGCTGGCACCATAACTAGACAAATTGATGAAATAGCAGAGGACATTGAGGCACAATTGTTAGAGTGGATTAATGAGCCACTGTGGTACGCAGTCCAGGTTGATGAGTCTACCGACGTTGACAAGGCAACAATGCTTGTTTTGTGTAATGTATTTTTCAGGAGGATGTGCATGAGGATATGTTATGTGCACTTTTGTTGCCAGCCCACACCACAGCTGCAGAACTGTTCAAGTCTTTGAATGATTACATGTCAGGAAAACTGAACTGGTCATTTTGTGTGAGTATAAGCATGGACAGAGTGGCTGCCATGGCTTGACAGCTTTCTGGTTTCACTACTCAGATCAAAGAGGTTGCTTCTGAATGCGAGTCTACACACCATGTCATCCATAGAGAAATGCTGGCTAGCCAAAAAATGTCACCTGAACTTAACAGCATTTTGCAGGATGTAATTAAAATTATCAACCACGTTAAAGTACATGCCCTTAACTCACGTCTCTTCACACAGCTCTGTGAGGAGGTGGGCACAGTGCACACACGTCTTCTCTTATACACAGAAGTGAGATGGCTTTCTAAAGGTAGATCACTGATCAGAGTTTTTGAGTTACAAGAGCCACTCCAGAGATTTCTTTTAGAAAAACATTCACCACTGGCAGCACATTTCAGTGACACAGAATGGGTTCCTTGCTTCCTTGTGTGACATATTCAACCTGCTCAACGAATTCGATCTGTCACTTCAGGGGAGAATGACAACTGTGTTCAACTTGTCAGATAAAGGGACTGCATTCAAAGCCAAACTGGAATTATGGGGGTGACAAGCGAACATGGGGATTTCTGACATGTTTCAAACGTTAGCAGATATTTTGAAAGAGACTGAACCAGGGCCTTCTTTCCCCCAGCTGGTGCATGATCACCTATCTCAGCTTTCAAAGGAGTTTGAGCATTACTTCCCAACCACAAAAGACCCCCCAAACTGGGAAGGAATGGATCTGCAACCCATTTGTGGATAAGCCAAGGTGAATCGACTTTGTCCATGGCTGGAAAAAGACCAACTGCTTGAGAGCGCAAATGACGGTGGCCTTAAAAGTATGCGGAAACAGCTTCAAATCTTCATACAGTCCAGACTGAAGTCAAGGCATAATATCGAGAGATTGCCCCAAAAGCACTGAAAAGCTTGCTTCCATTTCCAACACCCTGTCTTTGTGAAGCAGGGTTTTCTGCAGTAACAGCAACCAAAATGAGATTATGGAGTAGACTGGACATAAACAACACACTTCAGGTATCACTGTCTCCCATCACCCCCAGATAGGACCATCTAGTTGCGGGAAAACAAGCTCAGGGCTCCTACTGATTCAACATTATGGTGAGTTGTATAATTATTCCATTATATGTTACATTGTAATAATAATAGAAATAAAGTGCACAATAAATGGAATGTGCTTGGATCATCCCGAAACCATTTCCTCCCCCTGGTCCATGGAAAAATTGTCTTCCACAAAACCAGTCCCTGGTACCAAAAAGGTTGGGGACCACTGCTGTAGAGCACAAGTAAGTCAGGCTTTTTGTGGAATACCACAGAACATTAAGCTTGAGTTAACTATATTCATACTTCTCATGAAATTGTATGCTCTCTTCTGCTAGACTATAGGTTACATAAAGAATACTGCACTCGGGTTTAAGAAGAAAAGTTAAATTTGATAACATAGTGTCCATTCACTTAATGCCTTCTGAATTAAGTAGGAAAGGAGCACCATTATTTGGCCTTGCCGTCTCAGCATCTTGGTTCAGCTTGAAGAACACCAGTGTTCTTCAGAAGTATAATTACTATTAAATAAAAATTACACAATAAATTATAAAATCCTAAAATATAAATACGTCCAAGGAGCTTTAGGTACATTTCTGGATAATATTTTGTAAGTTTTGGAGTCAGATCAACCTTGCTTTGAATCCTGGCCCTGCCATCTTCTACTGGGTGAACACGGATATGTTTTGTAATCTCTCTGATTTTCCTTCTCCTTATCTGTGAAATAGGATCAAAATAATAATAACTTTCTCATGGGATTATTGTATTGATTAAGTGAATTGATAGTTATAAAGTGTTAAGTGCAGTATTTATCATATAATAAGTCCTCTAGAAATATCTGCCATTATTAATGTATTAGTTATTTCAATTGGACTTACTATATTAGGACTCCCAAAGGAGATGATTGTCTGAGTTGAATTTTAAAGGATTTGAATGGATTAGCTCAGCTGAGAAGCAAAGGAAAGAACTTTCAGGCATCAAGAATAGGCTATGCAAAGATATTTGAAATACAAGTAAGATTTTAAGAATGAACAGTGTCAAGAAACCACGAGGAAAGCCGCCATTCTTTCCTCTGTAACATCACCTAGTGACACACTCAAAACAAGAAGTGGTGGAAAGGGATGAAATATAGGTCGTTTTTAGTATAGAATTATTGTTTCTTATGCTCTTATATAAATGACTGTTAAGTAAATATTTATGTGTTTTATCTATTGAATATCTAACATTATAGTCAAAATTGAAAGAATACCAATTGTCAAAGAAAGTGACATAGTGTGGTTAAAAACTATAGCAATGGAGTCAGAAGAGCTGAATTAAAAATTAGCTCAACCCCTAACGTGTTTAAAATTAGCTCAACCTCTAATGTGTTTTTTTGATAAGCCAATACCTTTTGAATTCTCACTTTCTCCCTAAAACAGATGATGATAATGCCTACCCTAGATCATCTTACAAATATATTGTTAAGCTCAAAATAACATGAGTTCTTGATTATATATGATCACCAAAAATAGTAGATAAATTAAAATTTAATAATTGATTCCAGATTACATTATTTTTTCTTATGCTGATTTATCCTTCTAATTATATTTTGCTTAGGATAAAATTAAAATCTGTTTTTATTTCTTTAAACTACACCAGCAGATGGCAAAAAGATGTAACCCAGATAATTATAATGTAGTGACAGAAGTCATTCTGGAATTTAAAATTTACTATAATTAATTGGCAAAATAGAAAATAAAATATTGGTTTTGTAGTTATTTGTCACTGTCATTTTTATTATTTTACAAATGCATACTTTTCTTGTCTTCAGTGAATTTAAAAGCAATTCATCAGGAACTTTTGACAAATGACTTTGTTCCACCAAACCCTTTCTGCTCTGTTTTTCAGCATTCTGATTTTCCCACTTTCCGGTTCTTGTACACATACCTTTGCCATCCAAAATAGTTGTCCAGTCCCCACTTCCTAATCCCCTATACATACATATACATTTTGCCTGTCCTCGCCTCTTGCAATCTCTAATTCCAAAATTAGCTCATTCCCCACCTCCCTATCCAACCCTTTTTCTTCCTCTAGGACTGTTCTCAGCTGGAAGCAAGGAGGTATACATATAATTATCCAAAAAGATTTGCTGAGCTTAGGTAGTATTTTAATTTTTATGTGTATGTTTAATATTTTGAGTGATAAGCCTCTCCCGACACCTTGTATACTCAGCCCTCCATGCCATACTGGAAGAATAAAAAGGATGTGCCCCTTTTTGTCCCCATTTTTCTGACCATATTCCCAACTAAGTTTATAAAGACTCCCGTCACATAACTTCATTTTCAATTTGGAAATTTCATAACTGGCTTACTTTTTCCCTTGGGCCTCTGTCATACATAGCACTTTTGCCCTGTTCTCACCCCATTGTTTTATTTATTATGTACCTAGGCATCTGTCATCTCAACTTTCTATAATATAATGTCTTTTAATCTGTAGACCGTTCATTCAAAAATATTTACTTCTGCCCATGTTGGAGTAACTAGTGCGCATCCAGAGATCACTAGACATGCAAAGATTCAGGAAAATGTGATCTATAACCAAGAGTGGGGAGAAAACCACTCAGTCAAAATAAACACAGAAAAACAGGGATGGTGGAATTAGCAAAAAGGCTTTTTTTTTTTTTTTTTTTGAGACAGGGTCTTACTCTGTCACTCAGGCTGGAGTGCAGTGGTACAATCAGAGCTCACTGCAGCCTCAACCTCCTAGGCACAAGCAATCCTCCTGCCCCAGCCTCCCAAGTAGCTGTGACCACAGGTGCACACCACCATACCCAGCTAATTTTTAAATTATTTGTAGAGACAAGGTCTCACTATGTTGCCCAGGCTGGTCTCAAACTCTTGAGCTCAAACAATCCTCCCACCTCAGCCTCTTAAAATGTTGGGATTACAGGCATGAGCAACAGCGCCCAGCCAGAAAGGGATTTTAAAAGACCTGTTACAAATATGCTCAGTGATTTAAAGAAAAAGATGAACAGAAGAAAAATGGAAGATATATAGATGAACCAAATTCGAGGTCTAAAAAATGAAAAATGCAATATCTGAAATAAAAAATCCACTGGATGAGCCTAATAGCAGAGTGAACATGACAGAAGAAAGGATAAGTGAACTTGAAAAACTAGTAAAAGAGATTATCTAAACTGAAGCACAGAGAAAAAAAATGCACAGAGTGTCTGTGACCTGTGGAACAGTCTACCATATATGTCATTGGAGTCTAAGAATAAAAGGAGAGAGAAGCAGAGAGGCACTAAAAGCATTTGAAGAAATAATGGCTGAAATTTTTTAAACTTGATGCAAACTATGCAAACAATGAACATCCAGCAAGATGAGCACGATATAAACTACAGCAGAGCACATTGTGATCAAATTCCTGCAAATCAGTTATAAACAGAAACTCTTAAAAGCATCCAGAGGTTAAGAAAAAAAAGGCACACATTACATATAGAGGAACAAAGATTGATTGCAGACTTCCTGTCAGAAACAAGATGCAAGTCAGAAGAAAATAAAATCTTTAAAGTGCTTGAAAACTAAACTGTCAACATGGAATTCTATATTTTTCTAATATAAAGGGGAAAGATAAAGACTTCCTGAAGACTTTTTAGGAAAATAAAAGAATTTATCACCAGAAAACTCACACTATAATAAATGTTAAAGGGAAGTTCCTTTAGGTGGAACCAAAATGATTCCAGATGGAAACCCAGATCCACCCAAAGGAAGGAAGACCCCCAGAAAGGTAAATATATGGGTAAATACAAAGACTTTTTCTTCACTTCTCAATTTCTTTAAAAGGCAATTGACATTTAAAATTAATAAAGTAATAACATAGTATTGTGACGTTTACATCATGTGGAAGTAAAATGTATGACAATAGCACAAAGGTTAGGAAGGGGAAATGGAAGAATATGTAAAGTAGATTACATTTTTAAGTAAAGTGGTATGGTACTGTTTGAAAATAAAGTGTGATCAGTTTAAGATGCATATTGTAAACCCTAGATCAACCACTTTTAAAATAATAGGTGAAAAAATCAGCCAGGCATGGTGACTTATGCCTGTAATCCCAACACTTTGAGAGGCCAAGGTAGGAGGCCCACTTTAGGCCAGGAGTTCAAGACCAGCCCTGAGCAACTTACTGAGATTTGTCTCTACCAAAAAAAAAAAAAAAAAAAAAGGAGGAGGAGAAGGGAAGGTAGAATATAACACACAAACAGGGAACGTAAAATGGAATACAGTTAATCCAAAAGAAAGCAGGGAAAGAAGGAAATGAGTATTGTAATGTCATATAGTGATATTGCTATGAAGGAAGTTGTTGGGAAGCAATGCTTCATGAATGTTTTCATGTTTCTGCATGATCAGGACTTTCTGAGCAAAGATTTCTGGCACCGGATTAAAGAATTTTTGTTTGTTTGTTTGTTTGAGAAGGAGTCGCCCAGGCTGCAGTGCAGTAGCGCGATCTTGGCTCACTGCAACCTCCGCCTCCTGGGTTCACGCCATTCTCCTGCCTCAGCCTCCCAAGTAACTGGGACTACAGGTGCCCGCCACCACACCTGGCTACTTTTTTGTATTTTTAGTAGAGACGAGGTTTCACCATGTTAGCCAGGATGGTCTTAATCTCCTGACCTCGTGATCCACCCACCTCAGCCTCCCAAAGTGCTGGGATTACAGGCGTGAGCCATCGTGCCCAGCCTAAAGAATGTTTGAATGGCAAACAAGCCTTAGAAGTTAAAGACCTGTGGAGAGATTCAGAGACTTCTTCCCAAGATAATTTGTTTTCCTTCTAGAGGTTGTAAACCTAGAGACCCTCCCCTTCTCTCCCTGAGAGGATTTGTTTACAAAGCAAAGGTCAGTAGGTCATGTGCAGGTGATGCACTCTGCTTCTTCCCCCACCCCAGAGGGGAGGAGCAGCAGCTGTGTGTGAAATGTCCTATATAGGCTCCAAAATTTATTATTGGGGAGTTATTCTTATCATATAACCTTGTGGGGGACTGGAGAACTAAAGTACAAGTATTTAAATGCTGTCTCTGATTCAAAAACCTGGTTGTTTTTTTTTTTGTCAGAATGAATGAGTCAATACTTAAAAATTATATTAAGAAGGGAGTGTCTCCTATAAGGTGGTCTGGGAAGTCCTCTCTAAAGAGGTAACATTTGAGCAGAGATGTGAATGAAGTCAGCCCTGTAAGACTGTAACATGGGAGAAGACCATAATGTACTAATCTTTATTGTCTCTCATTGCCTGGTACACTTTTTCATACATAAGTAAATTTTAAATAAATAGGGGTCAAGGATATGACACTCTGAAAGGCTGGTCACTTCTGGCTAGAGTGTTGTTTGTCCACTCTACAAATTCCAGAGTAGCTGCATCTTCAGACAAAATGACATTTTAGTCGCAGACATTTTAGCTAGGAAAAGATATGAGTTTCATGCCTGTAATCTCAGTGCTTTGGGAGGCCAAGGCGGGAGGATTGCTTGAGGCCAGGAGTTCAAGAGTAGCCTGGGCAAAATAGCGAGACCCCATTTCTACAAAAAAAAATTAGTTGGGCATGGTTGTGTGCCCCCGTAGTCCCAGCTAATCAGAAGGCCAAGGCAGTAGGATCACTTGAGCCCCAGGAGTTCGAGGTTACAGTGAGCTGTGATTGTACCACTGCACTCCAGCCTGGGAAACAGAGCAAGACCCTGTCTCTTAAAAAAAAAGATATGGGTTAGTAATCAAAATCAGTTAAAAACTGCATAAAGCATAATTTATGTTTCATTACCTTAAATAAATAACATATATGTCTGCAAATGAAGGGTTAGGGAACATAGAATGAATTTTTAGTTGGGAGATTTTTTTACAGAGGTAGAAATAGATGTCACTTGATTTTGAAATTACTCTCAGCCTTTTAAACGTGGCATATACAAATGCTGAGAAGAACAAATATGGTTGAAGAATACAGGCAGTAAGAATAACAAATTAGCGTAACGAATTTTAATTGGGTAATAACTAATAGTACAATCTCCTGTTATAGAGGCTTCTGTTGTCAGAAGCTTGCAGCCAAAAGGAGAAAAGATCAATGCAAAAGCCAAAAAGCAACACATTTGGTGACTTTTGGCTGAAGCCAATATTAGCGTGACCTCTTTGGTTGAAAGACTTTTCATCCCCATATTACCGGGTCATTCCTTCCTTTGGTTTGAATAATCTCTGAGAATCTGTAAAAACCACATCATTGTCAAGAAGTTAAAAGCAATTGATAAGTTGTTCTGGTAACACCTGTCAGTGAATTAACTCAGAGCACAAAACCCAGGCATTTAAGGAGTTGACAAGTATTATTAAACCTGTTTTGCAAGAGAAGAAGCTGGTTCAAAGAGGGAAAAGCTGTCAAAAGTAATACAATCAGTAAGTGGCTCAGGCCTCCTGCCTGGCACACCCAGGCTCTAACCACGTGGCCTCTCATGGCAGGGAAGACTGGGGCCATGTATGAACATTTATCACTGTTCCTTTCAGTCCAACCTGAAGACATTGTGGCATTTTAAAAGCTATGAATTTGTTTTAAATTCAAATATATTTCTTAGGCATGGTTTTCTCTGTTCAGGTTTTCTCCCTCATTCAGAAATTTACACTATTTTTACCTTTAAATGGTAGTAACAATGTATTTCTACTAATACTGTTTCCTTTTCTTTTTAATTTGAGCAATTTAATTTTTCTGTCTTTTGACACTCTGTTAAACCTTTTTTTTTTTTTAATTAGAACAAATCATAGTAATGCTTTCATCCCAGGAGATGGTGCTTTGTGCAGATGCTTTCTTGAACCTGAACATAATTTCATGATTTCAATAAGGAAGAAAGATAGGAAAGTCTAATTCAAAGTAAATTAGGATTTATAATTCAGAAATGCTTCTGCCTGTTTGTAACTAACTTCCTAGTTCCTCTCTCCACTCTTCAGTTTATTTACTTTAAAAAAAATTAAATCTGCCATAAACTGTCTTAGTCTGGGTTTAGGAGAAACCAGAGCCTAAGACAGAGGCTTAAGTGCAAATACTTAGTTAGCACTATAACCCAGGAGTCAAGAGCAGGGGACAGGGAAGAGGGAAGAGCGTATTCGAAGGTATTTGACATTTGCAAGTTGACCACTGGCTGCTCAGTTCTTTAGGACAGTCTGAAGAGACAGAAGCCCCAGGGGTGGGATGAGAGCACCATTCAGTAAGGCTCTGTTAGGTGACACCTGCAAGAAGCCAGCTGGTGCCCACGAAGAACTGGTGGCTAGTAAATGAGGCAGAGGCCACGTGAATCTGAAGTAGTGACAAGTGGTATCATATAATACACTAAAATTCTTGTCGTATGTATTTATGTGCATAAGAATATAAAGTAACACACAAACTTTTAGTCCCCACCTTTGTGAATACCTGTCATTTAACTTTTCACTTTTTATGCATGCTTTCATCATGGGAGAACATATACATATATCTTTTTCCTTTTAAAAAAACATAAATCAGCCCAGGCACGGTGGCTCACGCATGCAATCCCTACACTTTGGGAGGCCGAGGCAGGAGGATCGCCTAAGTCCAAAAGTTTGAGACCAGCCTGAGCAACATGGCAAAACCCCGTCTCTACAAAAAAATACAAAAAATTAGCTGGGAGTGGTGGTGTGCACCTGTGGTCCCAGCTATCTGGGAGGCTGAGGTGGGAGGATCATCTGAGCCCGGGAAGTTGAGGCTCCAGTGAGCCATTTTTGCATTGCATTCCAGCCTCAGCAACTGAGCAGACTCTGTCTCAAAAAAAAAAAAAAAAAAAACAGGCCAGGCGCCATGGGTCACACCTGTAATCCCAGCTCTTTGGAGGCTGAAGCAGGGGGATCAGGAGTTCAAGACCAGCCTGGCCAATAAAGTGAAACCCTATCTCTACTAAAAATACAAAAAAATTAGCTGGCCATGGTGGTGCATGCCTGTAATTTCAGCTACTTGGGAGGCTGAGGCAGGGGAATCGTTTGAACCCAGGAGGCAGAGGTTACAGTGAGCCGAGATAACACCACTGCACTCCAGCCTGGAAGACAGAGTGAGACTCCACCCCCCCCCCAAAAAATAAAATAAAATCGAACATACTAATCTCCTTATTCTGTGACATATTTTCTTCACTCGTGTATTACTTGTATCCGGGTTAGGTTTAATGCCATTGTCCATAAGTTGATTTTGCCTTATAGGAGATACATCAGGACACAATGATTAACATTTGTTGAATTAGTGCATGAATGAAGGAATATACAACTTCTAGTTACAGTTCTTGCTTGTGGAAGAGGAATGCTGCTGATACTGGGAATGCAGTGGGCAAGATCTGGTAAAATATGGAGTTGTCATTGTCGGATAGTTGCCCAGTCATCCCTGCCAGTCTCCCCCTGCTTACCTAATCAACACCTCCACATCCTCATTTCAGAACAGGAATAGATGCTATACAGGGGAGACACAGAAAAGAGACAAAGGGAGGCTGGGTGCAGTGGCTCATGCCTGTAACCCCAGCACTTTGGGAGGCTAAGGCAGGCGGATCACTTGAGGCCAAAAGTTCAAGACCAGCCTGGCCAACATGGTGAAACCCCCTCTCTACCAAAAATACAAAAATTAGCCTTGCCTGGTGGCGCATCCCTGTAATCCCAGCTACTTGGGAGGCTGAGGCAGGAGAATCACTTGAACCGAGGAGGTGGAGGTTGCAGTGAGCCGAGATCGTGCCACTGTACTCCAGCCTTGGTGACAGAGACTCCATTTAAAATAAAAAAAAGAGAGAGACAGAGACAGAGACAAAGGGAGACTCTTACAAAAATCTGTTCAATCAGCAAATACCTGTTAACCTCCTGTCAGGTGACAGACACATTGCATAAAATGGAGAACATGACAGACTTGGTCCCTGTCCTCAAGCAGGGAAAGTCTACAGTTGAGGGAAGAAAGAGACAAGAAAGAAAGAGACAAGAGTAGGGGAAGGATGCAGAAGAAAAAGAGGAGAAATTAGTAAAATACAAAAAGAGTGAAGAATTTCAGTGATCACTGAATTAGTTAATAGAATTAGTTAATAGAATTAACTAGTTAATAGAATTAGTGCTTGTGTTAATAGAAGTTGTTTAGAAATGAGTTTAAATCCCAGCCATCGGCTCCCACATCAAACACACCTACTGTACCCATGATTTTGCCCTTCCCCCACATACATATACATCCCAGTAATAATCTGGTGATTTTTAAATGAATTCTCACAGTCAGTAATAAAAATTACACTTGATTCAAACCAGTGAATTGTAACCCAGATCTAAGTATAAATATAGTGGAAATCATAAGTTTCTTTAGTGACAGTCTTACTAATCAAGTTATTTGGCCTGTTTTTAGCCACATGGGATATTTTTTCTTTTTCAGGTTGCTGTGAGTGTTGTTTGTAGCAGCATCAGTAAGCCAAGAATTCACATAGTTACTCAATCACACAGATTACTCATCATTGCCTGTTCATAACAGAATCCTAAAATGTTTAAGATTTCTAATGCAAATCAAAATCTCATCATCACTTGTCATTGCTAAATTAAATGACAGGATAATAACATTACATTAAAACCATTTTTCTCTTGATTGAGTACCTTTTTCAGAAGTGAACCTTCTAGATGTATATTTTTTTCATCAGTACTATAAATGCATTTAGAATCCAAGATAAAAATAGAATTTAAAGGGGAGGAGTGGGATGTTTTCAAATTATTGATGAGGCTCTTTTGAATTTCAACCATATTTGACAGTGTACTGCAAGGGAATGGAGTAGTTCAGCTCAATTTACTGACACTTTTAGAGCCATATAAAGGAGGTTAACAGGTTGAGCTTGGTCTTTATTGAAGCAATCGTGTGTTCTTAGCATCAGTTATATGTCATCCCGTTGCAAACTGGCTGTTAGGAATTGGCATTGCTCTGTTCTAATATAAGATACTGACTTCAGATAGATCACAACCTATGTGGGAAATTAATATAAATTTCTAACCTGTAAAAGCAGTGTAGGTTCTCAGTGGCCTTACCATTGTGAACTTACCTCTTTACCTTTCTTTCCTATCTAAAGCTAATTAACCTTTTTTGGTCACACCTACCCTCTTTTTATCTGCTCCCTCTGGCCCTTGGCCCACTTCTTTGTGGCCAGCTAGCCAGTGTTTGTGCCGCCTGAGCCCATCTTCTTCACTTGCCCTAGAACTCCCCAGAATGCCTCTTTCATTTTAAAGTCAATCATTTCCTTCCATCCTTCAAATATTTTATTTCCTCACACCTTCCATCTTTAATAATATGAAATATAAAAATCTTACCCTGGATCAAACCTTTTATTCTTTTTGTCTCACTTATTGCTATCATCATTAGGCAATAATAGCATTATAGTAAAAATTCTTACCTCTTGGAGAAGCTGATGAAGGTATTAACTCAAACAAGATTGGCTATGAGACGATAATTATTAAATTATTAAATCTGGATGATAGGTGAATGAGGGTAAGGGAAGCCAGTATGCTGTTTTCTCTACTTTTATAGGTTTGTAATCTTCCATAATAAAAATTTAAAAATAACTTAGCTCTTTAGGGTTCCTTTTTTAAAATAGATGCTCTTTTTGAGTGAGCGCGTGAAATGATGTGGTATGCAGGATGGACTAAGACTAAAACCTGATCCTGCTCTCTGAACACCCCACTCTTACTCTACCCCTTAGTAAACAAAAAAGATTCTTTAGTACCTGGAATTGTAACTTCCATCTTCTCCTTAGGTCCTGTACTTGATTGTCAGAATCCTGGTCTGGTTTAACACTTTCTGCTTCTTGGTTTAACACTTCCTGCTTCTTGTTAAAGTGACCAGATAAACCCATATAGAAATATACATTAATTTCATCCCATTTATTAAATCCCACTGTGAATAAAGTTCTGTGCTGGCATTTGGAAAGAGAATATGAAGGAAAGGTATTCATGAATAACCCTGATGCAGTACAACACTAGCCACAGTAGTGGTCTCTAGGAGAGAGAGAGGAATTCTGTCAAGGAGACTCATTCTTGATAATGATGCAGACTACTAAATGTCATCCTAAAGGAAGAGATAATCTTCCTTGCTTCTGCTTATAGTTCTAATTGTTAAGACTATTTAGAGCTCTACCATATAGCCTTCCCTCTCTTCTAAAGAACTTAAATTGATTACAGTTACCAATATGCCTTTTTTCTTCTCTTTTTAAATTACAATAGTCTTACTTCTCGTTTGCCAAAAACTGGAGAAACCATCCATGGACATAAGTTTTTTATTGGCTTTGGAGGGAAAGGTGCCAACCAGTGTGTCCAAGCTGCTCGGCTTGGAGCAATGACGTCCATGGTGTGTAAGGTAAGTATAAAGTATAGTGGAGAGGATTCTAGTGGTAAGAATCTGGTTTTAAGACTGGAGTTTATTGTTTTTATTTTTTTCAACCATTTTAAAGTGAACAATTCAGTGGCATATAATACATAGAGTGGCATTTAATGCATTCAACCACCACTTCTGTCTTGTTCCAGAACTTTACCATCATTCCAAAACAAAATCCCTTACCCTTTAAGCAGTTCCTCCTCATTCCATCTTCCCTTTAAGGCCCTGGGAACCACCAGTCTTCATTCTGTCTCTATGGATTTATCTATTCTGGACATTTCATATAAATGGAATATATATTATATGACATTTTGTACCTGGCTTCTTTCACTTAGCATACTGTTTTTGAGGTACAACGTTGTAGCGTATATCAGTATTTCCTTCCTTTTTATGGTTGAATAATATTCCATTGTATGGATATACCACAATTTTTTTATTCATTAATGAATGGATTGATGGACACTTGGGCTGTTTCCACCTTTTTGGCTCTTACAAATAGCATTGCTACTAACATGCATATACATCTACTTGAGTACCTGCTTTCAATTCTTGTGGAAGTTTATTGTTTTTAAAGATCTAAATAACAGAGAGTAGTCTCCCTTGTCCTTTATATTAATTTCTACGTCATTGAATCCTCTGGGAAGTAGCAGTTCTCAAATAACTTAATGCTGCATTCCCTGAATGTAATGAGTTTGTAACTGGGGTGTGAGAAGTGAGGGAAATTAGCCTACTCCAATGGGTTTCTGTCATCCAGCTTCTAAACAACAGCATGAGTCATCTTGTTTTTAGCAGGTTTCACTGCAGCAACACAGCTTTTGGAAACTTCGTGTAATAACCGGTGATTTACTCATATCTAAGTCATTTTCTTCTAATGCTGTATCTTAGATCTGAAAAGAATCTGGGCCTTAATGAACTACATATAACTGATCTTTTGGCATAGTTTTGTTTTCATGTATGTAGAGATATGATATTGTAACATACAGTATTCCTATTTTTATCCATGCTACTGAAATAATTTGAAAATAAATGGGCTGCCAAAAAGTTTTCATTTTTCATTTTTCATGAAATTTTAAGGTGCTAGCATTATAGCATTAGTATAACAGGAAAGGTAGATGATTGTGTTTGTTTGATTTTTAGGGAAAGCCAGGCTGGGTCTGCACATTATTAAAGGGCAAGAAAAATACAAGGAAGTTGAAAGAATGAGCTTTCTCCTGTGAACTATGTAGATTTTACCAAAAATTCTCGAAATGTCATTTTTCATTGCAGTCAGCACTTTTCTCTCCACAGGAGTTTTAAATGATGTATAAACTATACAATTATTACTTCATCTGTTAGTGAACTGTAATTTTATTTCTAACCTATGATTAACATAATTTTCACACGGCTATTTGGTCAAAAACATCACATGAAGCATAAGATTCAAAGTAAGAAACCCTCTTTTGCTAAGATTGAGCTCTTGATAGATTTAAAATATCAGTGTAATTAATCAGCAATTAATTATGTTCCAGGAATTATGGGTCTGTGAGAGGGGGCTGATTAAAAACTTAGGCCTGACCCATCTCATACCTGATTAGCTATGGAGCATTTGGAGAGTAATCAGATGGTGCTGACTTAATTAAGAGGACCTGGGAACTGGAAAGAGGATGATATAATTTCCTGTATGGGAAAACTTGGACATAGAATTGGCATTGGAAGCTATGTACCCAAAATGGCTTCGCTGGGAAGAGGGGAGTTCCTAGAGCTGGAGACATTAAAGGAGAGATTAGAGAACCCCTCTCTTGGAAGCTTTATAGAAGCTATTTATGTAGCCATTAAAGTCAAGATTGGATGTCCCCTGGGATCTCTTCCAACCCTAAGATTATGAAATTGATTTTATTTTAGGTCTGTTGAATTTGAGGAAAAGAAAGAAATGACAAAGAGAAATATTTGAGTTATGGAACTGAACTTGGGAAATGAATCCTAAAACCCTATGTGGATAGCAGAGGAATAGAAGCAGGGGGCTGTATTTTGGGAAATGTTCCAGTTAGGAGGTTGATTAAAGCAAAGGTACCATTTGTGTGTGATGGTTTATGTTAGCATCTGTACAATTTTGAAAGTTATACATCTGCCATGCCCCTGATTTAGTCATCTAATGTTTAGCACCACAGTGGATTTTAGCCTGTGTGTCTGCATAGCAGAGGATCAAAAAACATGACTGCAGCTAAAACCTATCCAGGGTAACTTTGGTTAGATAACCTGGGACCTTTAGACATGGAATTATTTAAAAGCTTAAGCAAATTGCATAATATTCTTGGACTTCTTAAAAAGAAAATCATATATTTTTATAAAAGAAGTTATCTGTCCATTAATTATATTTTATCCATTGTGAAATACATTTTTATTAAGCAAATTAGCCAAACTTGCTTTATAGCAGTTTTTTAAAGATGACAAGTTCTAAGTAGAAACCAAAACCATGAAATTTATCAAGATAAAAATGAACAGATGGAGCAAAAGAGAAACAGGTAAAAATTTTCTACGGCTTTCTCAGCAAGATTTATTTACTTCTTGCTACCTATAACAAACTAAAATTCAAACTCTTAGTAAGTAAGATTGATGACCCAAACAAACTTCTTACATTGAGCTAGGGAGAAATATTTGTTAAGATATTGTGACAAAGAATATTAAATGAGTTACCTCAATATTTATACAGTGATACATGTATAATGAAACACTTCAAGTACTTAAGAGTTAGTATTTAGCTGAGTCATGGACCAAAGCTACAGTCTAGTGATAATTGGAGATGGTATTTTCAGATTTAAAATCCTGGCAGATATTGTATAAAATGAAAGTCTTCCTCCCAGGGCAAAGAGCCTATTAGGACATCTTTCTTAAAACTTCACCTGAGTTAAGTGTTTCCTGCTCCATTCCATTGAAGCCAAATGTTAAGAAGAGGAAGTTATTCCTAAACATCAAAAGTTGGCAGTTCAGGAGAGGACCATGGTCAAGTAAGAAACTCAAGATGCACTGGCCCAATATGAGCACAGAAACCATGAGCAGGTATGAACCCAAATGACCCAGGTCAGGAATCAGCAAACTGGAAACACCTTCAAGAAATTACCCTGTCTTGCTTCCTTCAAATATGAGACTATCAAACTCTCTAATACAGGTAACTATCTGTTTTCCCTTCAGAACCATCACACATGAAGTTTTGTGACAGAGGTGATACTGATGCAGGCTGCCCTAAGGGGCTTAGCCAGAGAGGGTTCTTGGCTTTGCCCAGGCAAGAATTTAAGAGTCAGCCAAGGATAAGAAAAAGCAACTTTGTGTGGTGGGTGGGGGTAGTAAGAACACTTAACTTGATATCTACCTTCTTAAGAGCATTTTAAGCATACAATAAAGTATTATGAACTATAGGCACAATGTGGTACAGCAGATCTCTGGATCTTATTTTATCTTGCCAAATGGGCAGGAGGAAACTTGGAGGTGATGGATGTTTATTACACTGATTGTGGTAATGGTTCCACAGATGTATGCATGTATTCAAACCCATCAAAATGTATACATTAAATATATGCAGAGTTTTTATTATAATTACATCTCAATAAAGCTGTTACATATAAAAAAAAAAAAAGAAAAAGCAACTTTGATTGAACCAGTGCTACACGGCTAACCGATAGGCTGTGTGCCCAGAGGGTAGTGTATGGGCTGTTAGCAACTATATTTACATGTACTTTAAATTATATGCTAATTAAGAGGCGGGTTATTCAGAACTTTTTGGAAAAAGGGTGGGGAATTTCCAGAACTATATAAGGTAACTTCTGGGCCATTGCCATGGCATTTGTAAACTATCTTGGGTCCAGTAGGAGTGTCTTGTGCTAATGAGCAGTGAGAGCAACTAGAGGTCGCTTTCCTCATTTCAGCCAGCTTCTTCATTGCACCATGTTTTGACCAGATCCTGCTTCCACCAGCAGGGTCCAACCGGAAAATAAGACCTGCTGGCCTCCTAACTCGTACATTAAGGCGGTGCTGTTCAAAGTCCAGTCCTCAGGCTGGTGCCAGGCTGCATGCAGATTGTCACTGGTCCAAACAGTACAGGAATTGAGAGTAAGCAGTTAGGATCATTTATAGCAATTTGACAGAATAACTTTATAGCCATTGAATATAATAGTAATAATAAATTAGGCCTTGTAGTTTGTATGACTCTTTTTTGTTTTCATCTCCTTGTTATTGTATTTTATAAAATTGTTAGTCCACAATGGATTGAAAGCAAGAAAAGGAAAACAAGGCCAGTGCTTCTCCACAGATAGCTTGAAAAGCAGTGCATTAGAGTATCCATCACCTTAACCAAAAAGTACCTTCTGTGCTAGATTACTGTGGGAGAATCATCTGATCATGCATTGAGATTTTCATTTTCAGAGATCAAAAATTAGTCACCAGGTCTTTCCAGGTAATATATAATGAGGTGAAATCTGTCCTTTCCTGAACTCTGTTGAAAGACAGCTAGCTATAATTAGTTGGCTATGTTGATTGGAATGCTTAGCCATATGTTCAAACAAATGATCCTATAACCAAGTGAATAATATACACCTTGTATAAGAAGAAAGGGTAGAAATGAGAGAAAATAACTGGATTATCTCAAACCTATCACCACTCTCAGATAATCAGGCCTAATAATGGTGATTGTAGCATTAACTTTGTATATTAAAGGTCTTTATTTTTTTCTGAGACAGGATCTCACTCTGTTGCCCAGGCTAGAGTGCAGTGGTACAATCTGGGCTCACTGCAGCCTCAACCTCCCCGGGCTCAGGTGATCCTCCTACCTCAGCCTCCCAAGTAGCTGTGACTACAGGCACATTCCACCATACCCAGCTAATTTTTGTATTTTTTGTAGAGACAAGGTTTCGCCATGTTGCCCAGGCTGGTCTCAAACTCCTGAGCTCAAGCAATCTACCTGCCTTGGCCTCCCAAAGTGCTGGGATTACAGGTGTGCACCACCATGCCCGAAGGCCTTTTTTTTTTTTTTTTCAGAGACAGGTTACCTAGGCTATAGTACTGTGGTGCTACAGCTCACTGCAGCCTCAAACTCCTGAGCTCAAGCAATCCTCCCACCTCAGCCTCCAAAGTAGCTGAGACTACAGGCATGCAGCACCACACCCAGCTAATTTTTTAATTTTTTGTAGAGATGGGGGTCTTGCTGTGTTGCTGAGGCTGGTCTCGAACTCCTGTCCTCAAGCAGTCCTACTACCTCAGTCTCCCAAAATGCTAGGATTACGGCATAAGCCACCATGCCTAGCCTAAAGGCCATTATTAAGGTAAACACCCCTTTATCTAGGATTTAAACCACCAGCAAGCTTTAATAACTGAGATTTTATATATTCTTCTTATGTATTTTGTTATAAGGCCACAAATGACAAGTTAAAAGTTAATATGAAAGATTTATTCAAAAAAGCAACAGCTGGGTTTTGTATGACAACAAATGCAACTTAGTCTCCTCAACCAGCTGTTCACTGTAACCCTCAGGTCACTGAAAAGTGACAAAATGTCTTCAGTTGCAAGAATTAAATTATATTCATCTTAGTTTTAGTGTTAAACATATTTTCTGTATTCTAATGCTTTGAAATCGGTACCCTGTTTTAATATATGTGATAACTTCTTGAGCAGAGTATTCAATTTCATGTGGCCTTGGGTAGGATATTTTGATATCCTATGTTTTATTTACCCCAAATATATGTTGAGGAGTAGAATTACTAGATGGTTTCTGCCATTTGAGGATTCCAAGCAGCCTAAACAACCATTCCTCAATCATTTTGCAAAATAGAAGTTATGGTTCTGACTGAAGTTGCCCTCCTTAGCTTCAGATCATAGTTCTGGACTCTGGAAGCCCTCCCAAAGCTCTCCTCCAATGCAGAAGGAGCCCTCCCAGTGATAAGAGTGAAGGAAGCACCTCAGCACCCTTAGCTGAAGAAATGCTCTTGTTCCTCATACACCCAGCCCTTTTGCTTTCCATGACCCTTGCTGCATTGTCAAATACAGAAGCCACTAGCCACATGTGGATATTTAGATTTAAATGTAATCAAAGCTAAAAAATTGAATTCCTCAGTCACACAGTCTGTATTTTGAGTGTCTGTATTGGGCAGAACAAATAGAAAACATTTTCTGTATTGGACAGCACAGATATAGAACATTTCATCATTGCAGAAAGTTCTATTGGATGGCACTACTCTACAATATTCAGGGCAGAACTGAGCCTGGGATTTCCAAAGAGCATGTTGAGTTCTGAGAGTTCCCTTTTGGCTTATGTGTAAGTGCTTGTCCATAGTTGCTCTTGACCTGGCTTCCTTCACGTGGAACAAGTTAACACAGTCAGGTTATCTCAGACTATGCGGGTTTCCAAGAATCTTTCTGCCCAAAAGTATTTCACTGCTATAGTCAAAAGAGTGTGAGGGTGCCTTCAAGGAGGCTGTTGGAAACAAAACCTTGTATGGAACCATTCTAGAATAGTTTGGGTGCTTGTAGTCATGTTCCTTCAAGAATGGAACATGACAGCCAGGTGTGGTGGCTCACGCCTGTAATCCCAGCACTTTGGGAGGCGGAGATGGGCAGATCACCTGAGGTCAGGAGTTCGAGACCACCCTGGCTAACATGGTGAAACCCCATTTCTACTAAAAATACAAAAATTAGCCAGGTGTGATGGTGCACGCCTGTAATCCCAGCTACTCGGGAGGCTGAGGCAGGAGAATCACCTGAACCCAAGAGGCAGAGGTTGCAGTGAGTGGAGATCGCACCATTGCACTCCAGCTTGGGCAGCAAGAGCGAAACTCCTTTGCAAAAATAAAAAAATAAAAAATTGTAGAAAAAAAGAATGGAACATGACTACAAGATGGGTCCAAGAAAAATGAACAGAAGGACAACTAATGTGATCAAATCCTAAAGAATCTCCAGTAAGCTTTTAAGAAGACTAGACTAACAAATACGAAATCACCAACAATATAAGATGGTATTGAACTATGGGCTTGATTAGGAATGTCATAGGAGGTCTGGAGATGAGAGATTGACAAGGGCCAGAGTAGGGAAGGTAGACCTTAAGTTGATACTTGAAAAACAGGTGAGGTTTGATTTAGTGGAGGAGAGAGGGCAAAGGACTTCTAAGTTCTCAGAAATGATGGTAAGGGAACAGACAGGTTTCTTTCTATTGATATATCCAGAAAGGAACAATTTTCTGTGGAAGAATAGAACACACCAGGAGTGACTGAAACCTGGATTGAGACATAGTCCATTGAAGTAATGCTCACCTGCATGACAGAAAAATAGAAGTTCAGTTCAGAAGTATAGTTCAG
The DNA here is from genome assembly GCF_028885625.2 of Pongo pygmaeus. Lineage (NCBI taxonomy): Eukaryota > Metazoa > Chordata > Mammalia > Primates > Hominidae > Pongo > Pongo pygmaeus. The sequence goes on from NC_072385.2 coordinate 106,104,651, forward strand.
AGGTAGCAAGCCTAAAGGCCTACAGGAGCCAAGCAGGTAATGGAAATTGCAGTAGGCTAGGTGAAGCCAAGAGTCTATGCGCACTTTAAGGCACTCACCTCTCAGTTCCAGGTGGTTTGCCTTGCAGGAATGTGGACCCAGTGTTACCAGAACCTCTGAATTTTCAGAACCTCCTGGACATCTGTCTGTTTTTGTGAAGTCTTCTAATATTTAAGTATTGAGAACTGATAAAAATAGCAGGGTATTTACACCAAAACCTGCACACAGATATTTATAGCAGCTTTATTCATAATTTCCCAAACTTGGAAGACATCCTTTAGTAGATAAATGGATAAATAAACTCTGGTACATCCAGACAATGGAATATTATTCAGCCCTAAAAAGAAATTAGCTATCAAGGCACAGAAAGACACAGAGGAACTTTAGTTGCATATTACTAAGTAAAAGAAGTCAATCTGAAAAGGCTACATACTGTGTAATTACAACTGTATGATATTCTGGAAAAGGCAAAACTATGGAGACAAAAGATTACTGGTTGCTAGAGGCTAGTGGGGAGAGAAGGATGAATATACAGAGCACAGAGGATTTTTAGGGTAGTGAAACTATTGTATATAGTACTATAATGGTGGGTATATGACATTTTACATTTGTCAAACCCTATAGAATATTCAACACCAAGGGTGAACCCTAATGTAAAGTATGGAGTTTGAGTGATAAAGATATGTCATGTAGGTTTATCAGTTGTAACAAAGTACCACTTAGTTGCAGGATGTTAATAGTGGGGGATACTAGTTGCCGGAGGAGACACAGAGTATATGGGAACTCTGTACTTTCTACTCTCTTATGCTGAGAACCTAAAACTGTTTTTAAAATAAAGTCTATTTTTTAGAAAACAGTAGTAGGGCAAACAAAACATATCTAGCAGTCAGATTCAACTTTCAGCCCACCAATTTACAACCTCTGCTGTAGATTCAACTGTAGAGTTCAAGCCGAGGTCCAGCCAAGGTAGCAGTCAGACAAGTGGTTAGCATTAGAAAGGTATGGGAGAAGATAACAAGAGTGTCCTGACTAGCACAGTGATTGCAGCACCACAGAGGCCAGAAACGGACAGTAGGGAGATGTCGATAAGATGCCAGCATTGGTATCAAAGGCCTTGCAATCATAGTTTTCTGGCTTTGAGCCACAGACCTAAAGGCCTGGCCCCTGCAAATGGCTGGCCAGGCAGAGAAGAGTGCCTGTTCTGAAAGAGCTAGAGGGCTCACCAGATGATGAGGATACACACTCATGCTGACAGAAACAGAGAGAGATCCAGTTACCAAAGTGGACCGCAAAGCAAGGATGTGGTCACAGGATCCAGGCACAGACACAGCTACTTAAATTATGGTTCAGTGGTTCAGGGTTACACTAGGCACTAGGCTAACTAGCTTTTTCTTTTTTTTCTTTTTCTTTTTTTTTTTTTTTTGAGACGGAATCTCACTCTGTCGCCCTGGCTGGAGTGCAGTGGCACAATCTCAGCTTACTGCAACCTCCCCCTCCTGGGTTTAAGCAGTTCTACCTCAGCCTCCCAAGTAGCTGGGACTACAGGCGTGTGCCACCACACCCGGCTGATTTTTGTATTTTTAGTAGAGATGGGGTTTTACCATGTTGACCAGGCTGGCCTCAAACTCCTGACCTCAGGTGATCCATCCGCCTTGACCTCCCAAAGTGTTGGGATTACAGGCATGAGCCACCGCACACAGCCTGAAGCTAGTCAGGACTTTGTTAATAACAGACAATAGACACCCAATTCAAAATAGCTTAAGCAAAAAAATAAAAATAAATAAAATTTTTAAAAAGAATGTATTGCCTCATGTAACTGAAAAGCCCAGTGGTAGAGCTGGCTTCAGATGACTTAGGGGTCCATTAGGCTATTAGGAGTCTGTGTCTGTTTATGTCTGTCACCCTCCTGCTTTCTGTTATGTTTCTCTGTTTTCTTTCTAGCTGTCTCCACATGGTGAGCCCCAGTGGCTGCAGGCTTACATTCTCATATAGCCAGCAATCTTACTGGGAAGAAAACTTGTCTTCCCTAGTAGTTTCAATAAAAGTCCCAGGATTGAGTCTTATTGTGCTAGTTTAGGTCACATGCTCATTCATGAACCCATCACTGTGACCAGGGTGGTGGAACACACTTTTTTTTTTTTTTTTTTTGAGACAGAGTCTCGCTCTGTCACCCAGGCTGTAGTGCAGTGGTGTGACCTCAGCTCACTGCAACCTCTGCCTCCGGGTTCAAGCAATTCTCCTGCTTCAGCCCCCCGAGTAGCTGGGACTACAAGGAACATGCTTTTTAATCAGGCCTGGGTCCCTTGGCCAACCTAATCTTGTTGTCTACAGAATGGGACAGAAATAGGTGTCCAAAGGAAAAACTGAAATACCTTTAACAGAATAGATGCTAGGATGCAAAAACACAATTCCATTATACCAAGTTACCCAAGTTATCTAGGGCCTTTAAAATTTCCTTCTCTTTGCCTCAACGTGTCAGTGTCAAGGGAGAAGATAAAAAGATTCTGGAACATCAGGCAAGTCATGACAAAGATGCCCATATTTACAGTGAAGTACAAACAGCTGAGATTCTTCATAAATATTGAGGATTGATGATGGTAGATAACTCTGTCTCAGTGGGAATTATCACATGAACAGCTCAAAATGAGAATGACTTAATGAGTGATGTTCATTAAATACTTCACATTTTAAGTAGGATATAAGTGAAACATTGTTATATAACAATTCTTTCGGCTGCAATCAAGTCTAGCATCTTATATTAAGAAGATTAGTTAATGTTTATAAAGTACTGTGCAGATATGCCCTTTTAAAATGCTAAGTATTCTAAAAACTAAGTATTCTAAAAACATTGTAGCATTTTACTAACTCTAATTCATTATAATAAATAATAAATATTCATTATTTCTTTGGTACAGGTTGGCAAAGATTCTTTTGGCAATGATTATATAGAAAACCTAAAACAGAATGATATTTCTACAGGTAAAATTCCTATCTTTTTTAAAGTTAGTGTTTATAGCTTTTTTCTGTGATTTTGTTATGAGAAAAATTGAATCTAGAGGAGAATTATTAGACCTTCCCCTGGTGGCCAGAGAATTGTTATGCACAGCTTTGTCCATTCTTGCTTAAATGTCCTTGGGTTGATTCTTCCATGTACATTCCTCCAGATGGGAATAAAATGATAGGAGGTTACAAACCTTCATCTCATGAATATGTGACAAATGACAAGGAGAAAAAGGTGCTGCATTCACAAAAGATGTTTTAAGAATATTATAGCTGGCAACAATCATTAGAAGCCATAGAGGCTGAAACCATTATTTCACAGAAGAGAAAACCAAAGGTCAGAGATGTTCTGTGATTTCTCCAAGAGCACACAGTTGGTTGGAGCTAGAGCCAGGACTAGAATGAAGATCTTCTGATTCCAGTTCAGGGCTCTTTGCTGCTACCAAAGGCTGCCTGGTCAACATTTCTGTTTATATGCCAGACCTTGATTCTTGGTGAAATAACAAGCTTATGAGAATGAAAATAATCACACAAGTTCATTTTATAGATTTGACCTTTACTTTTTATCTCAACTCTGACATTCCTTTCAATGAAGAACATAAGTGTGTTGGTCTAGAAAAATGCATATGTATAAAATTATGAATAATTGGGGGGAATTGAAAGTAGGAGCGGATTGGTGGGTTGTTACTAATGCAGAGAAAAGGTGCAACTAAATGTAAAGCTGTCTGTTTTTCTTGTTGCATAGATGGTGGGTATAAATTAGCACTAATTACTTTTTTTTTTATCATTCCAGATGGTTAAAGGTTAAAAAGTTTTTCCAAGGATTAGTGTTGTATTGAAATTGTTAAAATAAATTATCCATGCCAGTCTGTATACATGTGATTGTAATTTTCTTTTTTCTTTCAGAATTTACATATCAGACTAAAGATGCTGCTACAGGAACTGCTTCTATAATTGTCAATAATGAAGGTAAGTGTTTTGCATATTGGAGTGTCATTTCATAAGACAGTGTATTTCCAGAGTTAGATCAGACGCATCAATTTTTACCATAATCCTATGGACCTCTTGCTATACCCACCACTCCAAGGCCTAAAACATAGTTTTTCCAATTCAAATATAAATGTGTTTCCCTTTATTTATACTTCTCACATGGATCGTTCAGATCAATTTTCGGACAATTTTCAAAATTGTCTATTCAATATATGTGAAGTTGCCTCAAAATAATATGTATATGCTGTAATGTCCCCATTACCCTTCATGTGAACTTATAATTGACATTTGTCTCTAAAAGCAGTCAAGCATTCATCTGTCATTTCAGTTACACTAGGTAAGTAAATGTAAATAGGTGCAAAGAAAAGTTTGATGAGTCATATTTATAGAATATGTTCTGAGCAAATGGCAGTAACTAATTACATCCAACTTATCGTTAGTGTTCAATTTTGTCTTTCAACAGCAATCAAATCTCAAAAGTCTATATATACAACTAAGTCTGCCACAAGGCTTTGCCATAGCTGATACATTTATCTTTTAAAATAGTAATTGGGCCTGGCACAGTGGCTCACACCTGTAATGCCCATGCTTTCAGAGGCTAAAGTGGGAGGATCACTTGAGGCCAGGAGTTCAAGGCTGCAGTGAGCCACAGTCCTACCACTGCACTTCAGCCTGCATGATAGAATGAGACCCTGACTCTAAATAAATAAATGAATGAGTGAATGAATGAATGAATGAATTAAAACAGAGGCTGAGCATAGTGGCTCATGCCTATAATCTCAGCATTTTGGGAGGCCAAGGCAGGTGGATCATTTGAGGTCAGGAGTTCAAGACCAGCCTGACCAACATAGTAAAACCCCATCTCTACTAAAAATGCAAAAACAATTAGCCAGGCCTGGTGGCACATGCCTGTAATCTCAGCTACTCAGGAGGCTGAGGCAGGAGAATCACTTGAACTCACAAGGCGGAGGTTGCAGTGAGCCAAGATCAGGTGACTACACTCCAGCCTGGGCGACAAAGCAAGACTCTCTCTCAAAAAAAAAAATGGTAACAACCTTCAAGTCAAGTTTTCATAATTTCTGCCACCTGTTTTAATTATAAAAACACCTACAGAAGATTTTTAAAAATCAGAATCAATATTCAGAAGGACCAAGCATTTCATGGGGCACCTAGGACAGAACCTCATGTGTTGTGGACAGTGTGCTTGTGTTAAATTAGGATTTGTCACAATGTGTCTTTTATTTATAATGCAGCTTTGCAGGATCATTTCTTATAGAAAATATGGTATTTTAAACTCGACTTTAGTGATTCCAAGTTGCAATAATAAGATATATTTCACCTAAAGGTGGTAGATAAAAGTTTTCATTCTAACTATAGAAAGCCTGTGTTCATTTAAGCTACATTTTAAGTAATTATTCCTACCAACAGCAGCTCATTCCTTGTCTTAAACCTCTTTTTTTTTTGTTGTTGTTGTTGTTGTTGTTGTTGTTGTTCTAGGACTATCCTCAAGTTCTCTTTCTTATTTATGAACAAAATCTGCATTTTCCATGCAAAGATATAATGTAATAGTGTGTGTCAAGGGCCTATTTGGTAGATCTTGCCTGGTTTATAGTGTACGATAATGCCCTCAAAAGTATAGGTGGTAATAGAAGAATTAGGACAAATACACAGAGATGGGACAATCAGCTCCTTTAAATAAAGGAGTGAGTTTGCAAGATAAAGTAATGAGTTTAGTTTTGACTAGTTAAATTTGAGGCATGAATAAGCTAGCCATATGGCATTGTCCATCAGACAGCTATAGTCTTGGGCTTGCTGCTTAGCAGCTAAGGCCAGGCCAAAAATTTGGATCTGGGAGACAGCAACATGGAAGCAGCAGCTGACTCCAACAGAGAAAATGAGGTCACTGAAGAAAAGGAAGGAGAGATGCTGTCTTTCAGCAAGTGGGAACTTTGAATTTTTCCAGGACTGAGGTTAGGTTTATGCTGAACCATCCCCATTTTATTAAGTCTTCCTCGTGGCCAACAAACACATCTGTGGTAAGATGATAGGATAGAATTTGTTCTGTGTTGAGAGGTGATTTTAGGTCATGTCTGTACAAGATCAGCACGAGCAGCCTGGAGCACAGAAAATGCCTGCTACAACTCATTCCTCCAGATCCGTGTTGTCCAATAAAAATAAAATGCAAGCCTCATGTGGAATTTTAAATTGTCTAGTAGCCACATTTTATTTTTTTTTTTTTTTTTTTCTTTTATTATTATTATTATTATACTTTAGGTTTTATGGTACATGTGCGCAATGTGCAGGTAAGTTACATATGTATACATGTGCCATGCTGGTGCGCTGCACCCACCAACTCGTCATCTAGCATTAGGTATATCTCCCAATGCTATCCCTCCCCCCTCCCCCCACCCCACAACAGTCCCCGAAGTGTGATGTTCCCCTTCCCGTGTCCATGTGTTCTCATTGTTCAATTCCCACCTATGAGTGAGAATATGCGGTGTTTGGTTTTTTGTTCTTGCGATAGTTTACTGAGAATGATGATTTCCAATTTCATCCATGTCCCTACAAAGGACGTGAACTCATCATTTTTTATGGCTGCATAGTATTCCATGGTGTATATGTGCCACATTTTCTTAATCCAGTCTATCATTGTTGGACATTTGGGTTGGTTCCAAGTCTTTGCTATTGTGAATAATGCCGCAATAAACATACGTGTGCATGTGTCTTTATAGCAGCATGATTTATAGTCCTTTGGGTATATACCCAGTAATGGGATGGCTGGGTCGAATGGAATTTCTAGCTCTAGATCCCTGAGGAATCGCCACACTGACTTCCACAAGGGTTGAACTAGTTTACAGTCCCACCAACAGTGTAAAAGTGTTCCTATTTCTCCACATCCTCTCCAGCACCTGTTGTTTCCTGACTTTTTAATGATTGCCATTCTAACTGGTGTGAGATGGTATCTCATTGTGGTTTTGATTTGCATTTCTCTGATGGCCAGTGATGATGAGCATTTTTTCATGTGTTTTTTGGCTGCATAAATGTCTTCTTTTGAGAAGTGTCTGTTCATGTCCTTCGCCCACTTTTTGATGGGGTTGTTTGTTTTTTTCTTGTAAATTTGTTGGAGTTCATTGTAGATTCTGGATATTAGCCCTTTGTCAGATGAGTAGGTTGCGAAAATTTTCTCCCATTTTGTAGGTTGCCTGTTCACTCTGATGGTAGTTTCTTTTGCTGTGCAGAAGCTCTTGAGTTTAATTAGATCCCATTTGTCAATTTTGGCTTTTGTTGCCATTGCTTTTGGTGTTTTAGACATGAAGTCCTTGCCCATGCCTATGTCCTGAATGGTAATGCCTAGGTTTTCTTCTAGAGTTTTAATGGTTTTAGGTCTAACATTTAAGTCTTTAATCCATCTTGAATTGATTTTTGTATAAGGTGTAAGGAAGGGATCCAGTTTCAGCTTTCTACATATGGCTAGCCAGTTTTCCCAGCACCATTTATTAAATAGGGAATCCTTTCCCCATTTCTTGTTTTTGTCAGGTTTGTCAAAGATCAGATACTTGTAGATATGTGGCATTATTTCTGACGGCTCTGTTCTGTTCCATTGATCTATATCTCTGTTTTGGTACCAGTACCATGCTGTTTTGGTTACTGTAGCCTTGTAGTATAGTTTGAAGTCAGGTAGTGTGATGCCTCCAGCTTTGTTCTTTTGGCCTAGGATTGACTTGGCGATGCGGGCTCTTTTTTGGTTCCATATGAACTTTAAAGTAGTTTTTTCCAATTCTGTGAAGAAAGTCATTGGTAGCTTGATGGGGATGGCATTGAATCTGTAAATTACCTTGGGAAGGATGGCCATTTTCATGATATTGATTCTTCCTACCCATGAGCATGGAATGTTCTTCCATTTGTTTGTATCCTCTTTTATTTCCTTGAGCAGTGGTTTGTAGTTCTCCGTGAAGAGGTCTTTCACATCCCTTGTAAGTTGGATTCCTAGGTATTTTATTCTCTTTGAACCACATTTTAAAAAGTGAAAAGGAACAGGTAAATTTAACTTAGGCCATATATTTAACCCAATATGTCCAAAATATTATCATTACAGTGTGTAATCAAAAATTTATCTTGGCTGGGTGCAGTGGTCCACACCTGTAATCCCAGCACTTTGGGAGGCCAAGGCGGGTGGATCACATGAGGTCAGGAGTTCGAGACTAGCCTGGCCAACATAGTGAAACCCCATCTCTACTAAAAATGCAAAAAAAAATTAGCCAGGTGTGGTGGCACACCCGTGCAATACCAGCTACTTGGGAGGCTTAGGTGGGAGAGTTGATTGAACCCGGGAGGTGGAGGCTGCAGTGAGCCAAGATCACACGACTGCACTCCAGCCTGGGCAACAGAGTGAGACCCCAAAATTTATCCTAATTTTTAAAATGGTAAGAATGAATGGATATTTTACCTTATTTCCTTTGTACTATCTTTGAAATCTGCTTGTATTTTACTTGAAGCACACCTCAGTGGACTAGCCACCTTTCTTTTTTTTTTTTTTTTTTTTCTGAGACAGAGTCTCACTCATTCTTGCCCAGGCTGGAATGCAATGACACAATCTCAGGTCACTGCTACCTCCGCCTCCCAAGTTCAAGCGATTCTCACGCCTCAGGCTCCTGAGTAGCTGGGCCTGCAGGCACATACCACCACGCCCAGCTAATTTTTGTAATTTTAGTAGAGATGGGTTTTCACCATTTGACCAGGCTGATCTTGAACTCCTGACCTCAAGTGATCTGCCCACCTCAGCCTCCCAAAGTGCTAGAAATTAATAGGTATGAGCCACTCTGCCCAGCCAGGACTAGCCACATTTCAAATGTTCAATGGCCATGTGTGGCTCGTGCTCATGACTACCATATTGGATAGCACAGCTCTTAAGGGTTCACCTTACAGATGAAATGCACCACCACTCCTCCCTCATTCAGGTGGGATTATAGACAGCAGGTCCAAGTAATAAGAATATATCAGATTCCTTAGTTCTGTTTCTGTTTGATCCATTATAGTATAAGCCAGGTATCCCTCTCTCCTCTATATCTGATACAATTTTCTATCTGTTAGATATTTAAAATGTGTTTTGATTGACAGAATCACTTTTTAGAATACCATAAGGTACACACATGAACTGCTTGCATACTACAGTGTCATACAAGTTTATTCCTATTTATATTCATCTCTATGGCATCTGTCATTTAGGATTCAGAACCTTTACCGCATACATATACTAGCTATTTTCTATAAAAGAAATGTTTAAAGTATGTTATATGTCATTTCTCAACTAATATTCTTTATATATAAGAATATTGGGAAAATCTTTTTAAGATTTTGCTTAAGGTGATCAGAATAATGTGAATCTTACAGAGATATTATGAAAGATATATTTGGAACTCAAAATTCAAGCTGAATAACCTAGAAATGCTAAAATTAATACTTAGAACACATTTTGTATAATGACTTTACAAGGGCGATTGTATTCATAACACTGCAGAATATCATTTGCTTGGCTTTGTTTAGTTTTAATATAATAGGTGGAATTTCTTTATAGGCCAGAATATCATTGTCATAGTGGCTGGAGCAAATTTACTTTTGAATACGGAGGATCTAAGGGCAGCAGCCAATGTCATTAGCAGAGCCAAAGTCATGGTCTGCCAGCTCGAAATAACTCCAGCAACTTCTTTGGAAGCCCTAACAATGGCCCGCAGGAGTGGAGGTAATTATACATATTTGTCATTCTTTCTATAAAAGCTTTTATCACTGTCTTAATTAAAGTTAACCTTTTAAGTTAAGCAAAGCAATACTCTTTCTGTCGTAAAATATTCTTTCTTCCATCTGTGAGATTCACAGTCTTGTGGCTCTTGATAATGTTAGAAAACCTTGCAAACAGGGTAAAAAAAAAAACGAGTAGCATTTCCGAGATCCCGCAATATAAATCTTCAATGTAGTTGGCAGAAATGGTACAAGTAGAATTAGAATTCCTGTAATCCCAGCTACTCAGGAGGCTGAGGCAGGAGAATCGCTTGAACCCGAGAGGTGGAGGTTGCAGTGAGCCGAGATCACTCCGCTGCACTCTAGCCTGGGTGACAAGAGTGAGACTCTGTCTCAGAAAAAAAAAAAAAAAAAAGAATCCCTGAATCAGCCCCTTGTCCAAGGGGTACACTCTAGGTGGTGAAATGTTTTCTACTCTGAGAAGCAGAGGTTAAGCTGCATGCCATACATACAAATACACACATACATACAAAAGTAACTGAGGCAGCCCAGTTACTTTTTGACAAACATCTCTAGGAATTGAAAATTAGGTTTTTTCTCCTTTTTGTAAAACTTTATCATCTTTCAATAAACAACAAAAGATTATTTATATGTAATATTTTCTATGTTATCAATGTCCATTGACATTGCCTCTTTTGTTTTTGATTTTGGAAATTTTCAAACCTACAAAAGCAGCAGAATTGTACAGTGAAATCCATCACCCAGCTTCCAGTTATCAACCTGTAGCTAATCTTGATTTATCTTTTCTCCCACTCACTCCTCTTTTCTCGCCTCCAGCAAATAACAGACTTTTTAAAAATCCAGATAATTTCTTTGTTTGCTTCTTTTTCACCACTGACTAGTGGGGAAAGCATCTTCTGAATTAGAATCCCATTTCTGTCCCTTGTCAGCTTCGTGGTCCTAGCAGAATTACCTGATTTGTCTGAGCCTTGTCAGTAAAATGCATATAGAAATACTCCATCTGCAGGATTGTTCTAAGGATGGAATAAAATAAAATAGGATGCCAAGCATGGTGTAGTACATGGTGGTAAATCCCAATTTTTTTCTCTTCAATCCAGTTCTCTCTTTAAAGTTAGGATAATACCCTGATCAAGCATCATTTGGTGAAAAAAATCAAAATAAATAGTAGCCACTCTAACATGATGTCTTCTTGATATTGTGGCAATAGTTCTGTGATTTTTTTAAAGAATAAAATAGAGAACCACTCTGACTATTTCTCAAGATACAAAACTAAAAAGAAAAAAGAAAAAGAACAGTGTATATGTGTGTGTGTGTTTATATAAGTGATTTCTCCCAAAGTGTATAGTGTTCTACATAGAAATAAATGGAAAATAAGTCACTGAAATGATTTTGTGGAGAATTTTAAAATGTTCGTCCTGATTTAACAAATTTTCCTCTTGGCAAAACAACATGCTGTGGTAAATTTTCACTGACATTTAGTGTATTTTTAATGGACATGAAGCTGTCAGAAAGAATTCTAAGCCAAAACCCATTTGGTTCCATTTTCTCAGAGTGTCACAGTAAAGTCTAATGCTTATGGTTACGCATTCTCTGCACCGTGCCCATCTCAGCAGAGTGATGTGAATACAGGGTGCCACCCTGCTCCTGCTCTTGTCTTTCTTTGTATAGATCAAAGCACATTCTCGTGTAACTTCTCTTTTTTTCCTACTATCCCTTGCTGCTCAGAGATCACTGTTTCCTCTGTCCTAGTCTAGTTGCCTGTTACATACCCTGCTTGTGAAGGAGAGAAAGATACAGCAGCCACAGTTGAGGAGCTAACCTTTCACAGGTGAGAATAGAGTAATCCGGATGGGCAGGCAGCCTACTCTGGGGCTGTCATTGGGTGGGGTCCAGAAAGGCTTCCTCCGTCACCTTCCATGTAGCTCTTCCAGTTGGGAGCTGGAGGACCCAGGACAGCAGGAAGCGGGGTAGGTGACAGTGGGCCACAGACCACTTGGCCTACTTCATACTTTTATTAAGAGCCAGCATGCCTCGGTATTAATTCTACGTGAACTTCCTTATATAATAATATCAGAAATAGTAATACCATGCATTTATATGTACTTTACAGCTTATAAAGTACTTTCTTACACATTTTACCCTCAGAAAAACCTTATGACAAAGATATGGCAGGCATTGTTCTCTCAGATTAAAGGTGAGAAGACTGAGACTGAGAGGTTAAGTCATTTGTTCAAACAGTGTCGCACTTTAAGTTGAGGAAACCATGATTTCAGACTCTAAGACCCAAGTTCTGTCTCCTAGTTTAAACCACACTTTAAACTGCCACAACCCATTGATTCCAACAAACTGAGCCTTTATGAAGAGTATCTCTAGAAAAGTCAAGTCCATAAATTTTAACACTGTCCAGCATGTGGCCTAAGCTTTATGTGTTTTTGCTGCTCAAGAAACAGAGAAGAGGCTCTAAAGTGTTTTCAGCACTGTAACCCCAATAGAACACACACACGCACACACACACACACACACACGAACACACATGCACACAAGCACACACAGTCATCTGTCCATTACTCCTCCAGTCAGATGGCTTTCTCTGGCCAAGTCTGCTGGTCCCTATTTGGTAGATACTGGCCAGATGCAGCTTAGATTCTATTCCATGAGGAGGGGGTGTGTGTGTGTGTGTGTGTGTGTGTGTGTGTGTGTGTGTGTGTGTGTGTGTGTGTGTAATGCATCATCATTCTTATATGTGTGTGTGTGTGTGTGTGTAATGCATCATCATTCTCATATGCAAGAAGAGCGGTATCCCAGCACTTTGGGAGGCCAAGGTGGGTGGATCATGAGGTCAGGAGATCGAGACCATCCTGGCTAACACGGTGAAACCCCATCTCTACTCAAAATACAAAAAAATTAGCCGGGCATGGTGGTGGGTGCCTGTAGTCCCAGCTACTCGGGAGGCTGAGGCAGGAGAATGGTGTGAACCCGGGCGGCGGAACTTGCAGTGAGCCGAGATCACGCCACCCCACTCCAGCCTGGGTGACAGAGCGAGACTCTATCTCAAAAAAAAAAAGAAGAAGAAGAAGAGTGGTATAATGAAAGGAGAGCATTGGTTTGGGAATCATGAATATGGCTTTAAATTTATAATCAATCAGCAAATGGGGGATCTCAGTCAAGTAAGTCAGTTCCTCACTCTGGACGTCATTTTCTTCTTCTGTGAAACTAGAATTGGGCTGACAGCTCTCACAGTTCTTTCATGTCACCTTGGACTGATCCTAGAGCAGAGTGGGCTTAATGATCTCTTGAGCACTGAGCACCCTACCCATTGCCCCAGGAAGCTGCCTATGTGCTGAACAGAATTATTCCGTCTTCAAGAAGGATGATAAAGTCTTCGTCGTCATCATCATCTATGGGTTTTATTATCACAGTTCCATTATCTTTACTGCTTACAGGTAGTGAATTTTGAATTAAGCACATTGCATAACTAGATTATGCTAATATATCAGTTATGAAAATCCAGAGGAGAAGATCCCTACATCTTTGAATATACTATCTCAAAACTCTCTGTCTCTATCAAAATGAAAGCATTGATTTTAAAGACATAGCAGCTACAACACCAAAAATCGGTAGCCCTGTATAGCCCCCATCCTCACCAGGCCACAATGCTATGAGGTAGGCCCACTGAAGAGCCAATGCTGCAGCTGCCTGTGATGAAATTATGCATGTTGGTTCTGGTCTTTATATTCATTTCCAAGCAAATGGAACAGTACATGAACAATTATAAATAATTGAGATTATAAAATTGCCAAAGTTAAATTATCAGTATGATACAAAGTATCTTTTAATGCCACTTCAGTCCTTTTGCCTTTGGCAAACAAAACTTCTTATCTGGCCATCCAGACTTTCACAATGACATTGTCCAGCACATAGCCCAAGCTTTGAGTGTTTTTGCTGCTCAAGTCACAGAAAAGAGCCTCTAGAGTAATGGACAGCAAAGCCAGTATTTTGAGTATCCCAACATGCTCACAGTGTCTTCACTTAGGGTGATTTTCTTCCCTGGTTTCTCTGAGCTAATAATTAGGGCCTTCCTAACTGTCCAGCCCCTGCCCTCCATGACAACACCACAAAGAGTTTCTGCCTCATCTTCCTGCATTCTAGCCTATACTACTGCTCCTCCAGACCTCACCAGTTCCTTATTGACATTATTGTGCTATCCATTAACATGCAGTTAAGATAACTAGGAGTTTAGTTCATCTGACACTGTAATTAATTATAATTACTGTTGGGTGCTGCCAATCACCTCTGCAACTCCAAGTTACTCCATGGTACATTTTGTGTTCTCTAGCTCTGCCTGGTCCCAGGATGACATCATGGCTTCCACCTTGTCTATTACAGATTTGCATTCTTCTTTGATTAACTGCATCTACTAATTTATGTTTCTTTCATCATGGTAGAGTATGCTCATTTGTGGTAGCACAAGCCAAGAAGAATCCTTTCTTTATGGCATTTACACTTTTCCCCTAAATTTAGTTACCAGTCAGACTCTAAGCCTATGTATCCAGTTACTATTGAAGAATGCTGTCCCTCAGTAAAGTACAGGCAAATAAGATTGATTTTTTACAGTATTTACAGTAAAGTTATAGAATTCCTTGTTCTAGCAATTGATACTTAAATTTCAATGTAATTTTTTCCTTAAAATTTGTTTTTATTGTGAAAAATTTCAAATATATATAGACATACAGAGAATAGTATGGTAAACCTATATATACTATCATTTAGCTTCAACAGTTACCAACATGTGGCCAGTCTTTTTTTCTACTTTTAAATTCCATCTTTTATTTTAGACACAGGGGGGTACATGTGCAGACTTGTTTTTGTTTTGTTTTTGTTTGTTTGAGATAGAGTCTCACTCTGCCCGCCCAGGCTGGAGTGCAGTGGCATGATCTCGGCTCACTGCAGCCTCCACCTCCCAGATTCAAGTGATTCTTATGCCTCAGCCTCCCAAGTAGCTGGGATTACAAGCATGCACCACCACACCCAGCTAATTTTTGTAGTTTTAATAGAGATGGGGCTTCATCATGTTGGCCAGGCTGGTCTTGAACTCCTTACCTCAGGTGATCCACCTGCCTCAACTTCCCAAAGTACTGGGATTACAGGCATGAGCCACCGCACCAGGCCTTCATATGCAGATTTGTTACATGGGAGTATTGCGCCCAGGTAGGGAGCATGGTACCCAATAGGTAGCTTTTCAACCTGTGCCCCTCCCTGCTCCAGTACTCTGTAGTGTCTGTTGTTCCCATCTTTCTGTCCATGCGTACTCGATATTTAGCTCCCACTTATAAGTGAATACATGTGGTATTTGGTTTTCTGTTCCTATTTTAATTTGATTAGGATTATGGCCTCCAGCTCCATCCATGTTGCTGCCAAGGACATTATTTCATTCTTTTTTATGGCTATATAGTATTCCATGGTATATATGTACCACATTTTCTTTATCCAGTCCACCATTGATGGGCATCTAGGTTGATTCCATGTCTTTGCTATTGTGACTAGCATGATGATAAACATACAAGTACATGTTTCCTTTAGGTATAATGATCTGTTTTCCTTTGGGTGTGTACCCAGGCATAGGATTGCTGGGTCAAATGGTCGCTCTATTTTAAGTTCTTTGAGAGTCAATCTCCAAACTGCTTTCTACATGACTGCACTAAGTTACATTCCTGCCAACAGTGTATAAGTGTTTCCTTCTCTCTGCAGCCTCACCAGCATCTGTTGTGTTTAGACTTTTTTTTTTTTTTTTTGAGACGGAGTCTCGTTCTATCGCCCAGGCTGGAGTGCAGTGGCACGATCTTGGCTGACTGCAAGCTCCACCTCCCAGATTCACGCCATTCTCCTGCCTCAGCCTCCCGAGTAGCTGGGACTACAGGCACCTGCCACCATGCCCAGCTAATTTTTTTTTTTTTTATACTTTAAGTTTTAGGGTAAATGTGCACGACATGCAGGTTTGTTACATATGTATACATGTGCCATGCTGGTATGCTGCACCCATTAACTCGTCATTTAGCATTAGGTATATCTCCTAATGCTATCCCTCCCCACTCCCCCCACCCCACAACAGTCCCCAGTGTGTGATGTTCCCCTTCCTGTGCCCATGTGTTCTCATTGTTCAATTCCCACCTATGAGTGAGAACATGAATATTTTTGTATTTTTAGTAGAGACAGGGTTTCACCGTGTTAGCCAGGATGGTCTCAATCTCCCGATCCTCGTGATCTGCCCACCTCAGCCTCCCAAAGTGCTGGGATTACAGGTGTGAGCCACCTCAGCTAGCCCTTGACTTTTTAATAATAGCTGTTTTGACTAGTGTGAGATGGTATCTCATTATAGTTTGATTTGCATTTCTCTGATGATAAGTGAAATGATGAGTAGTTTTTCATATGTTTGTTGGCCCACTCGTGTGTCTTCTTTTGAGAAATGTCTGTTCATGTCCTTTGCCCATTTTTTAATGGAGTTGTTTTTTGCTTGTTGATTTATGTAAGTTCCTTATAGATTCTGCATATTAGACCTTTGTCAGATGCATAGTTTGCAAATATTTTCTCCCATTCTATAGGTTTTCTGTTTACTCTATTGACCATTTCTTTTGCTATGCAGAAGCTATTTAGTTTAATTAAGTCCCACTTGTTAATTTTTGTTTTTGTTACAGTTGCTTTGGGGGACTTAGCCAAAAATTCTTTGCCAATGCCAGTGTCAAAAAGGGTATTTTCTAAGCTTTCTTCTAGGATTTTTATAGTTTGAGGTCTTACATTTAAAATATTTAATCCATCTTGAGTTAATTTTTGTATATGGTGAAAGATAAGGGTCTAGTTTCATTCTTCTGCCTATGGCTAGCCAGGTATTCCAGCATCATTTATTGAATAGGGAGTCTTTTCCCCATTGCTTGTTTTTGTCGTACATGGCCAATCTTGTTTTATCTGTATCCTGCCTCATGGTTCCCTACGCCACACTGCCACCTTGGATTATGTTGAAGCAAAACCCAGATGTTATATCATTTCATTTATAGTATACCTATTTTTTGATGTAAGATACTATTATTATTTTTTTTTTTTTTTTTTTTTTTGAGACAGAATCTCACTCTGTCACCAGGCTGGAGTGCAATGGTGTGATCTCGGCTCACCACACCCTCCATCTCCCAGGTTCAAGCGATTGTCCTGCCTCAGCCTCCCAAGTAGCTGGGACTACAGGCGCGTGCCACCACACCTGGCTAATTTTTGTATTTTTAGTAGAGACGGGGTTTCACCATGTTGGCCAGGATGGCCTCGATCTCTTGACTTTTTGATCGGCCCCCCTCAACCTCCCAAAGTGCTGGGATTACAGGCATGAGCCACCGTGCCCGGCCAGATACTATGTGTTTTAAGAGTGATGTCTTTACTGCATACAGCACTTAACCTGTAGTCAAATTTAGTCCCATCAGCTTTTTATAACTAATGGCTCATTAGTTTAGTGAGAAACCTCTCCGACATTTTTTTCTTCTATGTAAGTGTATAAATGTAAATACACATATAGTTATGTGTGCTTGTTATTTGTTCTATTAAAAAGGGAAGGTAGGCCAGGCATGGTGGCTCACACCTGTAATCTTAGCATTTTGGGAGGCCAAGGTGTGAGGATTGCTTGAGCCCAGGAATTCAAGAACAGCCTAGGCAACATGGCAAAACCTCATCTCTACCAAAAAAAAAAAAAATTGCCCAGGCATGGTGATGGGCACATTAGTCCCAGCTACTTGGGAGGCTGAGGTGGGAGGATCACTTGAGTCTGGGAGGTGGAGGTTGCAGTGAGCCAAGATTGCGCCACTATACTCCAGCCTGGGTGACAGAGCCATCTCAAAAAAGGGGGGGTGGGGTGGGTGGGTAGTACAAAACTGCCTTGTTCACTTATAAATAAATTATAGAAATCTTTCTTTGACAAACGGAGATCTACTTTACTCTTTTTAACAGCTGTAGTGATTTATGTCAGACATGTCATAATTCTTTTTTTTTTTTTTTGAGACGGAGTTTCACTCTTGTTGCCAAGGCTGGAGTGCAATGATGCGATCTCGGCTCACTGCAGCCTCCGCCTCCCGGGTTCAAGCGATTCTCCTGCCCCAGCCTCTGGAGTAGCTGAGATTACAGGCACGCACCACCATGCCCGGCTAATTTTTGTACTTTTAGTGAAGACAGAGTTTCACCATGTTGGTCAGGCTGGTCTCAAACTCCTGACCTCAGTTGATCCACCCACCTCAGCTTCCCAAATTGCTGGGATTACAGACATGAGCTACCAAGCCCAGCCTATGTCATAATTTTTTAAACCAATCCCCTTTAATAAATGTGTAGGTTTCTTTTTGTGTTTTCTATTGCAAACAGAGCTGTACAAACAACATTGTATATCATCTTTGCATGCTTATGGATTTCTGTAGGATGGGTTTAGAAAAGGAATTACAGGACCATGCATCTTTTGAGGGAAAAAATTGATCTTTTAAGAATGGCTCTACCGTGTTGTTCCACACTTGTAGCTTGCTCTAATCTGTGCTCAAATGCTGATGAATGTAGATTTGTGGATTACACTAGGTGAGCAGTTGTTTCCATTTAATGCTTGAGGAAAACTGGGAACAGTATATTGTTCTGAAAACCTAAAAAGTTTAAGTGAGTGTGTTAGAATACTGGACAGTGAGAGCCTTTATGTATAATTGACATCTCTAAGACCTCTCAGAAGTGAGAGAACCAATGAGAGAGACTGTTGCCAGGCTACAAACTCCAGCAGAAGGCAGAAGAGATGGGTGGACAGGTGGGGGTGTTGGGCTATCTGTAAAGGACAATATAATAACAGTAATAATCCTTTACATTTGTACAGCAGGTTAGATTTTACACTGGGCTTTTACATCCGTTTTCTAATTTAAGCTACACAATAACTCTATACAAAAATCTGAGCAGCCAAAAATATACCATAGAATTTCTGTGGGTGGACATTCTGGATTCTGAAATAACAAAAATGTGGGAATAGTGTTAGCCTATACTGGACAAGACCCACTGACTGAATCAAAATGCTAGGTAAGACCAAGCAAGGTGCAGAAGTAGACTAGATGTCCTCACCAGGCTGAAGTAGTAGACAGTTTCCATTAGCCATGTGCTGATTAGCATCTCCCCAAGAATGTGGAATGCATTAGTGCCAAGCTTGCTATGTGAGAGCCTCCTGGAGAACTTGTGAACATGCAGATTCCCTGATCTTACCCCCAGAGATTCTGATTCAGTGGGTTTGAGGTCGGTCCTAGAAATTATGCATTTTAACAAGCTTTCCTAGTGATGCTGATATGCAACTAAGTTTGCAAACCACTGTTCTTGAAGTCTCTGAGAACTGCAGCTAGAGATTTTTACACTATGGGTCTATAGTCAAATGAGACTACCTTAACACACAAGTCAGTGGACCTGGGTTGAGAAAAAGAAGACTAACCAATCTAGTACTCAAGTGAATAAGTGCTTTGACAAAGAAGGAGCTTCCTATGAATGTAATTTCTAAAGGCTTGAAATATATATATCTACATTTACAAAGTCCCAAACCAAAGGGTGTTTTAAAATATTGTGAATTGGCATTGAGGTATGTGTTGGTGCGGACAGAGTCCTGGCCTAGAGAGGCCACTTTTTTTAGAGTGGACCAAACCTTGAACTTAAAGCCAGAGGACCCTGAGTAGGGGTCCACCTTAATTGTGTCCGAGTGTATGACCTGAGACATAGGACCTCATCTTTCTGAGCCTCACTTTCCTCCCTCTGAAAAATGGCCATGATATTCTCATTTCCCTGTGTCTGCTATTCCCATCTATCCTTCTCTTGTAGCCTCTCCGTCTGAGCTAGCACCAGCCTCTGATTGAATTCCTCCTCCTTTCTCAATCTTTTTTTTAATATTCCCAGCTTGCTCACAGAAGCCAAGAATGTAAGCTTTTGTGTAAGTGCATATGTTTGCAGGAGTAATTGTGATATATTTGGGAGGCATACATAGGTGTACAAAATATGCATATGCACGTGAGCTTCCTGCTTAAAATTCTGAACCTTTCATTGTTTATTTTCTATCATCTCTTTTTCTTCCCTGGAAAATGGGTTTATGAACTAGCCTTGAAACCAAGCACTTAAAGTAACCCACAAAAATGTCCACCAGCCTGTTCACATTCACACATGCCCTTTCATGCCACAGCATTTTTACTTTTCTCCAATGTTCTTGTTGCCTTTGCCTTAACTCTGTAATCATGTTGACTGTAATATTGCTCTTTTCCCTGGAAGCTGAAATGTTGTAAAGTACAAAGTAGAGAAAATGGAAATAGGGAATTGGTACCCAGCTGTCGTGGAGATTGAGATTTCAGACTTTTCTCTACATCCGTAACTAAGTGGATATTTAACCAGATGAAGACAAAAACGAACTTGGGGATTTTCCCTACTGAATGTCTGTAAATGCACCGTGTTAAAAATGAAAACTAATAATAACCCCCTTTTCCATTCCTTTGTAGTGAAAACCTTGTTCAATCCAGCCCCTGCCATTGCTGACCTGGATCCCCGGTTCTACACCCTCTCAGATGTGTTCTGCTGCAATGAAAGTGAGGTAAGGGTGAATTGCTTTGCTCATTCTATGAGAAACCAAAAGTTTGTACAAGTGGATAAAGCAAAGGGGCAGAACTAACCACATCAATTTGATGACGTGAATTCTCAGGCATGGTGAAAACGGATTTTTTCAGTTTACTGGGGTGTGGAGAAAAGGAAATTAGTAAATCCTAGGGGGAAAAAGAAGGACTCTCTGAGTCACTTCCATATTCTGGCACTTATCAAACCTCAGTTAATTTTAGTCCTTTCCTTGCCCTCACACTGTTGGTGTTTTGTTTTCTTTTCTAATTATTTCATTCTGAGGACTACATTAAAGTTGCCAGGTTTAGCAAGTAAAAATGCAGGATGCCCAGTTAAATTTAAATTTCAGATAGATAATAAATAACATACCTAACAAATTTATACTGTAAAATTACCTGTCATTTGTCTTAAATTCAAATTTAACTGAGCTTCCTGTATTTTGTCTGCCAACCCTAATTAGTATACAACTCCTGGAGGATCTGCTACATTCTGTAGTGAAGACCCTGTGTCATGATATATCATCTGAACAGACTATCTATCAACTGGTACAATAAGAAAGGATATTGTACCACCCTTTCTTAAATATTGTCAGGAAGAAAATTTCAGTATTTCTCCCATTTTATAAGCCAGACAGCATTAGAACAGAGCTCTCGCCCGTCAGTGGGATGCAGGTATACACACTGGTAAATGCAACATGGAGAGAAAGAAATTAATGAACCATAATAGTTAAATTTCCACTTCTTGTTTTTGAGACAGGAACTCACTGTTTCACCCAGGTTGGAATGCAGCGGTGTCATCATGGCTCACTGCAGCCTCCACCTCCCAGGTTTAAGCAATCCTCCCACCTCAACCTCCCAAGTAGCTGGGACCACCACGCTTGGCTAATTTTTTTATTTTGTGTAGAGATGGGATTTCACCATATTGCCTAGGCTAATCTCGAACTCCTGGGCTAAATCAATCCTCCTGCCTCAACCTCCCAAAGTAGTGGGATTACAAGCATGAGCCATTGTACCCAGCCTAATTTTCCATTTGGTTTAAAGACTGAATGAAGGCTTCTAGGATTTCTTGACCTGCTTTCTTGATAATTTCATCTCTCAAAACATAGAGGAAACAAGAAAGAAGACTGCTACAAAGAAACTAATTTTAACAAACCACAATAAGTTATGCAATATTTTTGAGCAACCACCATGCTAGGAAGAAGGAATTGTGGGAAATAGCGACCATTTCACAATAAGAGGTTAGAGTACCCTCAACTGCCAAACTGGCCTAAATTTTCCTGCTAGATACTTGAAGAGCACTCTATTTATTCCTCAAATGTTCATCACAGCTCAAATTACTTATTCAATTCTTCTGTCTTCTCCATTAAATTACAAGTTCCATGAGGTCAGAGACATCTGTCTTATTCACTGTTGTATCCCTGATGGCTATCCCTGTGTATATAGTTATCTATTGCTGCATAATAAAATACCTCCAAAATGTAGTGGCTTACCACAGCAATAATTATTTATTGTCACTCCCAGTTTTTGCATGTCAGGAATTCACATAGGGGATAGCATCGTTTGACTCTCCTGCACGATGCCCGGGGCTTCAGTTGGAAGACGCAAAAGCTGAGAGCTGGAAGTTTTCTTCACTCACATGCTTGACAGTTGATGCTGGCTTTCAGCTGGGGGCATAATGAGGTTGTTGGCCAGAACACGTAAACATGGCCTCTACGTGTGACTTGGGCTTCCTCATAATATAGTAGCTGGGTTTCAAGATCCAGCTTCCTGAGAGAAGGAGACACTGACAGAAGCCATGTTGGCTTTTATGAGTTGGCTTCGGAAGTAACACGGCATCACTTCTGACTCATTCTATTGATTTAAGCAGGAAGGTCCACCCTAGTACCCCACCCCTTACTAGAAGATTGTCATTGGCACAGTGTAAAACCAGGATGTGTGATATGATATAGGTTAATACAGTTATCTTTGGAAAATAACATCTGCTACACTGTACCTGCACATAGCTGGCACTTAGTAAATGCTTATGAAATAAATAAATGAAAGAACTCTGGTCTTTAAGGAAATTGGTCTCAGAAACTTAATGGAAGAAAGAAAAACATTAGAAGCTTAATGTTCTGGAGCCAGGCGCGGTGGCTCACGCCTGTAATCCCAGCACTTTGGGAGGCCGAGGCGGGCAGATCATGAGGTCAGGAGTTCAAGACCAGCCTGGCCAACATGGTGAAACCCCGTCTCTACTAAAAATACAAAAATTAGCTGGGCATGGTGGCACGTGCCTGTAAGCCCAGCTACTCAGGAGGCTGAGGCAGGAGAATTGCTTGAACCAGGACCTGGGAGGTGGAGGTTGCAGTGAGCCAAGATCGCACCACTGCACTCCAGCCTGGGCTACAGAAAAAAAAAAAAAAAGCTTAATGTTCTTATAGATGAACTCTAATCACAGCAATAATGTAAATTCATGCTTATGATACTTACTCTGCTCCAAACACAAACTACTGATATGTAAATACTAATGGACACAATGAAAAGATACTTACAAGCTCTAAAACAAGATAAATAACTCCACAGATCAGAAATGGAACAGCCCTCACAGAGCATTCAGCCCTTGATATGCTGGCTGTACCTTAGACCCAGAAACAGGCAGAAGTGGTAGGAAGTTCACTCGCTGTGGGTCATGGACACTAAAAGTGTGCCATTTATAGCGGACTGGAGCCGAGCCCACAGATGGAAACCATACATGCTAGGCTGTGGCTCCCCTGCTAACCGTAAAAGGTGGAGGAACCTGCTACCCCTGCTGCCTGAAGCATATTTAAGGCTCCCAACCTGAGGAGTTAGCAGGACAGAGACACAGCCTCTGACCAAGAAGTAAACCAAGCCAACCACTGACTTAGTGACTGAACTGGCAGTAGCCCCAGAAACAGCAGAGCAAGAACTCCCTATTGCCAATATAATACCTGGTTTTGGTTTAGAGACTCTTGTGTACCTGGGGGAAGCTACTGTAAAACCACTGAGGGCTGGGCACGGTGGCTCACGCCTGTAATCCCAGCACTTTGGGAGGCCAAGGCGGGTGGATCATGAGGTCAGGAGATTGAGACCATCCTGGCCAACATGGTGAAAACCCATCTCTACTAAAAATACAAAAATTAGCCAGGTGTGGTGGCATGCACCTGTAGTCCCAGCTACTCAAGAGGCTGAAGCAGGAGAATCGTGTGAACCTGGGAGGCACAGGTTGCAGTGAGCCGAGATCTCCCCACTGTACTTCAGCCTGGGTGACAGAGTGAGACTCTTGCCTCAAAAAAAAAAAAAAAAAAAACACTGAAAAGCAGGGATCAACCAGGTGGGAGCTGATGTGTGATAGCTTTCCAACTCACAGTAAGTAAAGTGAGCCTGCAAATGAAAAACATAATGCTACAAAATTCACCCAACACAATCAACAACCTACAGATGAATTTGCCCAAGATGAAATTCATATAATAAAATTCAGCCAGGCATGGTGACTCATACCTGTAATCCCAGCACTTTGGGAGGCCAAAGCAGTTGAATCACATGAACCCAGGAGTTTGAGACCAGCCTGCAGAACATAATGAGACTTCATCCTGTCTCTACAGAAATAAAAGATTAGCTGTATGTGGTGGTACATGCCTGGAGTCCCAGTATTTGGGAGGCTGAGGCAAAAGGATTGCTTGAGCTCAAGAGTTTGAGGCTGTAGTGAGCTATGATCATGCCACAGCACTCCAGCTGGAGTAATAGAGCAAGATACTATCTCTAAATAAATAAACAATGCAAAAAATACTTTAAATAGTATAATTAAGATTAACATTCATTATGAAAGAAGAAAAAATTTTGTGAAAGGAAAACAGAATCGAAGCAACAACATGTGAATATGAAAAACAACCAATTAGAAGTCTTGAAAACCTAAATAGTCATGGAAATGTTTTTAAATCACTCAGTAGAAAAATAAACATTAGAATGGAATGAAAAAATAGTATATTGAAAGAGAAATTGGGAGAAAAATATGGATCTTGTTGAAAGCCCCCTGATTTTACAGATTGTAATTGATGTGGGGAAGGTCACAGACTGAGTGAGTAGGAGAGGCCTCCTGAATGCCAGGGCATTGCTTTTTCTGCTACCTCTCACTACCTCTCCTAATCTGCATCCATCTTCTCTGGCAAAAACAAACAAAAGAAATGAGTAGTCTGCAAACATGGAAAGCAAAAACTGGAAATTTGAGAAGAGGCGTTATGGCCCAAGAGAGGCTTGGAAGAATTATGTCCTTAGGTGCCAAACTTACAGGTGCAATTTATGCTAAAATTATTGGCAGTGGCCCTTTCCTTTCTCCTTTCCTGCCTCCCCTCCAACCTTCCTTTTTTTTTTTTTTTTTTTTTGGTAGACTTCTCTTTGTTGCCCCTAACTCTATGTTAAATTATTATATGTGCAGAAAAGCTGAATGAACACTCTACATTTCACCTAAACATTTGCTAACATTTTGCTGTATTTGCTTTTCCTCTTCCCTGTATGTATTTAGTTTTGTTTTTGTTGAAAAGTAAGTGAAAAAAAAGTATTTTGTTTTTGAGAATAATTTGCAGACAACATGGTACCTCACCCCAAATACTTTGGCATACATCTCCTAAGAGGAACCACAATACCATTATCACACCTAGGAAGATTGTCAGTAATTCCATGCTATCGTCTAATATCCAAGCCACATTCAAATTTCCCCAGTTGTCCCGAGAATGTCTTTCATTGATGGTTTTTGTCGTCACTGTTATTGCTTTATTTATTTTCCTGTACCAGTATCTATTAAGGTTCCCATTGCATTGGTTGTTATAAAAAAGAAGGGAGACATTTTCTAGAAAAAAAAAATCTGGAAGTGGATTCAGGTTACTTATTTTCACCACTGTTTCTGTTGACTTTTGTGTATTCCAGGCTGAGATTTTAACTGGCCTCACTGTGGGCAGCGCTGCAGATGCTGGGGAGGCTGCATTAGTGCTCTTGAAAAGGGGCTGCCAGGTGGTAATCATTACCTTAGGGGCTGAGGGATGTGTGGTGCTGTCACAGACAGAACCTGAACCAAAGCACATTCCCACAGAGAAAGTCAAGGCTGTGGATACCACGGTAAGTTTTAAAATTTAAGAATCATGTTTAGCCTTTGAAAATTGTTACTTAGTAACTAATTACATGCTGTACCTGAATTTTTGGATAATGAAATAAAGGCCTAGTAAGTGATATGGTAAAAGAGAAGAACAACCAGGCAGGGGAACTGTATTTTAATCCCTCTGTAACTCTCTGTGGGACTTTATGCAAGCAACTTGACCTCTCTGAGACGTAGTTTCCTCATTCATAAAATCAGAATAGCAGTAAAATTATACCTGTGTTACCTATATTCATTCATTTATTCAGTCATTCATCAACAAATAGGGATTTGTGGAATACCTATTATGTCCCAGTCATATGATAGTTGCTGGGGATATAGCAATAAATAAGGCAAAGTCTCTGCCCTCGTGGGGCTTAGATTCTAGACAGTGAACAAGTAGCTGTGTCTTACAAGCTTCTCAAGTGAAATGAACAGCAAGGAGCACTGGTTAGCAGAGATCATTCTTTTAACCAACAAATTCTAGCAGCTAACATTTACTGCATGCTTGCTGTGTCTCTTTTGCATACATCTCATTTAATCTTTTTTTTTTTTCATTTAATCTTTAAACAGTTCTATGAGACAGGTATTATTTCCATTTTACAGAAGAAGAAATTTGTACAGGATCACATTGCTGGTAGGTAACAGAGCTGGAGAATCGAAACTAGGCATATGGACTCCACACAGACATTTTTTGTGTAAGGTACTGTGCTAACGACAAGTGTGCTAAGTGAACAAGCCATGGCTACAGAGTAGCAATGAAAAGGAAACAAGTTAGAAAAAAGACTCATGGTTCCCCTAAAGCTAGGGAAACACAAATTATTTGTTTATAGTTAGAATTCAGAAGAGCTTGCCGGGTGCCACTTCACACCTGTAATCCCAGCACTTTGGGAGGCTGAGGTGGGCGGATCATGAGGTCAAGAGATTGAGAACCTCGTGGCCAACATGGTGAAACCCCATCTCTACTAAAGATACAAAACTTAGCTGGGCATTGTGGTGCACACCTGTAGTCCCAGCTACTTGGGAGGCTGAGGCAGGAAAATCACTTGAACCTGGGAGGCGGAGGTTGCAGTGAGCCAAGATTGCACCACTGCACTCTAGCCTGGCGACAGAGCGAGACTCCATCTCAAAAAAAAAGAAGAAAAACAGAATTCAGGAGAGCTGACTAGAAAAGTAAGTAAACTAGACTTGAGGAAGAATAAACATTTTAGGGTTTTTATTTAGAAGAAACTAATAGATAATTATTCATAAAATATGTTTTGGTTTGTTTTTGTACTTAGAAGCGACTTTAAAATGTGGGTCATTATGAAAAAAGAAGGCTGAGGGGATCTGATGAAGTTTTGGATGTGACTATACTTTGAAAAATATTCAAGTGCAAGAAATGGTTATGTGACATGAAATTAACATCCTGGTTGCCTTTCAAAATGTGCTTTACCAGGTATTTGATAAAGTATGCTTAGTGTTGCTATTCTCTTCATATTTAGTCATTTCTGAAACTATTAGTTTATTTTCTGTTTTGTCAAGGACAAGAACCTGAATTTGAGGGGATCCTTAGTTCTGAAATCGATCCTCCATTAGACTAACACTACTTTAAGTCCTGACCTAAAGTGAAAAGACTCTATGCATCTCCTGCTAAGAGTGAAATGAGGGTTCCTCAAAGACCTACATGGATGCACAGAAGTGGCTTAGCCCCTATTCTCAGTGTCCATGTTAGTTACTACCCCTTTGGGTTGTAAGCACCAGAAGCACAACTCAGGCTTATGCAGGAAAAAGGATTTATTTGGTGCATATAATTGCAAAGTGTAAAGATATGGCAGAATGCAGAGGCTGAACGGTGTCATCCAGGCAAGTCAGGTCACTTGCTCACTGGCTCCCTCCCTGTCAGCTCTGCCTTCCTCATAGTGGGCTATGAGCTCAGGTGGGTCCACTCCCTGCCCACACTGTGCCTCATGTCATGTCCCTGTCCCTGGTTTCAGATACAAATCACTCTTATCAGAGGATAGGGAAGTGGATGCTGACAAGAAAACAGTAGAATGTCCAGTGTGTTTTAATATATGTAGAGATTTTTCATTTTCTTGCAGAATTTGAAGATGAACTATTAATTGGTACATAGGAAACTGAGGAAAATGTTTAAGTAAAGCAAATTTTCCCTTCTAGGTCAAATAGAACCTAAGGGTAAAAAGTATGATTAAGTGAATATAATCTTTGTACATGACGTGGCTATAAATGCTATAAATGCATAGTCATAACAATGTAAATGCTAATTCTAGATTTAACCAGAAATGGAGATTAGAATAATATTGTGAAGATGGGAGGATAAAGTGAGTGTGCATTTGCACATGGGGGGACATAAGAAAACTAAATGCTCATCTTCCAAAATTGGAACTCAAGAGATAATATCTAAAATTGACTTTTTTTTTTTTTTTTTTTTTTTTTGAGACAGGTTCTCACTCTGTTGCCTAGGCCGGAGTGCAGTGGCTCCATCTTGGCTCACTGCAACCTCTGCCTCCCAGGGTCAGGTGAGCCTCCTGCCTCAGTCTCCCAAGTGTCTGGGACTACAGGTACACGCCACCATGGCTGGCTAATTTTTATATTTTTAGTAGAGATAGGGTTTGGCCACATTGCCCAAGATGGTCTCAAACTTCTGGGCTCAAGCAATCCACCCACCTCAGCCTCCTAGAGTCCTGGGATTATAGGCAATGAGCCACCATGCCCAATCCTAAAACTGGTTTTCTAAAAGCAGTATAAGTGTACTGCCAGAAACATCAGATAATTACCAGAAGAAACCACTAAAAGAATTTGAAGTATTTGCCTCATGAAAATGGGAATGGAGAGGGATTGGGCATTTATACTTAAACCTTACATGTGTCCACAAAAACTTGTATGTGAATGTTCATAGCAGCATTATTCATAATAGCCAAAAATTGGAAAGAACCCAATGTTTATCTGCAGATGATGGATAAACAAATTGTGGTCTATCCATACAATGGAATATTATTCAGCCATTAAAAAGAATACTGATACATACAACAACATGGATGAACCTCCAAAGCATTATGCTAAGTGAAAGAAGCCAGACACAAAGTGTTACATACTATATGATTCCATTTAAATGAAATACTCAGAATAGATCAATCCATAGATACAGAGCATAGATGGGTGGTTGCCAGGGACTAGGGGGAGGAGGAATGGGGAGAAACTGCCTAATAGGTAAGGAGTTTTACTTTAGAGTAATGGAAATGTTTTGAAACTAGATAAGAGGTTGGTGATTGTACAACATTGTGACAATACTAAATGCACTGAGTTATTTATGTTAAAATAGGTGAATTATTAAATAATTCTTTTTTAAAAGGAATGAAGTACTGATTCATGCTATGACATGGATGCACCTTGAAAACATACTACTGAGTAAAAGAAGCCAGGCATAAGAGGTCATATATTATGATTTTATTTCTATGAAATATCCAGAATAGGTATTATAAATCCATAGAGACAG
This sequence comes from Pongo pygmaeus, assembly GCF_028885625.2. NCBI lineage: Eukaryota > Metazoa > Chordata > Mammalia > Primates > Hominidae > Pongo > Pongo pygmaeus. The sequence continues at coordinate 106,133,683 of NC_072385.2, forward strand.
GAAGTCAACTGATGGTTGCTGAAAGGGGATGGAGAGTGACTACTAATGAGTATGGAATTCCTCTTTGGGGTGATGAAAATGTTCTGGAATCAGTGCTAATGGTCGGACAAGCTTGTGGGTAATACTAAAGATCACTAAAGCATACCCCTTTAAAGAGTGAATTTTATGATGCATGAATTATATTTCAATCAACAACAAAAAAGCTCTGCCTAAGCCATTCATTCATGAATGGATATTCGCGATAAAGACTCTCCACTGAATTGCCCTGCTGAATATACGTGAATGGACTCTCAGCATCCCCCAGGTGGAGCAGCAGTGACACTGACAGGAACCAGGGTAGTAATTTTCTGGGTCTAGAATCTTCCTCATCTTTTTTATGCTGTCTTCAGCCTCTCATCCAGCACTTTCATTATTAAAATTCTTACCTGTTCTGCACACAGCTGTGCAGCCTCTTTGTAAATCTGATAAAGAGAAGATAATTCACGTGGCGGGTGAGGAGCTCCCAGGGAGGCATTTTCTTCTGAACAAATGGGCTCCTTCACTTTTCTGTCAGGAGGGTATTGCTTGCTCTCAGTCGGTTTGTAACCTTCTTGCTTTTCTCTTCCTCCTAATCCCTTATTAAAAAGTCAGGGATGACATGGATGGTGGAAACATCTTTAGTTGGCATGTTGTCCACTCGAGGCAGACAGCCTGCCTAGAAGAAGCCATTTCCCGTTCTACGTCAGTGCTTCTGCAGACTGCTATATTCAGTTTTGCCTCACTGTTAATAGTTGAATATATCACTTCTATTTTTACATCTGTTTTTCCCGTTGTACTAGAGTGAGATGGTGGCAGTAGCTGCAGATGTCCTCAGCTTAGTTTGGAAGACATGACAGATGTGTCTCTTCTCCCATTTCTATATGTTATCTGAATCTCAGCCTCCAAATGACAGAGCATGCATGTCCGCCCTCTGTTCTTCCAACCTGAATGTTAGGGGGTTTGCCTGCTTGCATTTAGGATTGCACTGAGTAAGCACTCCGTAGTCAGAGACACACACCTAAGCATGGTATATTTTAGGATTATTGTGCTACTGTGATATATTATAACATTAGTTATCCCTGGCTTATAAGCACTGAAATTCTTGACATATAAATTGCTTTTCTTTATGTAAATGGTTAAGTCCTGGAATCTACAATAACACTCTCAAGAATTTAGTCCATAGGCTACATCTGTCTTCTCAAGAATCACTCACTCTGTAATAATGCATGGGTATGTAAGTAAGCTGAGAACAAACAAAAGCCAGGGGCACAGGGAATTTATCTTTCCTATTCTTTATTCTCCTTTCTTTCTATCCTTCACATTTGAGTCCTATAGCGTTCAGAGTTGCTGATGAGGCGCTAGGCAGCCGCAGCCAGCTGCATGGGTGTCCCATAACTACTCAGGGCTTGAGAGTTAACTCCAAATTAGGATTGCACCAGTAAGAAGTAGAGATAATTTCTGTTAAAGTTTGCACGGAAGCACTCTCTTAGGATGAGGTGATTGCTGGGGCTGGCAGGTTACTCGCAGGTTTCCCAGGTGGCCTCTTGTATTCCCCTCATCCTGGGGTCTGGCCCGCAGCCATCCTGGCTGTCTCAAGGATGGGGTTAATGGACCCACCTTTTAGGCCCCATCCAGACTGACAGTTCAATCTTTGAAAACCTAGCATCTGAGGGGCCATCATTCCCAACTTGGTGTGACCTTTCCTCCACACTACATTCTCCTCTCCCCACCCTTGTCACTGCCACCAGTGGAAAGTCAAACTAATATTGCAAAATGTACTCAGAACTAATGAATTGAGGTGATCTCAAGAGGTGTTTCTCAACCCAGGCAACCTGAGGCCCTGTTCCCTGCTTAGCCATAGTCCTGCTGGGAAGACTGAATACTCAGCAGTTCTTGCATGGGTACTGCCAGTACTAGTCTCCGTGACTTTCCTTGAACTGTGTTTCCCCAGCAGACTATTCTTCTTCTTCTCATCTCCTTCTTTCTGATCAACATATACTTTCTTTGTATGTGGTAATTAGTTGAGTTTCTGAGGGGATTTATGGCTCAGAAGCCATTTTGTCCTTGAATAGAGCCTTTGCACATTTCTGTCCAGAAGCTTCTGTTATAGCCAAGATGTTTCGGTGTCCCTTACTGTTGACTGGCAACACTTGAGAAAGGGCTGGGTGGGTAAAATAATATGGTTTTAAAAATGGTCAAATCTTGGGTGCTGAAGAGGTAAAGTAATAAGGCTAATTTTGAACTGCACTGTCACTTTTTTTATCCAAGAAGTGACTGTTGTTTCCTTCAAACCCTGACTTTAGGAGACTTACTCTATTGACACAGCTACTACTCAAAGTGCCTTTGGAAATCCTCTGTTAGAATTGCCTTGAGAGCCTTCATTATCACCTTTATTCCACTAATCACTTTATTGGGGCTTTTCTTACTTGTGAAATTAATACATACTTTAGTGTTCAAGGAGGGAAGGAGACCAGCAACACAGAAAGGTATAAAGAAGAAAGTCAAGTATCCATGACCCATCCACTTAAAAGTAATTGTTAACCTTTTGGTGTAAATCCTTCCAGATTTTTTTCTATGCATAGTCATACACTTTTGAATATCTACTTACAGCTAATTTGAATATTTGCAATATTATAGGATTAATATGTGTAATTGCACATATTACAACAAAAAATTACAACAAAAAACAGTGTAATTACAACTTAAAAAATCAAGTATTTCCCTAGAATAATATAAATAGGCAAGTCACTGAATAAGAAATATGAAAAAAATAAAGAAATGAGACAATGCTTAACCTCATTAGAAGTCAGGAATATACACATTAAAATAACAGTGAGGTCCTCTTTATTGCCCATAAGTTTGGCCAAAATTAAAATTTGAGAATGTTTAAGTCCAAATAGGTCACAAAACAAATATTATACAATCATGTAATTCTGGTGGGAATGTAAATTTGTACAGTGTTTCCAGAGGGGAAATTTGACAGTACTAATCCTTTTTTTTTTTTTTTTTTTTTTTTTTTTGAGACGGAGTTTTGCTCTGGTTGCCCAGGCTGGAGTACAGTGGTGCAATCTCAGCTCACCACAACCTCTGCCTCCCCAGTTCAAGCGATTCGCCTGCCTCAGCCTCCCAAGTAGCTGGGATTACAGGCATGCGCCACCACTCCCAGCTAATTTTTTGTATTTAATAGAGACAGGGTTTCACCATGTTGGTCAGGCTGGTCTTGAACTCCTGACCTCAGATGATCCACCCGCCTTGGCCTCCCAAAGTGCTGGAATTATAGGCGTGAGCCATCATGCCCAGCTGACAGTACTAATCTTTAAAATATACTTTCCCTTTGAAAATAGCAAATCTTGGCTGAGCATGCTGGCTCACACCTGTAATCCAAGCACTTTGGGAGGCCGAGGCAGGAGGATTGCTTGAGGCCCAGAGTTCAAGACCAGCCTGGGCAACATAGCAAGACCCTGCCTCAAGAAAAAGAAAGACAGACAGACAGACAGAAAGAGGAAGGAAGGAAGGAAGGAAGGAAGGAAGGAAGGAAAGAAGGAAGGAAGGAAGGGAGAGAAAGAAAGAGAGAAAGAAAATAGTAAATCTCTTTCTAAGAGTCTATCCTACAAAAATGCTCACATACACAAATATTTGTACAAGAATGTTTAATTCAACTTTGTTTGCAATAACCAAAAATTGAGAAGGGGTGTCTTCCTAATCATCAATAGGAGAAGGGCAAATATTAATAATAATGTAGTGCCATTTACTTGAAAGTAACTCTCTAGCTATCTCTAAGTAAATGCATATTTTTAAATCTGGAAAATACCTCACCAGCTGTTATGATCATTATTCATAGGAAGGGGTATAGGCTGGGGAGAAGATGTTATAAAGGGGGTCTTCTGTCTACTCCATACTCTACTGAATTGAGTTTTTCCATAAGCCTGTATTTTTCATGTATTACTTTGTAATTTGAAATAAATATGACTTTGGGACATGGCTGAAAGCTATTTGGAGCCACATCTAGCAAATAAGATTGGTGATATCATTTCTCTGAGGGTGTACTGGGCATTATCCTCACAAAGAACCTCTCAAGCAGTTCATAATCTTCATATAACTGGGCCGAGGAGCCCCTTGACGTAGGATAACCTCTGAATAGATAGACTCCTGGTGCCAAAAACGTAGATCTCTATTACCTTCCTATTGAGGGCACTTGAGGCTCCTTCAGTCTGGTTAGTTTATTATATACTTTGACAGGTTTTTTTCCTTAATCTTTTTAAAGAAGCCATTCCTCAGAAAACATGTTATTTTATACACTTCTTCTTGGAAATACCAGAATAAATGTCAAAGCATCACTGTTTCTGTTCGTCATTCAAATGTACAGCAGATCTTCAGACAAATTTTCCTCATGTTCAGGTTTTCTGAATGAATGAATCTGCTTATAGATTTCCATTTAACTCTTCAACCCTCAGTTTCACAATTAATTATAGCTTGAGTGATCTTAACTCTGGCTTTTGCCACATTGCTTGGTCTTCAGTTGATGGATTATCTGGAGTTGTAAAAGGGACCAGCCAATAGGTGACGCCTCATGTTTAGGTATTTGGTAGTTCACGTACTTCATCTCCCGTTTGAAACAGTCCTGGATGGAATGGCCCATGAGAGATGGAGGAACATGTAACACCATGCTGTGGACTGAATTGTGTTCCCACCAAAATTCATACGTTGAAGCCTTAACCCCCAATGTGACTGTATTTGGAGATAGGAAAAGAAAGTAATTATGGTTAAATGAGGTCATAAGGGTAGGGTCCTGGTTCGATGGGATTAGTGTCCTTATAAGGAAAGACACCAGAGAGCTCGCTCTCTCGCTCTCTCCCTTTTTCTCTCTCTCTCTGCTTGCACACAAAGAGTCATGTGAGCACACAGCAAGATGGTGGCCACCTACAGGCCAAGAGAAGAGGCCTCAGAATGAAACCTACTTTGCCAGTACCTTGATCTTGGACTTCCCAGCCTCCAGAACTGTGAGAAATAAATTTCTATTATTTAAGCTATTCAGTCCATGGTATTTTGTTATAGCAGCCCTAGCAGCCTAATACACACAAGGAATCAAGTGAATGTGCTTCAGAAGTGACCTGAAGTGAATGCTAGAAAATTGGCTGTTCTGTAAGGAGAAAGTAATCCAAAGCAAACTAAGAGGACTGGCCTAAATCATCTTTTTGGTGAAATATCTCAAGGGTTTTTGCATCTGGTTTAGCTGTAGTCATCAGTCCCAGTGGCTAAGAGCAGATGATGGCCTGAGTTCTAACCCTGATTTAGCCATTAACTAGCGGTGCTGCTTTGGGCAAATGATGTCTTATGTTTGGGGCTCAGGTTGTTTATCCAAGCATGATGTGTCTGGTGTCGCTGATCTCTGAGGCACCTCTGACCTCTGAAATTTCCTTGGTTCATTAGCCTCTGAAATTAGATTCTTTGGGGGCATGAGGATTCTTTAGGCTATAATAAAAGCTGGGCACCACTCTGTGCCAGGCATCATGCTGGACTCTATGCATTACTTCACATTCTCAGAACAACCTGCAAGATGGGTTTTTGACTGTTTGAGGGAGGAGGCAACTATGGTTCTCAAAGGTTACATGACCTGTCCAGGGGCCTACAGCTGGTAAGTTGGCAGAGCCAGGATTGATTTTAAGTTGGTCGGTCTGCCTATCTGTCTGTCTGTCTGTCTCCAACACCCATGTACTTGCTACCTCACTCACCACCCTGCCTCTTGATTTGGTGACGGTCTGCCTAGCCTTCACTCTCTCTTATTTGACATTCCAGCACTGACTTTCCTTGTCACTTGTCATGATACAGGCTCCTTTTCTGTAGATCTTCAGAAGCGGCCAGATCTTGAAAAGGCCTTGCTTACTTTGTACAGTACACTGCAGCCTCATTTAAATGAAATAATCCATGTATACCCTGAGAACAGTGCCTGGCACATGTAAGCCCTTAGTATGTGTTAGTTATCACTAGTACATCCCTATATATCTGATTGTTCACTTTACCACTTTATGGATCATTTGGGTACCAGGTAGTGTAGACCAGGAGCTTGTATCACCCACCATTAAGCAGAATGGATATTCTCTTGGCTCTGTATATTAGTACAATGTACCATGATGCAACTCCAGCTTCTTCCTACCATGGTAAGGAGCAGGACCATGTGGTGATATAGTTTGGCTCTGTGTCCCCACCCAAATCTCATCTTGAATTGTAATCCCCAGGTGTTGAGGGAGGGACCTGGTGGGAAGTGATTGGATTATGGGGGCACTTTTCCCCATGCTATTCTTGTGATAGTGAGTTCTCACAAGATCTGATGATTTTATAAGGGGCTCTTCTCCCTTCCCTTCACATGCTCCATCTCACCTGCCGCCATGGAAGATGTGCCTACTTGTGACTTGTCATGATATAGGCATCTATAGTTGCTCCTTTTCTGTAGACCTTCAGAAGCTGCCAGATCTTGAAAAGGCCTTGCTTACTTTGCACAGTATACTACAGCCTCATTTAAATGAAATAATCCATGTATACCCTGAGAACAGTGCTTCCTTCCACCATGATTGTAAGTTTCCTGAGGCCTCCCCAGCCATGTGGAACTGTGAGTCAGTTAAACCTCCTTTCTTTATAAATTACCCAGTCTTGGGTATTTCTTTATAGCAGTGTGAAAATGGACTAATACACATGGACAGTGATGTTGCAGGATCATGCCCATTCCAGACAGCAAAGGTTCTGGAACAACTCTTGTTCATTCATTCTCATCATTGAATGATCAAACCTGGAGGAGAGGTGCACCACTCTCAGAGACTATAACCAAATCATTTTTTCATTATATTTCTTTAAGTAGGAGCTAAACTATAAACTGCTAAACTATAAAGTTAGTGAAAATGTGATTCTTCTTTTTTAACATTCACAAACTAGCTTTTTAGTTGAGGCAAACTCCTGCCCATCCTTAAGGTCCATCTCAGAGAGTTCTCTTGGGGCAACCCCCCTGCTTAATACAATGCTTGGTATATAATAACAGGCCCTCTGCAAATAATAAAAGAGTTCTGGTTCCTTCTGGGAAAGTAACTAGTTTGAGTGTTGAGTCACTTACCCTCCCTGAGCCTTAGTTTTCTCAGGGGACTAGGGGATCAACTGGATTTCTTACATTCCTTAAGTTCTACATTTAAGATGCCCAGGGAAACAATAAATCTTAGATATAAATGCTTCCTGTAAATGATTTGAAAACAGAATAATTACCCAGTTTTCCATTTCCTTAGGCCGGGTGTGGTGACTCACACCTGTAATCCCAGCACTTTGGGAGGCCGAGGCAGGTGGATCACGAGGTCAGGAGATCGAAACCATCCTGGCTAACATGGTGAAACTCCATCTCTACTAAAAATACAAAAAATTAGCTGGGCATGGTGGTGGGTGCCTGTAGTCCCAGCTACTCATGAGGCTGAGGCAGGAAAATGGCTGAACCCGGGAGGCGGAGCTTGCAGTGAGCCAAAATCACGCCACTGCACTCCAGCCTGGGCGACAGAGCGAGACTCCTTCCCAAAAAAAAAAAAAAAAAAAAAAAAAAAATCCTTAGATTGTTTTACCTACAGTCATACAAAGACCAGGCCAAAAAAACTAAGTTACAGAGAGTGCACGACATCTCTGAAATCAGCATCATAGAATAAAGAAAACCCAAATGAGGTTCCAAAACAGCCCTCTTAAGCTTAGAAATGATATTAGTAAAACTCTGCAGACTCTGGTGACTAGAAAAAAATGAAGAAGACAAAAAGAAGTTCACTGACGGTAAGGAAAGGACAGAGGACAAGGTAATTGCAGAAGAGATGGATAGACAAGGCACAAGACATCTGTCATGCCCAGGGGGCAATATTAGCCCTATTACATTACTTCCACATCAACAGATCACCTCATTTATTAGCTAATCAGGCAGAATTCAATATTTTAAATTATCTTTCTTAATCCTGCATGTGATCAGTTGAATACCCAGGGCTCTAGAAATCTAATTGTAACTGCTTACCAGAAATGTCATCTTCACTTTGAGGAATTGAACCAGAGCCAAATCTAAGGCTGTTTTCTCCCATTTTCCCAAGGTACTGTCCCACAGTCAGACCTGGACATGTGTGTACATGTGACTACCGCCTGACCACTTAGGGGCTCCCTGAGGGAATCTGGGCCCCTGGCCCTGCTTCAGAACTCAAATACGGCCAGGGACTGAAAGAGGAATATGGTAGTAGAGAAGCGCGGTATGGAAGTGGATGTAGAGTACAGAAAAGGAACCATTGTTTCAGCCTTGGAAAAAGTCAAGAGAGAAAGAACTAAATCTAGATTTAGAATATTCTGTGGACCTAGACATGAAATAGTCCCTCTGCCCCATGAGAGGGCATTGTATAAGGTTATGGGAGCTTGCTTACCCATCTACAATTAGGATTTTGCTTCCTCTTAGCTTCCTACATCTAAGCCCCACCTGTCCACCCTCCTTAAGCTTCTAAGACATTGGTGTGATAATATGGCAGTGAACCTGTGGTCTACTCCTCGCCCATCTTCCTAGGATGTTGTAATGTTCTCAGGAGCAAATCTGCCAAGACAACACAATAGATTTTCTAAGTGGTTTCCATTGAGTGACAACGTTTCTAGGGTAGACCTGAAATTATGAGGAGGTGAAAAAAAACACCTAGAGCCAGGCGCGATGGTGCATGCCTGTAATCCCAGCACTTTGGGAGGCAGATGTGGGCAGATTGAGCTCAGGAGTACAAGAACAGTCTGGACAACATGGCGAAACCCCATTTCGACAAAAAAAGTTAGCCAGCATGGTGGCACACGTCTGTAGTCCCCACTACTTGGGAGGCTGAGGCAAGAGGATCACTTGAGCCTGGGAGACCAAGGCTGCAGTTAGCTGAGATCGTGCCAGTGTACTCCAGCCTGGGCAACAGAGCAAGACCCTGTCTCAAAAAGAGGAAAAAAAAAAAAAAAAAACGCCTAGAGCCAAACCATAGAGCCCATGGAAGTGGGAGCCATGCCCACTGCCATCAATGCCCATTGCTGCTGATGGAGTTGGACAAGGAAATAGAAAAAGAGGTGTGTGGTTCATAGCTTGCTGAACTCTGCCGTTTGTATAAAAGTGTGTGCACGTGTGTTTGTGTTGCAGGTTAATGGTGTGTATACTTTGCGTGTCTATGTTGATGGCATGTACTGTGAATAAACAGTTAATTGCATGAATATCATGTGCTTATGTGTACGTGTGTGTGTGAACAGAATGTACTGCAGTGGGACAGAGTTTAAAGCAGCTATGAAGCAATTCGTTCTTGCTTTCCTCTTCCTATTTCAGTTCCTTTAAGAACAAATACAGAAGTGTTCTGTACTGTGGTACAACTCCTGATAAAGCTATGGATTTGGAGATCAAAGGGATCCAGAGGTTAGGTGAAGTACATCTCCCCAAGAGATGCTCTAAAAACTGAAAATGTTACATTGTTTTCTTTCCTTGGTCAAGCAAACAAAAATTAGAAAAAGAAAGATTATAGCGACATCTGCTAGGTGCCTTCCCTGTGACTCTCCTGTTCCCAATTAGGAAAATCTTTTTCCTTCATTTAGTATTCTCTTTAACTTTTAGTTTTAATATGTAGGGATCTAATTGTTTAGATCAAGTTGTATGTGACTATAATTTGCATTAAATACATACATTTATTTCTCCCCTCACTAGTCCAAGGCAAATCAGATTGCCTCACTTTCCTTACTTCCTTTCCTCCTTTTATCCTTTCTTCCTTCAAATGAAATATTTCAACCACACTAAACAGTATAGAGAATAATATCATGAACATCCATTGACTCACCACTTAGCTTTATTGATTTTTAACATTTTGCTGTTTTTGCTTCTGATAGTTTTTAAGAAGTAAAATATTGCAAACACACTATGACTCCTGTGTTTAAGATGCTTAATGTTATGAAGAGGTTAGCTTTTTTTCTTTTAAGAGATTGGGTCTCACTCTGCCACCCATGCTGGAGTGCAGTGGCACCATCATAGTTCACCGTAGCCTCAAACTCCTGGGCTCAAGCCATCCTCCCACCTTAGCCTCCTGAGTAGCTGGGACCACAGGCGTACACCATTATGTCCAGCTGATTTTTTTTTTCTAGAGCTGGAGTCTCACTTTGTTGCACAGCCTTGTCTTATACTCCTTCCTGGCTTCAAGCAATCCTCCCACCTCAGCCTCCCAAAGTGCTGGAATTATAGGCATGAGCCACCACACTGAGCCAGAACTTAGCTATTAATAATACATTTGAAGACAGTATTAGCGTATTAAAATGTCTCTTGTTCTTTGTCATTCTGCAGTTTTACTACAGGGAATCTAAATCTGAATTTATTTATACTGCTCGTGACTCTTCTTCCTGAATCTCAGTATTTATGTTTTCCATCAATTCTGAAAAACTCATAACGATTTTCTCTTATTGTTGCCTTTCCCCTGTTTTCTCTGGGAACCCTATTAGATATTCTCTCTCTCTCTCTCCATACATATATAGATATAGATATAGATATATAGATATAGATCTATGTAGACCTTCTCTTTCTATTCTTCATGTCTTTTAAATTTTGTCTCTTTCATAATTTCTGTATCCTGGACTCTCAGTGCTATATTCTGGGTTATTTCTTCAGGTCTTTTGCCCAGTTCATTAATTGTCTTCTTAGCCATGTCTAATTTGTTTAGAAACCTGTTTTTGTGTTTAGAAACCATATTTTTCATTTCTACAATTTCCATTTGATTCTATCTCAAACCTGTCCATTCTTTCATATGGTAGATTCTTATTTTAAAATTTCTTATTTTGTCTTTAATCATTTTAAACATGTGTCTGTAGTTTCTTTTAGCTGACTCTATTATCTGAAATTGCTGAGGACTAATTTCGTGTCTAACTGCTTACTCTCTTTCATGGTAGATTGTTTTGTCACATGTTTTATAATTGCGGACTGTGAGCTTATCTTCAGTGGTACTTTATCTGTGAGAATCCTATGTAGTCTAGGTTGAAGGTATTTCTTGCCAGAGAAATTTGCCTTTGCTTCTGCCTGCTGCCCCAGGAGTATCCCTAGCTGAGGAATACTTTTATTTTGATCTCTTGGCTTGTGAATTTCTGGCCACACAGGTAGTATAAATTTCTTTTTTTTTAATGGCTTCTTTTTGTCTGTTTATTTCTGCTTTATATTATGAAAACTTTGTTAAAATGTACTACAGCATATAAAACTACATATTTTAGATGATCTGTTCTTCAGGTCTATCTCTATACCTTAATCCTAACTTTAACCCTTTTTTTTTTCCTAAGCACTTTTCTAAGTACTTTTTTTTTTTTTATTATTATACTTTAAGTTCTAGGGTACATGTGCACAACATGCAGGTTTGTTACGTATGTATACATATGCCATGTTGGTGTGCTGCACCCATTAACTCATCATTTACATTAGATATATCTCCTAATGCTGTCCCTCCCCTGTTCCCCCACCCCACAACAGACTCTGGTGTGTGATGTTCCCCTTCCTGTGTCCAAGTGTTCCCATTGTTCAGTTCCCACCTATGAATGAGAACATGCGGTGTTTGGTTTTTTGTCCTTGCGATAGTTTGCTGAGAATAATGGTTTCCAGCTTCATCCATGTCCCTACAAAGGACATGAACTCATCCTTTTATGGCTGCATAGTATTCCATGGTATATATGTGCCACATTTTCTTAATCCAGTCTATCATTGATGGACATTTGGGTTGGTTCCACGTCTTTGCTATTGTGAGTAGTGCCGCAATAAACATACGTGTGCATGTGTCTTTATAGCAGCATGATTTATAATCCTTTGGGTATGTACCCAGTAATGGGATGGCTGGGTCAAATGGTATTTCTAGTTCTAGATCCTTGAGGAATCGCCACACTGTCTTCCACGATGGTTGAACTAGTTTACAGTCCCATCAACAGTGTAAAAGCTTTCCTATTTCTCCACATCCTCTCCAGCACCTGTTGATTCCTGACTTTTTAACTGGTGTGAGATGGTATCTCATTGTGGTTTTGATTTGCATTTCTCTGGAGGCCAGTGATGATGAGCATTTTTTTCCTGTGTCTGTTGGCTGCATAAATGTCTTTCAAATTTACAAGAAAAAAACAACCCCATCAAAAAGTGGGCGAAGGATATGAACAAACACTTCTCAAAAGGTAGTATAAATTTCACAACCCAAACTGCTTAGGAACAGGATCATGTTACAAAGTCTCAGCGACAGGATTTGTTGCTGTTTCTCTGAGCCTGTGGTGGAATTTTTTTTTTCCTGGTTCATCTTTTCTGTAGGAGTCTTAGTTCCAGCACTCCACTTTGCTTGAAACCCACCTTTTGTCCAAACATGGCCATTAAAACCCAAGCCCCAAGATTACCCGGACCAGCAAACCGCTTGGATGGCCATAGTTTATGCTCTTGCCATGCTAGTTTTTAGAACTCTCTTTGTTTTTGGACTCTGGGAAAATCTTATTTCTATTTTTTAGATAATATTAATAGTAATAAGGCTTCTGTTTTATCCCAGAGTTCTGAGTATCTTGTAGAAGGAGAGTTTTCAGATCTCTAGGCTACAACATTGCTACAAAGAGAAGCCTAAATTGGGTTTCTTCACAGGCAGTGATTACAGTCAGGGTCCTCAGGCTGCCTTTCATCTTATTCTCAGAGCATCGTGGGAGTTCCAAGACTAATGATACAAAAGCAGCCTCTAGAACTGAAAACAGTTCCTTAAGAAATAGGAAATACCCTATTGGAAAGAATGGCAAAATGGAATAAGGCACATCCCACTGTGCACTTTCTTATTCAGCACACTTTGAATTTTCCACATGCCACACAGTGGATATACACTGGTATGCCAGAGACACACTGGGCATAATAAGACAGTCCCTGGCCACAAAGAGCTTGGAATCTAGAAGAGTGCATGGTCCATACAGCCAGAATGAGAAGTCCCATGGTGATGCAGTGGAGAGGGCCCACCTAGCCTGAGGAGCCCAGGGAAGCTGTTTGAGAGGGTAAGGGAAGGAGCTGAGCTTAAGGATAAGGCAGAGGCAGCTTGGTAAAGTGGCACTCAGGCAGAGGCAGCAGCAGCTCATGAAGCAGCTAAAGGGAGCATGGCATATTTGTGCTGCTTCAAATAGTTCCATTTGGAAAGACCTGAGTACAAAGGAGAGTGGGAAAGGATGAGGTGGAGAGGTGGCAGGGTTGGGTTGTAAAGGGCTTCCTTTGCCACTTCTGAGAATTCACACTTCTGAGGGCACTGGGGAGCCATTTAAGCAAGGGATACAGTTGATCAGATTTATACTTTATAAAAAGATTAATATGGCTGCTGTGTGAAGAATAAATTGGAGTTTACAAGACTGGAGTCAGGGAGAACAGTCCAGAGACTGTCGTATTGATCTGGGTGAGAGATGGTGGCAGCCTGGACTAGGGAAGTGGAAATGGTGATGCTGAGAAGTGGGTTTGAGAGCTCATGGGAATTCAGATGACATAAAGATAGTTCATTTCCTTAAAAAAAGTGGGGGCAGGGGGGAGATAACTAAGATGGTTATTTCATAGTTGAAACGAACAGATCATTGTGTCAGTCTGAGTGGTTTTCAGCATATTTTTTACTCTGACTCACATAAAGGCTAAAACCTACTCCCACTAGAAAGAGTTCCTGTCATCAGTGATTCTCTGCAGATAGCACAGAAAGATGCCTATATAACTTACAAAAAATAAAATTAAAATCTCAGGTGATCCATAAATGCTGTTCCATCTGGTAAATGCCCTTCCATCCAGTATGCCTGCCTTCTAGGGAATCACTGATCTGTGTAACAGGCAAGCATTTGGAGCAGAAATCAATCCTTCATTTAAAGTAACTGACATTTGAAGGTAACTCTTTTGCAACATAATGCTAGTTCAGATACTTGCCCTACCACCTGTGCCTTAGACACTAGCTTATTCCTGGTAGAAACACAGCCTTCACATAACTATGTATCCTTCCCTGATAAAGTGACAAATCAGCCAGTATATGACGAATTTGGGTTGTGTAGACAAATATACCAGGTGCACCAGCCAAGACATACACAGTTGGTTGTGAATCATCCACACCAGCTTTCAATGCAGTTACATTCACAGAACAATTGCTCAGTTCCTTCCTTCATTTTCACAGTGTAGACCTGGCTCAAGACCCAAAAGTGAAGCAGCAAGTGTGAAGAAGCAGAAACATTATAAATAACCCAGAGAATCCTTTTATAACAGCAACTGCCTACTGATTTTGTGGCCTAACAGCTCGAGCAAAAATGAATATAAATACAACATTGTGCAATGACTAATTACTCAAAATTTTGTGCATCAGCAGAAGTGGAACCTGTGGTTGGTGCTAATATTATGAAATGCCTTTGCTGTTTAATAATCTGGTAGCTCTATATTATTTAGCATGCATTTTTCTTGGAGAACAATGATTTTATTTCAAGTACCTCTCACTGAAATAAAAAAGCAGCTGTTAGAAGATGAACATTTAGCAAAAAATATTTCAGCGAATCTTTTGTAAGATACTAAGTCCTATTGGATTAACTGTTTTCTGTCTAGAATAGTGGAGTCACAAAAAAAAAGGGGATTGCTGACCACAAAAGGCAAAAGGCCAACCTTTAGAACTCAGTGAATCACTAACAGACATTTTAGTTTTAATTGCCATTTACTCACCAATATATATACAAAGCTCTCATTAATGTTGCCTGAAGAATGGGCCCTTTTTAATTCCATTTTTAGCTCGCTCTCAGGATTCCACTTCTCTTTCATTAACATGGAATTCTTTAAATTATAGAATAAATTAACCCACCGCAGACATTTTGGGCAGAATGGGGTTTTCAGCAATTTTCAGCCTCCACAGGCCATTCTTCTCTGCAGCTTGCCAGCCAGCAGAGCGGTGAGGGCCATGGCTGGGAGCAGCACCTGCCCCTGAACTTGAAGAGAGGCTAGGGCAGCCCACTGGGCTCCTGGCCCAAGCCCATTCTCAGGATGACAGTGTCCTTCACATGTTCCTCAGGCTGGCCAAACAAGGAGTGTGCCAGTGGGTAAGCCACATCACTTTAAGGCTGCTGGGCACAGCCAGTTTCAGCCAAAGAACATTATAGTTGAGCTGCATTAATGTAGGCATATTGACTCAGGGACAATTTTTACATTATTAGAAGCAAAACAGAAAATGTTCTTTTTTAAATTAGCAAGAAATGTGAAAAATAAAGAGTTTCATCTTCTCTCCACTTCCCATTCCTGAGGTGAAGTGGGTGATAGGTAAAGATTAAAAATGGAAGAGTTTTCAGAGATGGCTAATTACCTATAGGGTGAGGCTCAGGCTTGGGCCGAGGGTGGAATGAGGTATAGAAAAGGGAAAGGATCAGGCATGTCTGTTCTGTATATTATTTGGCAATACAAGACAGTATATCTGCATTTTTTACAAATGTTATCTCAAAACAGCTTCGTCAAAATGCTCTACTTCAGTCCTGGTCTGACCAGCCAGCCCAGAGCCCATCACAAATTAACAAAGCTGAGAATGGACCCTGAGACACGGTCAGGCCCCAGATGGAGCCAGCCAGTGGCCTCTGTCAATATGAACTAATGGCTGACTTGGACTGGGAGCCATTTGTCAACAATAGTGGGGCCACATCTGTCCATGGCACCAAACTGTGAGGTAGGTTGAGCACCACAACCAAGCACCTCAACCTGTGTGAAGACTGAGATGGCTGAGACACACTGCATCAGGCAGGGGATTTCTTTTGTCTTTGACTCAGTTTTAGATGGAATCCAAGTGATGCAGTTATTATGATTATCTGTACTCTTTCTTAAAAATGGTTACTAAATACTTGTAGGGTACCAATAAAGGAAGAATCTGGCAGTTCTGGGATGAAGGTTAATAGAGTTTTTCTTGTTCTATAGTAGTTGAAATTTAATCAGTGTATTGAAATTCAGAAGATCAGTGTCATTTGTAATACCACTTACAGTCACTTTGGGCAGTGAAGTGCTGCCCTGAGCATATCTTAGCCCCACCTTACTTTGATTTTGTACTCAACCCCTTATTGATCCTTCTCTGTTCTCACCTATCTTAATGAAAGAAGGCTTTAGCCTCATAAACCTCATTCCAGATAGAAATACATAATTCAAGAGAAACACTGATGTCAAAGAAGAGAAGGCATACCAATTTGTGTCAGCATTTGCTGTAAATTAGAGAGGAGTACAGGGAGAGTTTAATGTAATGTAGAATTGGAATTAAAATAGAACCAATATTTAGGCAGTCCTCCTCCTCTTTTTTTCCCTGCTGTGACATGAAGGATTGACTTTCTCCCAACTTAAGTACCTAATGTAGTTCATTTTTTTTCGTTTCTGCTGGGATTCCCCCCCACAAAATACTACATGTTTATTTCTGGCATCCAAAATTAAATATTTTCACCTTTTCCATTCCAATCACAACCAAAAACTCAGGGTATGAAGAGTTGGAGTTTCCCCCTCATCTTCCACACCTTTGCAGCATAGAAAGGACCTCTGGTGGCGGGGCACAGTACCTCATTCCTGGAATCCCAGTACTTTGTGAGGCCAAGACAAGAGGATCGCTTGAGCCCAGGAGTTGCTGGAGACCAGCCTGGGCAACATAGAGAGACCCCATCTCTACAAAAAAAAAATTGTATAGCCAGGTGCGGTGGCAAATGCCTGTAGTCCCAGCTACTCAGGAGGCTGAGTTGGGAGGATCGTTTGAATCCAGGGAGGTCAAAGCTGCAGTGAGCCGTGATTGCACCACTGCACTCCAGCCTGGGTGACACAGCGAGACCCTGTCTCAAAAAAAGAAAAAAAAGACCTCTGCCATGCCAGTGTAATCAGTTCAGCTGTTGTAAATAACTATTAATCCCTCCTTAATACAGTACTAATGTGGGTGTTACCTCCATGGTTTCTTTTGTCCTAAGCTGAGAATAAAAGGTTGATAGTGAACATCTCACAATGTAAATTTGTGCAAGGTGTTCCTGTACACTTGTGAGAATTCTTTAGCACACATGCAAGAGTGTTCTTCCTTTTAAAGTGGTCACATTGGGAAGCTTCACATTCAGACCACATGTTGTTTTCAGAACCTTTTTTGGAGCTCTTTATTTGAATTTCTGCCAGAGCCGATCTTGTTCTTTACAGTTGCCCATTGGTTTTGGCCAACGGTGGAGTTCCCTAGCTTGATCCCTCACCTTAATCATTAGACTTGGCTTTAAACAATTCACTCTTTCCAGAAATAAATTCCTTAGGATATGGTTCTCAAAATATGGCCCTAAAGCCAGCAGTATCGGCATCACCTGGGAAGTTATTAGAAACACAAATCCGAGGCCCCACCTTAGATTTAATGGATCAGAAACTTTGGGGATGGAGCCCAGCAGTCGGTGTTTTAACAAGCCCTCCAGGCGATTCCAGTGCACGCTCAAGTTTAAGAACCACTGACTGAGATGAAATGTGCCTCCATTGAGGATATTCAAAGATATGCTACAGATTTTGAAGGTACTGAAAGAGAAGTTTCAAAATATTTTTGAGCAAAGTTAGAATACATTTATGGCCTCCCCAGAGGACTGCTTTAATGGGGACTGGGCTTTAACCAAGGTGTTCCAGTTCTATCACCTAGCCATTTGACCTTGAGCAAGTTCTTACACTTGGTTTCTCATCCAGAAAATCAAAGACCCACCCTACCTACCTCACAGCATCGCAATGAAATTCAAATTTAATCACATCTGCAAACATGCCCTGTAAACCAGAAAGTGCTGTGGAAAAGTGAAAGTCATGTCACTCTGCAGGCAGAATTCTGGTAGCCTGAGCATTATGTCAGGGAAATGAGTGGGGCAAAGGCTTATATTTATCATTTCCCTGGCCACATATACCTTTTTGTCTATATAATGGCCTTATGGATGTGTCTCAGATTCTGCCATTTCAGCCTACCAATTCATCTGATATTAAGAGAGGAAAACCATTGCCTGACTAGTAGCTACAAAATGCTAGAAAAATATAGATATATCCATTTTCAGGTCGGTCCTGGTGGCTCACACCTTTAATCCCAGCACTTTGGGAGGCCGAGGCGGGCAAATCGTTTGAGACCGGCATGGGCAACATGGCAAAACCCTGACTCTACCAAAAAAAACGAAAAAATTAACCACTCACCTGTAGTCCCAGCTACTTGGGATACTGAGATAGGAGGATCACTTGAGCCCAGGAGGTTGAGCCTACAGTGAGCTGAGATCACGCCATTGCACTCCAGCCTGGGAAACAGAGTGAAACCCTGTCTCAAAAAAAAAAAAAGAAAAGAAAAATATATCCATTTTTTGGCTGGGCACGGTGGCTCATGCCTGTAATCCCAGCACTTTGAGAGGCCAATGTGGGTGGATTACTTGAGGTCAGGAGTTTGAGACTAGCCTGACCTGTATGGTGAAACCCCCTCTCTACTAAAAATACAAAAATTTCCCAGGCATGGTGGTGCACGCTTGTAATCCCAGCTACTCAGGAGGCTGAGGCAGGAGAATCACTTGAACCCGGGAGGTAGAGGTTGCAGTGAGCTGAGATCGCACCACTGCACTCCAGCCTGGGCGACAGAGTGAGACTCAGTCTCAAAAAAATACAAAAGAAAAATATATCAATTTTCAAACTTGCTGTTTCCTACAAGGACCCAGGAAAGCTAGGAAATGAGCCATCAGGGCCAACTATGTTGTGTGGATACTGAAGCTCTCATGCCTGGAACATGGCACACACCAGCAGTGCAAGGGTCTGTCCTAAAAACATCATTTTATCCCTGTGCAGGGGTGTCTGGACCTTCAAGGAGGAAGCTCAGTGCTCATTGCCACACATTAATCACTGCAGAGAGACCGAAAAGAAAAGCCCTCAAGAAAATCAGATCTATGGAAACCAAGATTTACAGACCAAACCAGTTAATGCAAGTTTGTCCAACACAAATTTGCAAACTTTCTTAAAACATTATGAGAATTTTTCTGTGATTTTTTTAACCTCATCAGCTATCGTTAGCGTATTTTATGGCCCAAGACAGTTCTTCCAGTGTGGCCCAGGGAAGCCAAAAGATTAGACACCCCTGAAAAGATTATCTGTGTTTGAGAAGAATGTGGATGGATTTTTACTTTAGAGATTAGCCTTTACAAACAACATCATAGTATTCTTTTTTTTTTTTTTTTTTTTTTAAGACAAGGTCTCACTGTCACCCAGGCTAGAGTGCACAGCTCACTGCAGCCTCGACTTCCTGGGCTTCAACAATCCTCCCACCTCAGCCTCCAGAGTACCTGGGACCACAGGTGTGCACCACCACACCTGGCTAAAGTTTTGCATTTTTTTGTAGAGGAGTTTTGCCGTCTTCCCCAGGCTGATCTCAAACTCCTGAGCTCAAGTAATCCGCCGTCCTTGGCCTCCCAAAGTGCTGAGTTTACAGGCTTGAGCCACCGTGCCTGGCCAGGAATTCTTAAACAGCAAGCTCCTGGTACATTTATAATTTAATTTGAAAACTTTACAAACTCTTTAATGAACACTTCTGGGCAGGAAGAAAGCTAAACCTGTTGCCTCAGTGCTTATTGGGAATGAAGTTTCAATAACACAGAACCACCTGGTCAACACCAACTTCACTTTTCACACAAAGTGCCAGCTAAAATCGAGATGAGGTGTGAATATATGAATAATTGGTTTATTATGTTACATTATTGGATAATTATGGAACAATAAGCTATTGTTTAATTATAGAATTAGAATATGAAATGATTTTGCTCAAAAATGTGTCCCCACTTAACAAATCTCTAGAGACAAAGTAGATAAGGGGTTCCTCGGCCTGCGGGTGGTTGGGAGGAATGGGGAATGACTGTTGATGAGTATGAGGTTTCTTTCAAGGGAGATGAAGATTTCTAAAATTAGATGGTGGTGATGGTTGCTCAATTCTGTAACTATATTGAAGAACATTGGATTGTACACTTTAAATGGGTGTATTATATGTATATTAATTATATCTCAAAGTTGTTTTTTAAATCCAATAGCTAATGAATTGTAGGGCCAAGACAAAAAAATTGTACCTATTTAAAAGACAGAAGCAAAAATAATATCAAAACTTTGCTGCATGCAGTTTCAGACTTGATTCATATGAAAGTGGTCATTTGAAATACATTAAGCCAGAAAATATTTGCTCTTTTTTTTGAGAGTCTTGCTCTGTCACCCAGGCTGAAGTGCAGTGGCGCAATCTGAGCTTACAACAACCTCCACCTCCCGGGTTCAAGTGATTCTCCTGCCTCAGCCTCCCAAGTAGCTGGGATTACAGGTGTGCACCACCATGCCCAGCTAATTTTTGTACTTTTTTTATGTGTAGATGGGGTTTTGCCATGTCAGTTAGGCTGGTCTCAAAACTCCTGACCTCAAGTGATCTGCCCACCTTGGCCTCCCAAAGTGCTGGGATTACAGGCATGAGTCACCGCACCTGGCCCCTGCTCTGTCTTTTAATTGCAGAGTAATTAAAAAGTGGATTATCTCAGACTTTTTTTTTTTTGAGACAGAGTCTTGCTCTGTCACCCAGGATGGAGTGGCACAATCCAACAGGGGCACAATCTTGTCTCACTGTGACTTCCACCCCCTGACTCAATAAATCCTCCCACCTCTGCCTCCCAAGTAGGCGGGACTATAAGTACATGCCACCAAACCCAGCTAATTTTTGTATTTTCTGTAGACAGAGGGTCTCACCATGTTGCCCAGGCTTGCCTTGAACTCCTGGCCTCAACTGATCCTCCCGCCTCAGCCTCCCAAAGTGCTGGGATTACAGGCATGAGCCACCACACCTGGCTAATAATTGAAACTTAAATGTCAATATCAAGGTGGCTGGTAGGAGAAGGCAAAGTCACGGACATTTGCAACATAATGGTTTGTCATGTTCCCTACAGATTTCTTTAGAAAAAAAATCAGCACTTACACAATAATGATAAGAAAACTGAACTCTCACTGTCCTTCATGATGCTCATAAACTGACCTGGTTAGGGGAGGCTGCAAGGTTGAGGTTCAGGAAAGGATGTGATCTCATCCTTATGATAGAAATATGCACCGATATGAGAAGTTAGAAAAATTCAGATTTTGGCTGGGTACAGTGGCACGTGCTTGTAATGCCAACACTTTGGGAGGCCAAGGCGGGAGGATCACTTGAGGCCAGGAGTTTGAGACCAGCCTGGGCAACAAAGAGAGACTCTGTCTCTATAAAAATATTTTTTAAAGAGAAAATAAAGAAAAATAAAAATTCAGATTTGAGCTGTGGAACTGGGCTCTTGTGTAAGCGGCATTGTGCCTAATGGCATGTTCACAAACAGACCGCTCGGTCCTGTCTGCATAGGGGAGAACCTTTTTCACTTTCCCACCTTGAGAAAGCTAGGCCATGCCATGTGGGTTCTCATCTTCTTGTTAAATTCCTCACTCCAGGGGTTGAGTTTCCCCAGGACTCACTGGTGGCCATGGAGACTGTAAATGGAGGTAAACAGGAGAGGAACTGGCTGACAGAGGTAGGGATTTCTGGCTCAGTGAGGAAAGCAGGGAGGTATTAGCGTGCATTGAACTTAGAGTTGCTGTGCAGGGCTTCTTAACTCACTAGAAGTCCCTGACTGAGCCACTGGTAGTTCTTTGGGACAAGAGGTCCTGCTTCATTTTTTCTCAAACTTTGTTTTTCATCATCACCCCACGCCAAGGAAACTTTTGGGACTTTTTTCCTAATCACCCTCCCTCTTCCCCCATGAAATTTTTATATCACGTACACACATACACACACACACACACACACACACACATATACACACATACATATGTTCCTTGACCTACAATGGGATTACATTCAGATAAACCAACTGTAAACTGAAAATATAATTAATAGAAAATGCATTTAATACAGCTAACCTACTGCTATACTTGAGAGCTGTCCCTGCTAAATCTCATGTTGAATTGTAATCCCCAGTGTTGGGGCTGGGGTCTTGTGGGAGGTGACTGGATCATGGGGGTGGATTTCTCATGAATGGTTTAGCACCATCCCCTTGCCACTGTCCTCAAAATAGTGAGTTCTCTCGAGATCTGGTTGTTTAAAAGTATGGCGGTGAGGCACAGTGGCTCACACCTGTAATCCCAACACTTTGGGAGGCAAAGCCAGGTGTATCACCTGAGTTCAGAAGTTCAAGACCAGCATGGGCAAATAGCAAGACTCTGTCTCTAAAAAATATATATATTTTATATATGTATATATATTTTTATATATGTATATATATTTTATATATGTATATATATTTTATATATATATATATTTTATACATATATTTAAATATGTATATATGTATATATATTTTATATATATATTTTAAATATATATATGTATATATATATTAAATATGTATATATATTTACATACATATTATATATGTATATATATTATATATTTTATATATGTATATATATTTTATATATACATATATATATACGTATATATAAAATATATTTCCCACCTACTCAGGAAACTGAGACAGGAGGCTGGCTTGTGCTCCGGAGGTTGAGGCTGCAGTAAGCCATGGGTGACAGAGTGAGACGCCGTGTCAAAAACAAAAGTGCGTGGCATCTTCCCCGTCACTCTCTTTTGCTCCTGCTTTCCCCATGTACCATGCCTGCTCCTGCTTCGCCCTCCACCATGAGTGAAAGCTCCCTGAGGCCTCCTCAGAAACCACGCAGATGCCAGCACCATGCTTGTACAGCTGCAAAACCATGAGCCAGTTAAATCTCTTTTCTTTATAAATTAGTCAGCCTCAGGTATTTCTTTATAGCAATGCGAGAACTGCCTAACACACCTACCAAACATTATATTACACTTTGTACTGAATGTGTATCACTTCCACACTGTCATAAACTTGAAAAAATTATAAGTCAAACCATCATAAGTTGGGATCGCATGTGTCTGTGTGTATGTGTGTGTGTATATATACTGTGGCCCTTTGGAGAGCATTTGTGTAATAGCTAAGATTTTTTTCACGCACCCCCACCAAGAATGGATTTTGACCCCTTTTGGGGAGATATAGCCCCAGTTGGGAACGCATGCCCTGGACGAAATGAAGGCTTTAGGCAGGGCCCTTCTGTTCACTCTGAATGGCAAGGTTGATGGCATGGAGTAAGTAGATCAGGTGGCCCTATATCCATCATTAATCAGGATAGGCCCTGACCTCAGGTTCCAGCACTGCCCTGCTAGAGGAACGTCCTCCAAAATCACATTGTTCCTCCACCATCTGTTCAGCCTGCCTGCCCCGTCCTCCAGCCTCTGCTACATCTCCTCTCCATGGGTGGCAGCCCTCTACCCAGTGGCCGGCTAGCTGTGGTAGACAGTGGAATGTTCCATCAAGTTGGCATTGCTGAGGATGTGCAGGCTGTCCCTGCCAGCAGTAACCCTGTTCCCACCCTGTCCTGCAGCCTTACCCACCCCAGCTCTAGGCCTCTGTCCAGACGCCTCTCTCAGTGTTCTCCTTCTGCACGTCCTCCCCAAATGAAAGCAAGGGGAATGGATTTCAGAGACCCCAGCACATAATGTTGACCATGGCTGGAACTCTCTGGAGCCTGGCATCCCTCATAAACAAGGGCCACAGGACACTGGCCTTCACCTCTTCCTGGCTCCAAGTGCGTTCCTGGACGCCCTTATCCTTCTACTCTGAGCTGGAAACATAAAGCCAGTCACAGCATAAACCCCTTGTCTCAGAATCCTATGGATTGTGCCCTAGGATGGTGACCTTCTTTGTTTCTTAGAAGCCTTGTCTGGCCCCCTCTGACCTAGGTCATGGGCTTTCACTGCCAAAAACTTGAGCAACTTAAGGGGCCACTGAGATAATACCATCTTTGTCTGCCTCACCTTTGTTGAACACCTGCTCTGTGCCAAGCACTGTGCTAAGCCTTTTCACATACATTACTTAATTCAGTCTTCACAATGGCCCTATGAGGTAAGTTCCCATTGTACAGATAAATAAACCCACAGAAAAGCTGAGTAACTTGCCAGAGGTCACACAGCTAGTAACTGGTGAAAACAGGACTTAAACCCAGGTCTGTCTGAAATCCAAACAATTTACTGCATTGTCCCAGTTGAAAAAAACATCTTCCAGTTGTAAGAATAGAAATAAAAATGACACAAGACCTTTATTGCCCGTGAAAAGGCAGTGAATTTACCATTCTTAAAAGATGACAGAGCTGGCCAGGAGTGGTGGCTTGTACCTGTAGTCCCAGCTACTCAGGAGGCTGAAGTGGGAGGATTGCTTGGGCCCAGGAGGTTGAGGCTGCAGTGAGCCGTGATCGCGCCACTGTAACCCAACCTGGGTGACAGAGAAAGAGCCTGTCTCAAAAAAAAAGAAAAAAGAAAAAAAAAAGATACAGCTAACAAAAAGGGGCAGAGGCAGGTTAAAACCAGGTACATATGACACCCATATCTCCTGCCTGTCAGTGATTAACCCTTGGAGGACAAAGAATGACTTTTACGTTCTTAGGCCCAGTCAGCTGGATACTCACACCTCAGCCTCCTGCAGACAAGAACAAGGCAGAAGCCCTATTTTTAGAACTTGGAAGTGAGCGCAGAGCAAGCCTGGCCCCCGGGCCAGCCTAAGTATGAGCCATCTCAGCAGCTGGCGCAGCCCTCCTTGAAACACTCTCCCTTGAAGAAATTCTGACCTAAACCCAGTGTAGCCAGCAAGGCTGACCCTGTTGGTGGAATCTGGTGGCCCCAGTATGGTGGGGGGAGGTAGCAGAGACCCTGGTGGTTTACATTTGCCCTCTCTCCCTTTCCTGAACCCCTGGCAATATTCTTTTTTAAGAAATAATGCATTGACTTATGATTTAGTCATGTTTCATCCCATTTGCTTTTCCCTGGCCTCTAAAACCACAAGCATGGCTGAGGAATTCATGTCCACAGTGTAGGCTCTGAATAGCTTTGTGTAGGGAGAGGTTTTGAAAAGAGAAGAAAGTGGCATCTACTTGTGAGATGGAATGCATGAAGACATCGGGGAGGAATGCACGCACTGTAACTGTTAGGGTCCCTCGGCAGTTTGGGTAGTGACTCATTCAGCGTGGGTACGGATTCCTAACAAGTGAAGCTTGGTAGTGACGTCATTCTTGCAAGATTGTCTGGGATCTGTTAGAGCTGCCTGACAAGATCTTACCTTGGAGACTTTCATCACTTGGGGGTTTTTCCCAGCTACACTTCATACCCATCATTTCCTCCAATTTGTCCCCTTTTCTATCAACTGGAATTTGGCAAACCAGAACTTTCATGCATCTGTTCCATTGTCATCCTCCTACAGGGCGTTCCTGGGACACTGTGTGCTCCTCACCTCATCGCTCAGTACCCATCCTCCTGACAATTATTGGCTCAGTCAGTGCCTACCTCGGCTACGGTCCAGGCCTCGCACTAGGTCTCAGGACACAGAGGTGATGAAGACAGGTGTCCTACCCTCAAGGGGACGGCAGGGGGCAGCCAGAGGGCCTGAGACTGGTGGTTTCAGGGACAGCACTGTGCTTTGAACATAGTGCTAGGCAATAAATATGTGATGACCAAGTTAATACCTAAGCTGAGTCTCCAAAAATGAGTATAGGAGTTAGTCTAGGGAAAAGTCCAAGCGGAGGTGTCTCCATGTACTGAGACCCGTAAGTGAACAGGAAGAAGAAAGTTCCTTAAGTGAACAGGAGGAAGTAAGCGATGAAACTGGAAAAGTGGTTTAGGGAACCTCGTGTGCCGTGTTAAGAAGTTGACGCCACGGAGGCCACATGGACAGATTTGCAGTAGTGTAGAGGATGGGCTGGAAGGGTCCAGACCAGAGGCAAGGAGACTGGCTAGGAAGTTAATGTGACCCTCTGAGGTGATGTGAACATTATTGGGGCAGTGGGGGTAGGGGTGGAGACGAGAGGACAGATTTGAGAAACATTTAGGATTTAAACTCGACAACTGGTGATTGATGAAGTATATGGGAAGGAGATGCCCAGGAGACCCCCAGGTTTTCAGTGTGGAGGTGCCACAAGCTGAAAAGATAAGAAGAGGCCCATGTTAAGGCAGAGTTTTGAGTTCATTTTGGCCGTGTTGAGTTAGAGCTTCCTGCAAGAGCCTGAAGCAGGCTTACAGGTGGTTAGATACACAAATCCAAAGACAGAGGAGAGTCTGAGCTAAAGATACTGATTTAGGACCCATTATATTCATAGCAGCCGAAACTGTATGGCTACATACACCCCAACTTCCTTTCCTGATCCATGTCTGTTTATCTAGGACTTTGGCGCCTACATGACCATTTTTCTCTCTGTCCCAATGTTGTCATGATGTGGGATGACTTCAGTGCCATGAGGATGAACCATTACCAAGTCTCATAGCTCCTAGATGCCCTCTACTCCGGTGACTCTTCACCTCCACTCCACTGCAGCCTCCCACTCCCTTGACAACCTCCAGGACATTGCTAGTACCTCCTTGGAACCACTTCACTTCTCCAGTAAAACCTCACATCCTCCTCTCTGAGCAACCCCGGCTTTCAACTCTACTACGCCGTTCCCACTTGTCTTAGTTCCTTGTACTTTCTCCTTGCCTGTTGACCTCCTCCTGACCTCTCTTCTTTCCTGATCCAGGTCAGACTCTCTGATCGTTCATCTGAAATACTCTTTCCCGAAACCTTTGATTCTTTTGTACCCCTGCTCCTCTCCCACACCTGCCCAGGACAATGCTAGTTCATGTTCTCTGCTCCTGCCACAAGCACACAGAGGAAAATGGACCCCCCATGCAGTGGAGCCTCACTGGAGCTTCACGGCCTTCCCTCTTCCATCCCTGTATTTCTTCATCACTATGGAAAACATAAGCCTTCCCATGGGGAAATGGGAAAATGTGGGCAGTCTCTTTCCCCCAAAATAGCTTCTCCATCTGCTCTGCTGCTGAATTCCTGCACAGATGACCTTGGTACAAATCTCAACTGCCATTTACCACCTTTTCTTTACACTGGGCAAGAGATTTAACCTCCCTGAATCCCAGTTTCCTCAGCGTAAAATAAGGGTGGCCCAAGGTTGCTGCTGGCGTCTGTGACACTGTGTGCAAATTATTATAGAAGAAGCTGCCCCTCTCAATAGGCACACAGCTTGGTGAGCTGGCCATGGCCCACAGCCCACTCTCAGCCCTCAGCTGGGCACCCTTGCGCAATGCCACTTTGCCTAATCGTACACCGCAGCCCCAAATAAGCCTACCTCCCCTGGATTCTAATGAAAACAAAGGCCATAACCTGGAAAGCACTCAGCAGAGAGCCTGACTCTGAGCAGAGCCTCAAAACAAAAGCTATCGCAGACCAGCAGACTCAGATTAACATGGAAGTGTGCTCTGCTGCGGATGTCACACATTTATGCCAGCTCCACAGCGTTTATTAGAGAGCAGAGCCTTAAGAAGCAGGGACATGAGTCGGGTACCTTCAATGAAGGAACTAACCCATGGCCATAGTCAAGGGCCCAGGCAGGCAAGGGACAATGGGAGGGAGAGGGGAGTGAGGCAGCTGTGGACAGACAGGATTGTCTGAAACAGAGGGGAAGGGAAATAAGAAACCAGCCTCCCTATGGCAACATTGCCTCGAGCCCTAGCAGCAGAGGCTGCCCACCCAGACCCACACCCAGCTCCAGGCGCTGCCTCAGGGGCTCCTGCCTCTCAGATTCTCCCCTTGGGGTCATCTCACCAGCTGCTCATGAGTGTCATCTCTCACCAGCCCTGCTAAGTCCTCAACCCTCCCCATCGGCACCCCTCCCACCCCCACTAGAAGGCTCAGGTATTCCATGGGGCCAGTTCTCCTGTCCTTGCGCTTCCCTGATTCCCCAGCTTCCTCCATGGGCACCACTAGAACTCAGAACCCAGAAGTGTCAAGGACCTCAGGAAGGCAGGGGTTTCAGATGCCACACCCATTCTATAAGAGCAGCTCTTCCTTAAGAGGAAATCACTGTGAGAAGGCAAAGGGTAGTAGCCACATGGGTATTATATTGAAGGAAGATGAATTATGCCATCACCCCTTTTGGCACAAAAATGATTTTCAGTAAAAGGTTAAAACCATCATGTTGTATCAATGAGAACTATTTCATTATTCCAAGAATGATTGATTGGAAAGTACTTGACTTACAGGAAAATCACAGTGATACAATACAGCTCCTACTTTTAAAGCACTTTCCATTTAAAAAAAAAAAATCATACCAGTGTATAAAAATAGTTATACTGAAGATGTGAATCAACAGCCAAGTAATTTATTGGCACTTGAAAGCTTTGTGGTATAAATAGATTCAACAATGAGAATATCAAGTAACTCTGGGCCATGGCAACCTAACCTTCATTTTCACTAACACAAAAGAAAGTCACATGTAGTTCAGCAAGGGCCATCTGGTCACCTTAGAAGCGATCATGGGAAGAGAAGAACATGATAGATCCAACACCAATAAGTCAGGTCAACTCAAAGCAAGGGACAAGGCAGCAGGAGAAACAGAGGGGAAGAGAAGTAGTCCCTGCCCTAAAGAGAGTTCAGATTGTCCCAGAGCGAAGGCTTGTACAGAAAACGTTCAGCACAATGAACTTAGAGTCCTAAGAGAAATACAAAGGGATTACAGGATGTCAAAAGGGAGGGAGACTCTTTTCAGCTTAATTTCCTTCCTTTTTCCCTCCCTCTTTGCCTGCTTGCCCCAAACCTTCACTGGGTGGTGGAAC
Organism: Pongo pygmaeus; assembly: GCF_028885625.2. Classification (NCBI taxonomy): domain Eukaryota; kingdom Metazoa; phylum Chordata; class Mammalia; order Primates; family Hominidae; genus Pongo; species Pongo pygmaeus. The sequence goes on from NC_072385.2 coordinate 106,162,425, forward strand.
AGGATGACAGCAGGAATCACTGGGTCTGGGTACAAAGTGCAGCTCTGCCATTTACCAGCTCTGTGACTCTGGACAAATGACTGGATGTTTCTGAGACTCAATTCCCTCAAGTTTCAATGGCGGCGGAGTGCAGGGTCAGTGTGAAGATGAAATGAGGTCAATGTTGCGTGTGTGTGTGTGTGTGTGTGTGTGTATAAATACCCAGCTTTTGCTGCCTCTTGATGAGGAGCAAACAGTAAAAGTTCACTCTCTTCCTTACCCTTCCACTCCTCTGTAAAGAGTACAAGGCCTTTTCTGCCCCTTTTATGTTTAAATTTCAAAGAGTTTTTCCATTGTTGGATGTAATGTGACTTTTCAGATCAGCCTTCTTGTCTTTGACCCGAAGGCCCCTGTCAGCCAGGAGCCTCCCTGCTTCTTTGTGGTTTGGGGCTCAGTAGTCCAACTGCTGCCCTCTTTGTGCAGAAAAACACAGAACCCCTGCATCTCACATCTGGTGAGAAGGTGGAGACTGGGGCAACTGAGAGACGGCCCATCAGCAAGCATTAATTGAACACACAGTACTTTTAAGGGATGGTAAAACTCTAAGGAGTCAGCAGGGAAAGACATGGACGAGATTTCCGACCTCTCATAAGAGTTTAACACATGGAGATTGCCTCTGTCATGGTTCTTGGTTGAAAACAGAAGAAACCAGTGGTGGTCTTGGCACAGGGCGCTGGATACCATCACAACAGGGCTGCCACTAACATCCCAGGCCTCAGTTTTTTGTTTTTTGGCAATCACTGTCACAGCTAAAAAGTGTTCCTCCAGGGCTGGGCACAGTGGCTCACACCTGTAATCCCAGCACTTTGGGAGACCGAGGCAGGCGGATCACCCAAGGTCAGGAGTTTGAGACCAGCCTGGCCAACATGTTGAAACCCTGTGGCTACTACAAATACAAAAATTAGCCGGGCATGGTGACACATGCTTGTAATCCCAGCTACATGGGAGACTGAGGCAGGAGAATTGCTTGAACCCGGGAGGCGGAGGTTGCAGTGAGCCGAGATCGCACTATTCTACTCCAGCCTGGGCAACAAGAGCGAAAACTCCAGCTCAAAAAAAAGAAAGAAAGTGTTCCTCCCAGTCCTCTCATTGTTTCATGGGGGTGTCATTTTCTAGTTCATGGTTACAACAGAAACTGCCTCAATGAGGTGGGTATTCCCAAGTGTGGGAAAGAGCTTCACTTCAGTCTACCCCGACTTATAGCAGATGTCCACTTAATTAAAAAGAGAGAGAAATCATTCAGGGGTAGAAATTGGCCCATTTGCAAATTCACAAAGAGTGACTGATGTTGATTTCTTTCTCACATTTGGGATTTTTAAAACTTCTTTATTATTATTATTTTTTTTAATATTTTTTTGGGGGACAGAGTTTCACTCTTGTTGCCCAGGCTGGAGTGCAGTGGCGTAATCTCAGCTTACCACAACCTCCGCCTCCCAGGTTCAAGCGATTCTCCTGCCTCAGCCTCCCAAGTAGCTAGGATTACAGGCATGCACCACCACACCCGACTAATTTTGTATTTAGTAGGGATGGGGTTTCTCCATGTTGGTCAGGCTGGTCTTGAACTCTCAATCTCAGGCGATCCGCCAGCCTTGGCCTCCCAAAGTGCTGGGATTACAGGCGTGAGCTACCGCGCCCAGCCCCCAAAACTTCTTTAATAAAATTTTTCATTTTTAAAAAGTAAAACTTACAGAAAAGTTGCAGTAGCCCCATATATTCTTCACCTAGTTTCCCCAATATTAGCATTTTGCCACATTTGTTTTATTGCTTTCTCTCAAAATACATCAATATCATCCTTTTTTCTATTTGAGAGTAAGTCACAGACATCATGATTCTACCTCTTAATACTTCAGGATATGTCTCCTGAAAAAAAGGACATAACAAAAATACAATATAATTATCAAATTCAAAAAGTTTTACATGGAGATAATCTTATATGTACAGTCCTGTAATGTCCCAATAGTGGTTTTTTATCATTTTTGGTTCAGGATCCAATCCAAGACTATGTGTTGCTTTAGTCTCCTTGAATATGGAACAGATTCTTAAACTATGTTGTCTTTCATGACACTGATATTTTTTGAACAGCACAAGCTCATTGTTTTGTAGAATGTATGTCAATTTAGGTCTCTCTTATGCATTTGAGGCAGGAATACTACATCCGTGACCTTGTGTCCTTCTCCAGGGCCACATCAGGGAGCAGTGGTGTCAGTTTGTCTTCTTATTGGTGATGCTACTGTTGGTCACTTGGTTAAGGTGGCGCCTACCAGGTTTCTCAAGTGTACAATTACTCTTTTTGCCTCTGTAATTAATACATAATCTGTGGGGGGATTATTTATAACTTGTAAATATCCTACCCTCATCCTACCTTTACCCAGCAGTGTTAATGCCTCCATTGATGATTCCTCCCTGAATCAGACAGCACTATGATAGTTGCAGAATAGTGACTTTTTAAAGGTTTTTACTAGCTGGCATTCTACTGTAAGGAAGAATTTTTCTTTCTCCAGTATATTTATTTATTTTATATCAGTATAGACTTGTGGATTCTTAATAACATTTAATGCGACTGTTGACAATTTATCTATTTTCAGAATCCTTTAAGTAAATTGCTTTGCATTTTGTGGATGAGTCAACCTAATTGCAGCCAGAGCTCTTTCTGGATGTGGATTTGGCCATTTAATCTATACTCCACTCTATACCAAGGCAAACAGGAAATAGAATGCTGACCTTTTATAGGAATTGTTGGGTTAAGCCATAGGTTGTTGAAGTGTTTCGAGTAACTCTGGCAAAATGAGGTACTCTGGGAAGATATCATAAAGGAGCAGGGCCTTCTAAAGAAAGACAGCAAAGGGTTTTGAATGAAGGCCCAAAAAGGTAAAGAAGACTGGCAGGATCAATGGCTTCCAAACTAGACACAGAGAAAGGGGACTTGGCAGGGCAAGAAGGAAGGGAGAAGGGCAGAGCGTGAACCAGCAGTGAAGTGAATATGCCCGGTCTGCGTGGAGGGTGTGCAAAAGAGCAAGGGAGGTCAAGGGAGGAAGTGAAAAAATAATGAAGAAATGACATGTGTTAAGAGTTCTGTTCATTGATTTTAGGTAAAAAGATTGAGCACTAAGGGATGATAGATTCAGTGGAAACAAAGCCATCAACTTTTAATTAGGGAAAAGACTAGAAATGCTTTTGGTCAGAAAGGAAAGAACTAACAGTTGTTTAGCTTTTATTTTTTAATTTCTCTTTTCTATTGAAAGTTGAGCTGTTTTTTAATGTTCACAAAATCCTTATGAGAGAGATGTTAATAACTTCATTTTATATATAAGAAAACAAAGAGAATTTACATTAATTTCCCCAATGTCATAAAGCTAGTAAGTGGTGAGGCCAAGATTCACATACAGGTCTATCTTACTCCAAAGCCCACGCTGCCAGAAGAAAGAAATCTTTAGACTGGAAGAGCAGAGGTGGAATTGGAGCTCTCAATATAAGGACAAATAACTTCTCATATGCCAATCAAAACACTTAAGCATGGCCCACAGTAAATCTCAATAATTATCTCAACCACGCACTTTGGAGTAAATCAATAGTAAACCCAGGAAATAACTGTCAAGGTTTTCAAACCTGACACTCCTGTATAACTCAATACACATACCCACCCCTCTGCCTTTTTAAAAAATCAGTTGTATTAGATAGAATTTTTATACAATAAGATTTTACCCATTTTCAGTGCATGATTCAATGAGTTTTGATGAATATATACAGTCATTTAATCACCACTATAATCATAACCTAGAGTATTTTCATCACCCCAGAAAGTTCCTGTGCAGTCCCTTTGCAGTCAGTACTCCCCAGCCCCTCGCCTGCTTTCTTTTGCCACATTTTTACCTTTTCTAGGATTTCATATAAATGAATTGATATTAGTTGGGGTTCACCAGAGAAATCAGACCAAGAAGAGAGATGTATATGTATATGTATATGTATATGTATATGTATATGTATATGTATATGTATATGTAGTGTATGTGTGTGTGTAGATTTATTATGGGAATTGACACGTGCAGTTATGGAAGCCATGAAGGCCCACGATCTGCAAGATGGAGAACTAGGAAAGCCAGGGGTACAATTTAGTCTGAGGTCAAAGGCCTGAGATCCCAGTTAGTGTGCTGAGGGAGAGGGGAGAACATAGATGTCCTAGCTCAAGGAGAGAGAAAAAGAATTTGCCTTCTGCCTTTTAGTTCCATCCACGCCCTCAACAGATTAGAAGATGCCTGCCCACATTGGTGAGGACCAATCTTCTTTACTCAGTCTACAAATTAAAATGACAGTCTCTTCCAGAAACACTGTCACAGACACAGAAACATTATTTCTATTAAACAGAAATAATGTTTAACCAGCTATGTGGGCATCATTCAACCTAGTCAAGTTAACACATAAAATTCACCATCACAAAAATCATACAATACGACATGTAGTCTTTTGTGCCTGGTTTCTCCCACTTAGCATAATTCTTTTGAGATTCATCCATGCTGTTTTATCAGCAGTTCCTTCCATTTTATTGCTAAGTAGTATTGCCTTGTCTGGATGTGCCACAGTTTGTTTATCCATTCATCAGTTCTACAACATCTGGATTGTTTCCAGTTTGGAGTGATTATAAATAATGCTGCTGTAAACATTCACATATAGGTCTTTATGTGGATATATACTTTCATTTCTTTTGGATAAATAGCTAGGAATAGAATTGCTGGGTTTTATAAATATATGTTTAACATTATTAGGAAACTGCCAAACTATTTTCCAAAGTGTCTGTATCATTTTGCATTCCCACAAGCAATGAATAAGACTTCTCGTATCTCCACATTTACACCAACCATTGGTACTTTCAGCTTCAAACATTTTAGTCTTTGTACTAGGTATATAATGCCATCTCACTGTGTTTTGAATTTGCATTTCCCTAGTGTCTGATGATATTGAGCATCTTTTCATATACTTATTTGGCATATGCATGATGAAGCTTCTTTGATGAAGCTTCTGTTCAAATCTCTTGCCCATTTTTATTGGGTTGTTGGTCTTATTGGGTTGTATTATTGAGTTATAACAGTACTTTACCAGATACATGTTTTGCAAATATTTTATCCCACTCCATGGCTTATCTTTTGATATTCTTTTGAAGGGCAAAGGCTTTAAATTTTGATAAATTTCAGTTTATCAGGTTTTTTAATCTTTGTGCTTTTGGTGTCCTAAGAAATCTGCCTAGCACAAGGTTACAGCTTTTCTCCTGTCTTCTTCTAGAAGTTTGTTGTTTCAACTCTTACATTTAAGTTTGTGACCCATTTTGAGTTAATTGTTGTCTATGGTGTGAAGTAAGGGTTTGTGTTCTTGCATATGGATAACCATTTGTCCCAGAACTATTTGTTTACAAGACTGCCCTTTCCTCCATTGAATTACTGGGTACAGGTTGAGTTTCCCTAATCCAAAATCCGCAATCCAAAATGCTTCAAAATCATGGGCCAGGTGCAGTGTCATCCCTGTAATCACACTTGTAATCTCAGCACTTCAAGAGGCCAAGGCAGGTAGATCCCTTGAGCCTAGGAGTTCAAGACCAGCCTGGGCAACATGGTGAAACCCCATCTCTGTCTCTCTCTTTCTCTCTCTCTCTATACACACACACACACACACACACACACTCATACATAAAAAAATTAGCTGGCCAGGCATGGTGGTTCACGCCTGTAATCCCAGCACTTTGGGAGGGCGTGGCGGGTTGATCACGAGGTCAGGAGCTCGAGACCAGCCTGGCCAATATGGTGAAATCTTGTCTCTACTAAAAATACAAAAATTAGCCAGGCGTGGTGGCAGATGCCTGTAATCCCAGCTACTTGGGAGGCTGAGGCAGGAGAATTGCTTGAACCCAGGAGGCAGAAGTTACAGTGAGTCAAGATAGCACCATTGCACTCCAGCCTGGGCTACAGAGTGAGACTCTGACTCAAAAAAAAAAAAAAAAAAAAAAAAAAAGGCCAGGTGTGGTGGCACACATCTATACTCCCAGCTACTTGGGAGGCTGAAGTGGGAGGATTGCTTGAACCCAGGAGGCGGAGGTTACAGTGAGCCAAGATCATGCCAGCACACTCCAGTCTGGGCAACAGAGTGAGACCCTGTCTCAAAAAAAAAAAAAAGCTTCAAAATCTAAAATTTTTTCAGTGCCAACCTGATCCTCGAAAGAAATGTTCATTGGAGTATATTGGATTTCAAATTTTTGGATAAGAGATACTCAACCAGTGAGTATAATGCAAATATTACAAAAATCCAAAAAAAAAATCTGAAATCCAAAACATCTCTGGTCCCATGTATTTCAGATAAGGGATACTCAACCTATACCTTTGTTGGAAATAAGTTGACCATATATTTGTGGGTCTGTATCTGGACTCTTCTATCAAGTTATCAAGTGAGCTATGTGTCTATCCTTATGTCAGTATCTCTCTGTCTAATTACTGTAGCTTATGGTAAGCCTGGAAAAAGTTTGTTCTTTTTCAAAACTGTTTTGGCTATTATAGGTCATTTCCATTTACATATACATTTTAAAATCAGTTTATTAATTTACAATAATTGCCAGCTGGGATTTTTATTGGAATTGCATTAATCTATAGATCAATTTGGGGAGAATTGGTATCTTAAGAATATTGAGTTTTCCAATCCTTGAAACTCTCACCATTTATTTTTCTTTAATTTTTCTTTTACTTTCCATAGCAAGAGTGGATAGATCTTACATATATTCAGTTAAATTTAGCCTTAAATACTTCATTTTTAAAATGCTGTTGCAAATGTTTTGATAACTTTGAGTTCTTGTTCATTGCTAATAGATAGAAATACAATTGGTTTTTTTCACTCTGTTACCCAGGCTGGAGTACAGTGATGCGATCTTGGCTCACTGCAAGCTTCACCTCCCGGGTTCACACCACTCACCTGCCTCAGCCTCCCAAGTAGCTGGGACTACAGGTGCCTGCCACCATGCCCGGCTAATTTTTTTTGTATTTTTAGTAGAGACGGGGTTTCACTATGTTAGCCAGGATGGTCTCGATCTCCTGACCTTGTTATCCACCCATCTCGGCCTCTGAAAGTGCTGGGATTACAGGCGTGAGCCACCGCGCCCGGCCACAGTTGGTTTTTTATAGTGACCTTGTGTCCTGTTACCTTGCTAAACCTATTTCTAGTAGCTTTTTGGCTGGACTTCTTAGGATTTTCTACATAGGTCACTATGTCATCTACAAAGAAAAAGTGTTTTACTTCTTCCTTTTCAATCTGTATGCCTTTTCTTTCTTTTTTTTCCCCTGTCCTTTTGCACTGGCTAGGCAATCCAGTACAATGTTGAGTAGAAGTAGTGAGAACAGACATCTTTGATTGTTCCCAATATTAGGGAGGAAGCATTCAGTCTTTCTGGTTGAGTATGATGTTAGCTGTAGATTTTTCATAAATGCTCTTTATCAAGAAGATCAAGTTACACCTTCTTTCTAAATTTGCTGAACTTTTATCATGAATGAATGTAGAATTTTGTCATATGCTTTTTCAGCTCCTGTTGATATAATCATAAGGTTTTTAATATTACTCAATTACATTGATTTTTTAAAATGTTAAACCAATCTTGCATTCCTGGGATAAATTCTACTTGGTCACGATGCATTATCATATATTTTATATATATATATACACACACATATATTTATTTAATTTGCTTTAAAAAGTTAAGGTTTTTACATCTATATTCACAAAGGGTATTGATCTTTTTTGTTTTCTTGCAATGTCATTGTCTGGTTTTGGTATCATGGCGACACTAGCATTATATAGTGTTTCCTTGGCTCTTCTATTTTCTTAAAGAATTTGTGTAGAATTAGGATTACTTCTTACTTAAATGTTTGCAAGGATTTTATCCAGCGAAGCCATCTAGTCTAGAGTTTTCTTTGTTGGGAACCCCTTATTTTTAATATAGGAAGGACTTATCTTCTATTCTCTACCAACACAGTGTGTAGGCCAGGCACAGTGGCTCGTAGCTGTAATCCCAGCACTTTGGGAGGCCAAGGCGGGAGGATCCCTTGAGCCCAGGAGTTTGAGACCAGCCTGGGCGACATGGGAAGACCCTGGCTACTTATTTGTTTTATTTGTTTGTTTGGACAGGATCTCACTCTTTCGCCCAGGCTGGAGTGCAGTGACATGATCACGGCTCACTGCAGGCTTGACATCCCTGGGCTCAGGTGATCCTCCTGCCTCAGCCTCCCAGGTAGCTAGGACTACAGGCACACACCACAATGCCCAGCTAATTTTTATGTTCTTTGTAGATACTGGGCTTCGCAACGTTGCCCAGGCTGGTCTTGCTCCCAGTGTGCTGGGATTACAGACGTGAGCCACCGTGCCTGGCCAACCTCATCTCTACAAAAAATAAAAAGATTAGCTGGGTATGGTGGTGCACACCTGTGGTCCCAGCTACTCAGGAGGCTGAGGTGGAAGGATTGCTTGAGCCTGGGAGATCAAGGCATCAGTGAGCTACGATTATGCTACTGCACTCCATCCTGGGTGACAGAGCGAGACCGTATCTCAAAAGAAAGAAAGAAAAAAGCAACACATGATGTAACCCTGAGAATGAAGGGTAATCAAGTTGTGAGAATTGTTGCTGCCTAAATAATGCTTCCAGCACACACAGTTCCACCAAGCCCTGTGTTTCCCTGGCCTTGGCTGCAGTGGAAAGGAATTTAAGTGATTTTAAGAGTGTTTCAGGTGTGGGTACAATATTTTTTAAACTTTCTTCTTTTCTTTTTTTTTTTTTTTTGAGGCAGAGTTTCACTCTGTCACCCAGGTGGGAGTGCAGTGGCATGGTCTTGGCTCACTGCAACCTCCACCTCGCGGGTTCAAGCAGTTCTCTGCCTCAGCCTCCCGAGTAGCTGAGATTACAGACACCCACCACCACGCCCAGCTAATTTTTTGTATTTTTAGTAGAGACGGGGTTTCACCGTCTTGGCCAGGCTGGTCTTGAACTGACCTCGTGATCCACCCGCCCTGGCCTCCCAAAGTGCTGGGATTACAGGCATGAGCCACCGCACCCCGCCATATTTTTTAAACTTTCTAAAAAACCTTGTCTGCAGCCAAAAAATACCTTGCTAGCTAACAGAGGGGTAGGTAGACCTGATTTCTATCGGCAATGCCAGAATGTCTCCTTTCCACCTTGTGCCTCCACTCTGGTCAGGGTGCAAGGTAGGGAGGCACAGAGGCGTGGCTAACCTATTCATACTTTTATTATCTGAAACTTTTTTGGAAAAATATTATAAGCTTATAGCAAATCAAACAATATGAAAGTATATAAAGAAAAAAAGACCACTGTCCCTGTACCTTGCACATAAGAAAACCAAATATTCACAATTCGATACATATCCTTCATTTTTCTCTATATTCTTTAAAAAAATACACATATGCTCATATAGATAGGTATTTGTCTTTTTTCATTCTTTTATTTCTTTTCCCCCAAATGGGATCATGGATGCTGAAACCTCCTTTTTTGACTTAACTAATGGACATTTCTCCAAGTATGTGCTTCTGTTGCTAGACTTTTCTCGTTAATAGCTGCATACTTTTCCATAATAAGAATGTACCAGTTTATTCATCCTATTTGATAGACAATCAGACGGTTTCCACTGTTTTGCCTTTGAAAATAATGCAGCAATAAGCATCTTTGTACCTATATTTCTATATTACAGGAGCTTTTCCTTCTGTAGGAGATTCCCAGGAGCAGGATTGAAATTGTTGAATCAAAGAGCGTTACACATTTTCTTTCTTTTTTTTTTTTTTTTTTTTTGAGATGGAGTCTCACTCTGTCGTCCAGGCTGGAGTGCAGTGGTGTGATCTCGGCTCACTGCAACCTCTGTCTCCCAGGTTTAAGCAGTTCTCTGCCTCAGCCTCCCAAGTGGCTGGGATTACAGACAAGTGCCATCACGCCCGGCTAATTTTTGTATTTTTAGTAGAGACAGGGTTTCACCATCTTGGCCAGGCTGGTCTTGAACTCCTGACCTCGTGATCCACCCGCCTCAGCCTCCCAAAGTGCTGGGATTACTAGCATGAGCCATTGCGCCCGTCTGAGCGTTACACATTTTCTAGTCATTGACCATCTTTTCATATGTTGATTACTTACTGACCATATACATTTCCTTTTCTGAAATTGCAGGCCTATATCTTTATTCACTTTTATCCCACATTTGTCTTTTTCCTAGCAGTTTGAAGATATTCTTTGAATACTGAGGATATGTTACATGTATTGCAAGGATTTTCACCAAATCTGTACTTTTTCACTTGGCTTTATTTATAGTATCTTTGGACATATAATTTTTAAAATACGTTTATAAAATTAAAAACCTGTTATTTTTTTCATTATGTCTTTTTGTGTTTACTGACTTGCTTATATTTTCCCTGTCTGGGGTTATACAAAAATATTCATCAAAATTTTCATCTTATTATTTTACTGTTTTGTTTTTTACATTCAAGACTTTAGCTGGAATTTAATTTTGTATGTAATGTAAGGAGGAGTCAAGACTTGGCATCGGAGAGTTTGCCATAACTCTTCATATCTTGTGGCATTTTCCATGTTTTCATAATAACCCTCCAGTCAGCTCATAGTTCCTCAGGTTTCAGGCCTTTCTCATGTCGGCTGCTGTGCTGTAAACTGAGAGTGGGAAGGAACCACGTCTGTTTCTTTCTCCGTTGCATCCTCCAGGAAAGACCAGTAAACGTTGCAAAGCACCTAGCATAGGGCCTAACACATTTTAGGCACTCAGACAGCATTCATGGGGGGAATGAAAGTTGCATTCACACCTGCATTACTATCACCCCTTGGCAAGTTTAATATTGATGGCTTTGTCTGCGTAAACAAGGGGAAATGTCATTCTCCTTAAAGCCACTCATGGTCTCATGAGCTCACTCTGGTCCTTCCTCCTCCTGTGTCTTTATTCTTTGAGGTCTGCCTTCTCTTTATAAATCTGGCTCATTCTATAAGGACTCCCTTCCGACGGGGGCTGGGGGGGGGGGCGCTTTCTTCAAACCCCTTCTTAAAATCTAACAGTACTTATAAATTCTGCAATACTATTTAGCATTTAATCCACAATGGATTTTAGTCCTTTTCTAGCACCCATCACTGTGCTGGGCACAGAGCCCATTAAATACATCAACTGTGACTGAAACAATCTTGCATGCCAAGGTGTTTAAAAAGCCTGAGGTATAGCTTCAGGATTTGTTATGAAAGCCCTTACTTAGGTCTAAGGAACAGCAAACTGGGAAGAGGTAGAAAATGACCCTGAGAGCTGTTGAATACAAGAATGGTTTTTCTTTTCTTTTTTTTTTTTTCTGAGACGGAGTCTTGCTCTGTCGCCCAGTCTGGAGTGCAGTGGCACAATCTCAGCTCACTGCAAGCTCCACCTCCCGGGTTCATGTCATTCTCCTGCCTCAGCCTCCCGAGTAGCTGGGATTACAGGCGTCCGCCACCTCGCCCGGCTAATTTTTTGTATTTTTAGTAGAGGCGTAGTTTCACTGTGTTAGCCAGGATGATCTCCTGACCTGGTGATCCGCCCGCCTCACCCTCCCAAAGTGCTGGGATTACAGGCGTGAGCCACCACGCCCGGCCTAAGAATGGTTTTTCAAGTGAGACTGTGTAGTCACATTTAAATTGTCCTGAACACAACTGTTAGACAAACACGAGCAGGTATTGCTCTGTCCAAAGGCACAGGTCCACAGACTTTCTCAGGATGTTTTCTGTTTCCATGGCCTTCACCAGCTTGGATCTTTGGAGCTTCAGAGAAAATGGAAAGAAACTTGATGTGTCCCTATATTTGATTTAGAAATAATATCAAATGGCTCTCAGCTCTTTCTGCATGCATTTTTAATGAAGAAATGGCTAATTCTAGGGCTAGGGCAGGGACTATAGAAGATGACCCTGGAGCATCTTCGGGGATTTTGTTTGTTTTGTTTTTGTAGAGGCGAGGTTTTGCCATGTTGCCCAGTCTGGTCTCAAACTCCTGGGCTCAAGCCATCTGCCCACCTCAGCCTCCCAAAGTGCTAGGATTACAGGTGTGAGCCACCACACCCGGCCCCCTGGGGCATCTTGTAATGCCAGAAAGTACTCAAAACCAAAAGGATGGGTGTATGTCAAAGGGACACAGGAGCCAACTGGAAAAGTTCCCAATGGCCAAAGCTGGAACAATTTGGACAACAAAATATAGCATTGAATTATAGCCCAGAGAATAAAACAAATAACCATGAGTTCATACTGATATAAATGACTGAATAAATAAATGGAAGAGACCAACCTCCCATACAGAAGAATTCCAAATAATTCTCCTTAAGGAGATAGAGCATAGAAACTCCACCCTTAAGGAGACAGAGCATAGAAACTCCACCCTTAAGGAGATAGAGCATAACTTCAGAGAATAATTCCCCAACGCTTAAGAGTAGAATACACGTAATGACTTGCTTTCCAACATGAAAAAAAAATTAAAATTAAAAAAACAAAGAGTGCAACATGAAAAAAGGGAGCAAAGTAACTTTACAGTGGAGAAACTTGGCAAAGACTACCTTAGCCAGGTGATCAAGGTTAACACCATCAGTAAGAAGTCATGTTGATGATTTGTGCCCTTAATATGATGTGATGAAAATGACATTTCACCTCTGTGGTCTTCCAAAAACCATAACCACAGCCTGTGAGAAAAACGGACATATCTCAATTAAGGTATGTGCTACAAAATACGCGACCAGTTCTCCTCAAAACTATCAAAGTTATCAACAACAGCCAGGTGCAGTGGCTGACACCTGTAATCCCACCATTTGGGATGCTGAGGCAGGAGGATTGCTTGAGGCCAGCAGTTCAAGAACAGGCAGGTCAACATAGTGAGACCCTTTTTTTTTTTTTTTTAATTAAAATTTTTAAAAATTAGCTAGGTATTGCACATGCCTGTAGTCCCAGCTACTTGGGATGCTGAAGCAGGAGGATTGCTTGTGCCCAGCCAGGAGTTCACTCAGGAGTTGAGCCCAGGCTTCAGTGAGCTATGATTGTGCCACTGCACTTCAGCCTGGGCAACAGAGTGAGACCATGTCTCTTTAAAAAACAGGAAAAAAAATCATCAAAAACAAAGAATGTCTAAGAAACTATCACAGCCTACAGGAGTCTATGGAAATATGACAATTAAATGTAATATGGTATGTTGGATGGGATCCTGGAACAGAAAAAGGACATTAAGCAAAACTAGTAAACTCCGAAAAAAGTATGACATTCAGTTAATGATATATTATTTCTTTAGTGGTGATAAATGTACCACAGTAAGATGTTAACAGAACTCGGTATGATATGAGTACGTGGAAACTCTGTATTATCCTTGTACCTTTTCTGTAAATCTAAAACTAAAATTAAGTTTACTTAAATATTTTTAAAATATGCAGTTTGGGCAACAGATTGACTACATGCTTATCTTCAAAACTGTGCTTTTAATTACAGGGTGCTGGTGACAGCTTTGTGGGAGCTCTGGCCTTCTACCTGGCTTACTATCCAGATCTGTCCTTGGAAGACATGCTCAAGAGATCCAATTTCATTGCAGCAGTCAGTGTCCAGGCTGCAGGAACACAGTCATCTTACCCTTACAAAAAAGACCTTCCACTTACTCTGTTTTGATTGCTATTTATTAGTCCCAAAATAAATATACCTGGGAATAAAATGTACTTGGGGGTGGCTGCTCCTGGCTAATGCTTATTAGAAAATGTCCTCGTCCCCTTTCTTTGCAAATATTAGTTCTTTTACGAAGTCATCCTCAAGCTTCAATTTATTTATAACGATGATTCTTTTGTTTTCCATGCATTTGCACAAACCAACCAGAATTAAAGATTCCACAACCAAGATCTGTACAAACATAAAGACAAGTAACCTCAATTGTCAACAGATTGTTAATGCCCCATGTGCACCATATGGCAGGGGTTGTGTACAACAGTGTCTAGAGTCAGAGCAGACTCTTCTTAAATAAGGGAAGGGGCACTTTCTAAGAGGGGCAGCTGATACTCAACTTCAGCTTAGTGCTGTCAACGCCTCTGGTTTTGTAAGGGAAGGCAGAAGTTTGGATATTTATTGAAACCCTTTAATGTTTATGTATCAGCAACTAATTTTTTTTTAAATGTAAACACCACAGGGGCGTGGTGGCTCACGCCTGTAATCCCACCACTTTGGGAAGTGAGGCGGAAGAACTGCTTGAGCCCAACATGGCAAAACCTCATCTCTACTAAAAATCAAAAAATTAGCCAGGTGTGGTGGCACACACCTGTAGTCCCAGCTACTCAGGAGGCTGAGGTGGGAGGATAACTTGAGCCTGGGAGTTCAAGGCTGCAGTGAGCCATGATCACGCCACTACACTCCAGCCTGGGTGACAAAGCAGACCCTCTATCAAAAAAAAAAAAAAAAGTAGTAACCACCACCTATGGGCCACATTCAACCCATGGGCTGAATAAGTGAGTCATTTGTTAAACCAGGGAAGTTTTTTTCTTTTAAAGCAATTCATGCAGGTCACAGACCCTTTACATCAGCTTAGCTAGGATCAGGTGAAAGATTTTTCTTGTAACTCAACACTATGTACAGTTTCAGCCTAAAAAGAGCCAAGATCTCACCTATTATTGCTTTGAACCAGAGCTTTATCAAAAGATGTCATAAAATAGCTGACTGACCATGAGGCCACAAGCCCTAAGATTCATCAACTATCTGCCTCTAATTCCACCGCCAGAGAGCTGCTCTTACATTTCTCTCGGAGCCAGGTTTGGGCCATGGAGAAGGAACTTCTTATTCTGTAGTCAGGGTGGGCACTGTATCATTCTCCCACACAAATGCTTTAAATGGGGTAGGATGTGAACCAACAGATCTTAAAATGAGCAGATCCTTTTCAACCAGGAACTTGACAAAGGAGAAAACTGGACAATTTTCAAAACTTGTGGGAAACAACAGCCTGAGTGAGAAAGTGTATGGCTCTGGGCAGGACAGAGGTCCATATCTGAACATTAGGGATTGCTCCCAGAATTCCATGCTAGTTAGCTGTGTGGTACCACCATGTCCCAGAAGTCTTAGCAGTGGCTTTATTGAAACACACTATACCTTCTTTTATTTTAAAAGGAAAGAAAAATCTAGGGAATAAAGGAATCCAAAGCTGTCCCAGAAAATCCTAGATACTGCTTTGGTGATCTGGGTTTGAAAATATAGGCCTGTGGCATTTTTCCTAATTATATAAGCACAAATCAGAAATAGAGGTTCTCTTGGTTTGTGTTACAAGGCTCCTCTTTTTGTCATTCCTGGTCCTCCTTGCCATCTCTGTTATTACATGGGAGTTTCTTCAAGATCACTCTGGAATGTTACTCTGCCTTTTCTCTGAGTACAGAGGGAGCAGGCTGGAAACTCTTACATTAGTGTTGTTATGGAAACATTTATTACATGAAACAATGGTTATTTTTTAGTAATGTGGTTGATTTTTAAAACCTCAAATAGTGGGGAAAAACATCACTAAGACACAATAGCATAGGCTATTTTAATATTTTTTATTAAGGGCTATAAAAATACCCAGAAAGATAAATAAATGTGACGCAATGATATCTGTCCTAATATGAAGAACTTTCTTTCACTGCATTGTTTTCCTTCACAATGGCCTTCAAATCACAGGAGGCAGTGATTCCATGCCATTTCCTCTTCTTTTATTACACGCTACAGGATTTCTGAATCAGTATCCCCGCCCTCAGTCTTCTCTTTATAAATCAAAGTCATTTTCAATCCACCATTTAAAGGGAGCGTATTTTTTTCTCTTCCACGAAGAGGACTCTTTGTTTCACTGTGGAGGGAGAAAAAAGAATTGTAGCAGAAAATTATTATAAAGTATCATCGCCATTTTTATTAAAAATACATATCAGACCATAAGCCCTCACCTTTCTCTTATTTTACTATTCCTTGATATGAAGATGGAGCTGATTTGCAAACTCAGTTCCTCCATCCCAGGAGCCAGGGCAGACTGGAGAAAATGGCTATAGGGCCACTAGCTAATCAGCAGCATCCTTGGTATGCCACAAGTCATACTTCAACCAATGAAGAAATATTCTCATTAAGAAAGAAAACTAGGGACAAAAATGGAAAACAATGTTTTCACCCAATTAATGTCCACTCTTGTAGGAGGTAAGCAAGGACAGACTGGGAGCTGGACTCCAGAAAGAGAGCAGCAAGAACCAAGTGGACCACGCTGTCTGGAAGAGTAATAGACACTAAACCTCTACTTCCCAGAGATGGGTTAATACATCCAAATACGGAGTTTTTAGTTTGGTACTATAATTAATATCATAACCAAAATCTCATTATTGTAAATATTAGAGTACAGTTCTCTGAAACAAAGTGCTACCGGCCTGGATGAAATACTGAAGGCTAGCTGGGCGCAGTGGCTCACACTTGTAATCCCATCACTTTGGGAGACCGAGGTGGGCAGATCACCTGAGGTTGGGAGTTCAAGACCAGCCTGGCTAACATGGAGAAACCCCATCTCTACTAGAAATACAAAATTAGCCAGGCATGGTGGTGCATGCCTCTAATCCCAGCTACTCGGGAGGCTGGCGCAGGAGAATCACTTGAACCCGGGAGGCAGAGGTTACAGTGAGCCGAGATCACACCATTGCACTGCAGCCTGGGCAACAAGAGTGAAACTCCGTCTCAAAAAAAAAAAAAAAAGATTGAAGACTAAATGCTGAGCAGTAAGGCTTTCATAGTTCTATAATGCCTTATGGCACTCCATTAACTTCCATCTCTCTCTCTCTCTCACACACACACACACACACCCACACACACACACATCCCTACCTATTTCCTCTTTGCTAAAACAAAAACAAAAAAACACCAGAAATGGAATAATCACCCAAGGAAGATCCAGGAACTTAAACAACTATGACCTAACAATTCCTCACTTTTCCCTATCATACAGACATTTTAGCTTTTTTTCTTCTACACTCAATATGGATACTCTGTATATGAGATTCCCAAGCTATCTACGATTAAGAATGAGCTTATCTAAGTAAGTCCATTCTCACCTCCACTCCTACCTTAATTCTGGTTCAGTAGGGCTAGAGTTGGACTGAAGTCTACATTTTTTAAAACTCCTCAATTGATGGGCAGCTGAATTTAAGAACCATTAACCTGTCAACAGAATTTATCTATGATATTAATACACTGTACATAAGGGATCTTTTTAACATACTTCAAATCATGTGAAATGTAAGTAGGATTGATCCTCCTAAAACTCCAAGGAGGACTAAAATGCATTAATGCATTACAAGATGGTAGTAAAGAACCAAAACAGTTTCTCATCAATGTTATGACAAGAAATATTTCCCCCATGGTTTTCTACAGGGAACTAAAAACTTGGTTTTAAAAAAAGGCGGGGGATAGGGGGGTTGTCTCACTGAAAAGCAATCTGGAGACTATTTAAATGACCCTGACTAGGAGTAACTGATTAAGGTTAGTAGAGGCAAGGCTATATTGAATAGAATTCTTTGATTCATTCACTGCACCTATTCCTTTAACTCAAAGAATAAATATTTAATCCATAGAACTGTGCTAGGCAGTGGAGAGTTTACAAAAGTGTAAGAAGACTCCCTGATTTAATACATCAGTACATCATGAGGTGCCCACACAAATGTCCAGTAAACCCCAGAGGAACCTAAAGGTCAGAAAGGGACAGGAGTGGTGACAGAAGTCCTCATGGGAAGTGTCAAGTTTGGTCCCTGAAGACAGATCAGCATTTGGATTAAATGAACCAGGAATGGGCATCTGGTTTAGTAGAGGGATTGGTGGTAGGAGTCTCAGTGGGGACCCATGGCCTGACCACAGGGATAGGTCTTGATTTAAAAAAAAAAAAAAAAAAAAGTTTTAGATTAATTTGGCTCCATGTAAGAGACAGAACAGTGACTTGGCCAGGAATGGTGGCTCATGCCCATAATCCCAGCACTTGGGAGACTGAAGTAGGAGGATCTCTCAAGGCCAGGAGTTCCAGACCAGCATGGGCAACATAGAAGACACTGTACAAAAAAAAAAAAAAAAAAAACCTATTTTTAAATTAGAAGGGCTAAGCACAATGGCTCAGGCCTGTAATCCCAACACTTTGGGCAGCCAAGGTGGCAGACTGCTTGAGCTCAGGAGTTCGAGACCAGTCTGGACAACATAGTGAGACCCCATCTCTATTAAAAATAAATAAATAAATAAATAGAAGAACAGGGACTTGAGTGAAAAAGGCTGGGTTCCAACTCTGGCTCCACCATTTATCAGCTATGAATCCCTGGGAAAATTTTTCAAAATACTCTATCCTGCTTTCTTCCCTGTGGAAGAGATAACTATCCCCCTCACAAGGTTATTGCTGGACACACAGTGCGCACTCAACACTGTGAGTTGAAATGACACACTGCTACCCACAATTGTAAACATGAATTAATTCTGTCAAAATATTTGCTGCTTAATTCATAGAAGAATGAATCCGTCAAGTTCTCTCCCTACATCTAACCAAAATGGATTCTGCTTCAATTACACTCTGTATTGTCTTGTTTAGTCATCCAAGGAATTAAAACTGACAAGTTTTCATTCTCTTTATGATAAACCTTCAATATATTTAAGAAAGTTTAATAAGCTCATGCCTCAGCCTTTAATCCTTCCTCTTCGGAAATTAGCATCTAGTTTATACGTGGAAAAGGAATTCGAAAGGATAGGCACATGCAGCTGCTTCTTGCCACAGACTATATTATGAAATGCTCAAATAATTGGGAATTTTTTCACATTTCCTTACCTATTTCCTTCATAAAGCAGACCAACAATCATCGTCCTCAAACTTAACAATTTATTCATCACAGTAAAACATGCTGGGAGAACTGCCAAGCTATTTAGTACCCTGGGCAATGGGGGCAGGCCCCGAGGCAAACATCTTCATCACGAACACGTGCAGGGATTCAGCAGGTGGGCAGAAAGCCAGGCAGTCTGCTATCCCAGAACATTCTTTTCTTCAGAAAAGACAAAGTTGTGCTGTCAAAGCTAAGGCCGTTCCTTAGGAGAAAAGTTCTAAGCATCTGTTTGAAATTTATATGTGAATCTTTTCTCCCACTTTGAACTATGATCAGAACTGTTTATGGCTGTATCCTTTCCCAATCTCAAAACTTAAAATCAAACTGACAATTATTAAGTTCCTAATACCTCCATACTAAGGATGAAAAGCCCAATACATTTTTTCATACTTAAAATATCACAGAATGTTATTCAATCATCCCTTTGACTTTTCACCAGCTGACACAAAGAACTCAGAGGGAGAAAAACATACCAATCCAATTCTAAACCTTATCAATCCAACAGCAAACCTCATCATTTTTCCACCATATGAGGAATCATCCTGAAATTCAGACTCCTTATCATCAGGTACAAACCTAGAATTCCCTTTTTACTCTGATAATGAATAAACAGAAATTTGAACACCACAAAAACAGCAAGGAATTTTATTTCTGTTAAAGGATGGAACACAAGAAACTTTAAGCTGACAACTGTGCTTCTTAGAGCCTTTAAAAAATGTCTGCTCATGTTATTATAGCCATTATCTTGTTAAGAAGCAATGGCCGGGCGCGGTGGCTCACACCTGTAATCCCAGCACTTTGGGAGGCTGAGGCGGGTGGATCACCTGAGGTCAGGAGCTCAAGACCAGCCTGGCTAACATGGTGAAACCCTATCTCTACTAAAAATATAAAAGTTAGCCGGGTATGGTGGCACACACCTGTAGTCCCAGCTACTTGGGAGGCTGAAGCAGGAGAATCACTTGAACCCAGGAGGCAGAGGTTGCAGTGAGCCGAGATTGTACCACTGCACTCTAGCCTGGGCGACAGTGAGACTCCGTCGCAAAAAAAAAAAAAATTAATTATAAAGAGCACAAAAATGAACAGCCAGAGCTCTAAAATTAAAAAACACGTTTGCTATTTTTACATAAATCTGCACATAAAATCCAGAAACAGGATAGGCATCCACCAACAGCAATCAGGTGCTGACTCTATTTTTGTTTGTGAGCAGATAATATGGCCTTAGGAACACTTGTCTCTTCTAGATAAATACTTCCATCTAATGAGACCATTTAAAGTTACCATATAGTACAGCATTTTAGTGGATGGCACAAAATGGAAAAATCAAATTTCCTACCCCCACTGCACTAATATATAGAAACCATATTCCTTTAACTTCTATCAGGACTCAAAAACTAGCCACTGTTGAACAGATGATGCCAGGACACCATACCGTCCCCTTCTCAAGACACTTGTCTGTTTCCAGAACACTACCACCTATTCTCTTTACATAGCTGGTTTCTCACCTTCAGGTCTCGGTTAACTATCTCCTCCTGGAGAGACCTTCCCTGATTTAGCCATCTAATGTGACTTTCCCTACCACTCCCCAACTTCATCCTACACCTCAGCATCCTGATTGTTTCTCTCATAGCACTTATAATTTGTCATTTTTTTCTCCTCCTCTCAGACTAGACTAAGTGCCAAGAGTACAGGGATTTAACTTGTCTTGTGTCCTGGTGTATCCCAGCACCTGGGATGTTAAATAGCATCATCATAATCATTCAATACCTATTTACTAAATGAATGCTAGTGTCAGAGGCTAAAAAAACTTCCAGAGATGTTCAGATGTTCAGCCTACAAAGGGGGCAACAGGCCTTGGAAGCATTAACCTCCCCAGATCTTACCAACTGGATCATAATGCAAAAGAGTCAGTTTTTCCCGCAGTCGGTTTCTCTTGGTGTTGAAGCAGAAACCTGTCCCAGCTTGGCTCACCATTCTCACCAGAATGTTTCTAAGATTAAAAAGTACGCTGTTATGCACGAGCTGACGAAATAAACTAAAATCAGTCATGGGGGGATGGCATATTTTGAGAACTCTGTAGGGTAATATTAGTTGTGAGGTATCACTTGGCCCTAAGAAGGTTCAGTTGTAAGACAGCCTAAGTTTTCCATGAAACAGTTTCAATGGTTTCAAATCTCTAGGATTTGCTTCACTACACAGAGTTACTTCGCAATGACCTAACCAAAGCAATAGGAACAATCAAGCCACATTGCGGGACTAGCCTCAGACATCCACCTTTCACGAGGAGCAGAAGTCAGGAAGGGGAAAATATCAAAGTACTGGTAACCAGACCTGGCTAGTGAGGAAATTGTAAAGATCACTGTCTCAGAACAGCCCTCTCTTCCAGGGCATAAATGATTATATTCAGGAAGGGACAAAATAAAGAGACTAAAGCTTTTAGGTTGCTAATGTGCAAAACCTTGTGCCCCTTCATATTTCCTTTAAGTTCCAGTCATCCAAAGCAGAAAGTCCATATTTGCCTCACCAGATCTTTTAATACCTGTACTGCTTGTTATTTTTTCATGTGTCTTGTCTCCCCATGTAGACCATGTTATTTTATTTCTCATGTAATTCCAAAACAATCTGGAAGCATCTAAGTCTATATTACACATCACTGCATTGCTTTCAACATTCAGCGCAGTGCCTCATAAGAGGCATACAGTATTTGTTTGTAATTAAGATAGACAATAATTATTCATTCAACACAGATCCAACAAATATTAAGCACTTACTCTGTGGAAGGCACTCTGGGAAATACAAAGCTCTGTAAGTCTATGTCTATGTCCTCTAGGAGCTAACAGTACTGTATGGAAGGTGAGTTGGTACATGAGGTCAATCAGCCAAGACATATATGAAATATGTCACAAAGGCAGAAAGAACGAGAGTCAGAATATACCCCTACAGAAACCAAAGGCAAGGGATTCCTATAGATCCTGGGGGGCAGAGAATTCTGACATAAATAACTGGACTGTGGGGAAAGCTACATGAATCACTGAAAGATACTGGGAGGGAAAGCGCTAACATACATGTTTTTCATTAACTTTAATCCAAAAGACTAGCTTTAAGGATTTTCAATGTCTTGAGCTGCAAGGAAAAGCTGCTTTAGAACTTCTCTATTTTTACCACAAAATCTTCAGTTATTGTCTACAACATTTATTTTGAAATAGAAGTTTGGTAGTTCTAGTCTCTCTGGTACAGCATGGAATCTTTAATCTTGGCTATTTTTGAAATGCTTATACCATGAATGCAAAGGATTACAAAACTCATTAAAACAGACTCTATGATTTAATCAAAGCAGAGTTTGTTCTTCTGGATTCCTGTAGTGAGCTCCAGACAGATGGCCCCTGGTCCTCGATTTGAGGAAATGGAAATATGGTGGTAGTCCAAATACAGCACAGCCCAATGGTTTGTTTAGAAACAGACAGTGAGCTCACAAATCCCGGGACTGGAAAAGCAGCAAAGGTTCCTTTAAGTATTTCAATGCTCACAGACGCAGCTCAGTTCAGCAGGAGGGAAAACATTTTTTGAAAGAGTTCACAGAGAAAAAATAATCAACTAAGTAATCCACAAACCAGCTCTTAGGAAATCAAGACCCAATGCTTAATTTCATATAAGGATGTATTGGGAGCAGCTAGACTAACAAATGTAACATAAACAAGTGACGTTTAAAAAAGGAAAAATCTTTACTTACTTTGACTTGCTCTTGGCAACTTTTTTGTAGACAGGAAGGGTTGGAAAAGAAAATAAAAATATAAATGTATTATCTTTCTTATGCAAAGTTCATATAAATATCAATAATAACCAAAAATATTTAACTTACGAAATATGCCATGAGGTGTCACTCAAGTAACTATTCCCTATCTATTAGGGATCCCCTTAGGATTTTATAGAAGGAAGGTTAAAAGATACAATAAGACCAACACAATTCTAGGTTTAATATTTTGCAAAATTTCATGACTGTTGGACTGGCTACCTTTTAAATATTTCTAAAGTAATACCTGCTCCATTTTTTCCCTCTTCTAAGGTGCAAGTATTCGCGCTGCAGCAAGCTTCTTGTTTGACAAGTTTAACCTTTGCAAATTGCAACAACCATCACATGTGGTGAAAACCAGATACAAAATCTAACTGGGAAGTCAGCCGGGGTAAAGAAGAGCACTGACTCGGGAGCCCGAGGACTTCTTTCACTGCCCTGCCGCGTTACTCAGGCAATTCATTGCCCCTCTCGGGAGCGGTTTCCTTATTTTTAGAGTTCGAAATGGGTGGGCTACAGATTCTGAGGTCCTTCGGACATCCAGAGATTCTCCTAACACGGGCTGGAGAAAAACGCCCCACAGCCAGACTCAACAGTCCGTGAGGACGGCAATTGAATCCAGACACCGCAAACCCCTTCTCAGGCACCCACAGGTCCGCGCAGGGAGGCGCGCCGCGGGGCATGCCGGACGCTGTGGTCCTGAAGGCCTGGAAAAGTCCGCAGCTGCAGCTTCCCGTCCTGTTCGCACATCCTTCCCCGCATCATTCTGGGGCCCTGCCTGTCACGGCCCCCTAACCCTCGCTATAACCCCTACCGGCGCCTCCAGCCCCACTTACAGAAGACCGCGGAGAGGAACATGGTGACCACACCTGGGCAGTCTCCGTCACCGGCCAAAAGGCCCCCAACAAACAACAACTGCTTCCGGGGCACGGGCCGGTTCCGGAAGAGGACATCCGGCAGTCGCCCGAGGCCACGCCCCCCGCCTGGAACCTGCCCCCAGTCGTCTGGCTTATTCCTCGGTTCCTCAGAGCGAGTGTGTTTTGCTTTTGTCGTGGTAGAGGTTGGAATCCTCATCATTCTGGAAAGGGATTTACAGCTCAGGGTTCGCGCCCGGCCCTGACTCCTATTTCTGGGTCAAGTGCTTTCAGCGTTAGGTGCTTTCCATATTTGTTTCACGAAATAATCGCAACCACCTGCATTAGACCCACAAGAACAACTGTGTATTGTACCTCGGCCGCTCCAGCCTATCAGCCCCTCGCATATTTTCTCAAAATGTTGCCTCCCCCGACCCAACTCCCTCTCCGCCTGGTTAAGCCTTACTCTCACTACTCTGAGTCCCTTCGGCATTAAGAACCCCACCTTTCCTTAATTATCCCAATCTCTAGGAGGGCAGGACCCTTTGCATCTCAAACTTCTGTATCCAAACACCTAGCACGGTTCCTGACATAGAGGCCGAATAACAGATTGAGAGCATTCACATCATGTGCCTAATATCACAGAACTACCAGGTGGCAGAGTAAGAATTTAAACCTAGATTTAATCTGACTCCAAAGACTCATGCCTTTCCCAGTAGACATTGGGACCTACCAGTTTACAATCATTAATTTTTCATGGCTCTGTAAGGAACCTGGGCTCCTCTAACACCAAGGACCTCGTCAGTAACCTCATTTCGCAACTAATAATCAGGACTTTTGAAATTTTTTCCTAATCTGTGATTTGTATCTACATATTAAGTCTTACAGATGTGAATAAGATTTAATCGCATGGCTCACGCCTGTAATCCCAGCCCTTTGGGAGGCTGAGGCAGGCAGATCACTTGAGGTCGGGAGTTTGAGACCAGCCTGGCCAACGTCCGGAATCCCGTCTCTGCTAAAAATACAAAAATTAGCTGAACCCGGGAGGCGGAGCTTGCAGTGAGCCGGGATAGCGCCACTGCACTCTAGCCTGGGCGACAAAGCGAGACTCCGTCTCAAAAAAAAAAAAAAAAAAAAAAGGTAATAAAACTGTTTTAAAGAAAATTCAGCTCTCTGTGCCATCACAAAGAAGATGAGGAGGAAAAAAATCAGCTCTCCATACAATACAATTCAATTTTTTAAATTAAGACCGTCCTTCTCCTTAGTACCTATAATACTTTTTTTCCTTTTAACCATTCTTGTTATTTACCTTCCCATAACCTGACTCCAGCTACTGAGTACCTTCCAGGTGCCGAAATCCTTCCTTACCTTGCATTGGCAAAAAAGAGCTTCAGATGTTCAAGACGATAAGGTTTCTTATATGAGAAATTCCTTTAGAGGATTTATAAGAAAAGAACATAAGACTGGAAGCCAAGGAACATGATTTCTAGTCCTTGTTCTGTCCCTTAGAAAGTCACTTTAACTTTAGCCCAGCCAAACAGCAGTTCTTAAACTCCATGCCCTGCCCCCAACTCTATTCTCCTTACTCTTCTTTATGTTTTCCTACAGCACTTATTGCCATTTAGTATTACTTGTGTACTTGTTGATTTCCCTATTGTCTTTGGCTACCAGAATGCTGGGCAACAGCAAAACCCTGTCTCTAAAAAAATTTTTTTAATTAAAAAAAAGAACTTCAGCTTATTCCCTCACTGCTGTATCCCTGGTTCCTACAACAATGCCTGCTACATCTATTAAATACCTATTGAATGAATGAATCTGAGGTGAGAGGCACCATACAAACGTTTTCATTAATATTTATGTTTAAATGGCAAAAAAACACTAACTTTAAGTATTGTCAGTAGTTTCAGGATCCAGGAGAATGTATAAGCTTGCTTTTGAAAAGAGCCAGGTGCAGTGGGTCACTCCTGTAATCCCAATATTTTGGGAGGCCGAGGAGGGTAGATCACCTGAGGAGTTTGAGACCAGCCTGGCCAACATGGCGAAACCCCATCTCTACTAAAAAATAACACAATTGGCCAGGCGCGGTGGCTCACACCTATAATTCCAGCACTTTGGGAGGCTGAGGCGGGTGAATCACGAGGTCAGGAGATCGAGACCATCCTGGCTAACATGGTGAAACCCCGTCTCTACTAAAAATACAAAAAAAAAAAAAAA
The DNA here is from genome assembly GCF_028885625.2 of Pongo pygmaeus. Classification (NCBI taxonomy): domain Eukaryota; kingdom Metazoa; phylum Chordata; class Mammalia; order Primates; family Hominidae; genus Pongo; species Pongo pygmaeus. The sequence continues at coordinate 106,188,207 of NC_072385.2, forward strand.
AAAATTAGCCAGGCGTGGTGGCGGGCGCCTGTAGTCCCAGCTACTCGGGAGGCTTAGGCAGGAGAATGGCGTGAACCCAGGAGGCAGAGCTTGCAGTGAGCCAAGATCGCGTCACTGCACTCCAGCCTGGGCGACTGAGCAAGACTCTGTCTCAAAAATAAAAAAAATTAGCCAGATGTGGACGCCTGTAATTCCAGCTACTCAGGACACAAAGGCAGGAGAACTGCTTGAACCTGGGAGGTAGAGGTTGCATTGAGCCAAGGTAGCAGCACTGCACCCCAGCCTGGGCAACAGAGGGAGTCTCAGTGTCAAGAGGGGAGAGGGGAGAGGGGAGAGGAAGAAAAGAGATAGCATATGAACTGTTTCTTGAAATTCTTGAAGGAGTAGGCTGGAGGCAGTGACTCTGTAGCCTCAGGAGTTCATGTTGCATCCACCTGTTATTTACAACTAATATAGCTGGCAGTTGGTAAGTGTTAATTAAAATGTTTATTATTATAATACAGATGTAATTCATGATTTGGGGCTTTTTTTTCCTTGAATTTACATAATGGGCCCTCTATGCCTTATTAGAGGAAAGTGCATGACAATTAGAGCATCCTGGCAGCCCAAATGGAAAAAGTGTAGTCTTTAGAGAAGGGGCACCCTCTTTGGGAGGTGGGGGTGCTACAGGGAGGAGAAGATTAAGCTGTTTAACCTAGATTCTCAGCCCAGAGAAGCAGAAAGAGGAAGAGAACATCTACTCTGGGTCAGGGCTCCATACACAGCATCTGTATTGGGTTGGTAGACACTGTATTCCCAGCACTTAGTGATGGGATTCAAACCCGAGGATCTAGAAGCTGTACCCCTCCTCTTCTGCTGTGCTGGCAGACCCCTGGCTGCCCATCGTCCAGCCCATTGTCACACCTATATCCTGCCTGACTTGTGATTGGGAAGTACAGCCACTGTTCTTGCCTACAGAATCAGTGATCCTGGCTCCCTGACCTGTCCCAGGGGCCTGGGAACATGGGCAGTGGCAGGAGAAAGACGCTACAGGAGAAAGCTGGAGCTTCCTGAAAAGAGCTGGTACCTTTACAAGCTCAGACACCACAGGCAGATGGGACAGCTTCAAAATCAGGCCCTCAGACTCAATGGCTTAGCATTATAGCAAAGACTACTTGAGGGAGCAAGACGAGTGAAGCTGGGGCCACAAACTGGGTTCAATCTGTGTGTAGTGGGTGTCCTCCAGTTGGCATTCAATGGCCTCTATCATCTGGCCTCACCCTACTAATTCAGTCCCATCTCTCTTCACTGAGGCTGCTGGGTGCCAGTCTCTTTAGGGATGAAGCCTTTCCTGACCCTGCATTCCCCAATCCACCCCACATCTTGCCTCCACAGATTCCTCTCAGAGCATCCATTGAGCTTCCCTGCATGCCTTGGATCACAGGTCTGCCTCCTACTATGGGACCTAAGTCCCTCAAGGACCGGGTCTTCTGAATCTCCCCCACCCCCCCAAGCAGGAGCACCTAACGGAAGATTGCTATCCCACTCACATTTTTGACAAATAACAGACCGAACCTTCTCTACTAAGGGACTCTGCCTTGAGTTATTCTCTCTCCCTTCAGTCCCACTTCCTCCCAGGTCCACCTGAGACAGGCAGAGTGGAAGGAACTGGGAGAAGGCACCTAAAAAAAAGGCATCTAAAAAATGCACAATGAGCATCCTCTTGGGGCTAGAGTGTGGGGTGACGTGAGGGAGTGAGCTAGAAAGGATGGCTGGGGCTAGGCAATGAAAGAACCACAGTGTTATAGCTGGGAGTCAGGCTTAGTTCTGTGGGCAGCGGGAAGGCTCAAGAGTTAAGTAATCAGATTTCTGCAGTGGCAGCACCTGAAATCAGCCATTTTCCCACTTAGTTGGGAGAGTGGCAGTGACTTTCCCATCCCACCCAAAGGTCCCCTTGAGAACAATAGACACTTTCCTTGCTCTGCATGCTCATGCCTATTTATTTAGTTAACACATGTATTTGGTGTTTCCTTAACAATTGGCAAGTTCTTCTTCCTTATGTATTGTCACTGCGCCTTTTTTAAAGAAGAGAGGAGGAGGGTGTTGTACACCTCTTGAGAATCTGCTGAGAGGTATGGCTTAGCTTTTCCACAAGAAAATGCACTTATGCCCATCCACATACAATTTTACCTGCACTTTCTGGGGGGCCTCAACGTTGGCTGTACAATGGGATCACCTAGGGAATTTTATAAACTTTTTTTTTTGAGACAGAGTTTTACTCTGTCAGGTGGGAGTGCAGTGGCGCATCTCAGCTCACTGTAACCTCCGCCTCCTGAGTCCAAGCGATTCTTCTGCCTCAGACTCCCGAGTAGCTGGGATTACAGGTACATGCCACTATGCCTGGCTAATTTTTTTTTTTTGGTAATTTTAGTAGAGACGGGGTTTCACCATGGCCAGGCTGGTCTCAAACTCCTGACCTCAAGTGATCTGCCTGCTTCGGCCTCCCAAAGTGCTGGGATTACAGGCACGCATCACCACACCCAGCTCATTTTTGTATTTTTTAGTAGAGATGGGGGTTTTGCCATGTTGTCCAGGCTAGTCTCAAACTCCTGACCTCAAGTGATCCACCCACCTCAGCCTCCCAAAGTGCTGGGATCATAGGCATGAGCCAGTGCACCCGGCCATAAACTCTTTATGCCTGTTTCTTACCCCCAGAGTTTCTGATTTAATTTATCTGGGTGCAGGCCAGGTGCAGCAGCTCATGCCTCTAATCCCAGCACTTTGGGAGGCTGAGGTGGGAGGATCTCTAGAGACCAGGTGTTCAAGAGCAGCCTGGGCAACATAGTGAGACCCCACCTCTATTTTTGTTAAAGAAAAAAAACAAAATAATTTATCTGAGTGTAGTCTGCACTTTGGGTTTCTAAACTCCCCAGGAGATGCTAACGTATGCCAAGATTGTAAAATACTGGGATTCACGGACAGGTTAAACTCCCTGTCAAACACTCTTAAGTTCCAGGTGTGCTCAACTCCACTTGGTGAGCAGCACCTATCTGGGTAGGGAGGGGAGAGGACAAAGTGGCCACTTTGAAAGAATGAGGAAGTCTTGAAGTTGTAAGCCCAGAAAGGAGGTGTTTACATACATTCCAGAAAGCTGTAGAACCCACCAAAAGAAGAGGTTCTGAAATAGAAGACCCAAAGCAGGAAACTTAATTGCCTTCCTGAAAGATGAATGGAAGTCCAGCAGACAACACCCTTCCCACCCACATACCTCACCTGCCCCAAGAAGAGCCGCAAACAGCATCAAAAGGCTGACAGCATCGGTCTTTGGGGGAGAGTCAACCTGTTAAACGTGTGGCTTGATTGGTCAGTGACAGGGGTGGGGAGAGGATGGCATTTGTGGGAGTCCAGCACCTGTAAGGGTGTGGAGCTTTAGAGGTAATGGGCTGAAACTGTTGGCTGGAGGAGGAAAAGGTTTGTGTCTTGGTCAAGGAAAGGCATTCCTGCGGTGGGTGGGAGCGGGGCTGCAAGGCGGCCGTTCAGAGAGGAACTGCGCATGCGCCTGAGGCCGCCGCGGATTGCCAGCCACGTGACACTGACCAAGCCCCCTCCTCAGTTTCTGATCTGGGACTTGTGTGGTAACTTCGGAGGAGCCCACAATCTCAGATGATGATCGTCAGATCATTCCTAAGGCTTTTTCCTTTGCGATGTCACAGGAACCTGGGAGGATTTTAGTCCTCCTAAAACTCTGATATTTTCAAATCTGATACCCGTAAGAATCACCCGGGGTGCCCCATGGCCAGATAACGTGATTCAGTGGGTGGAGAATGGGGGCGGCTAGGGGCACTTTATAACGCTCACCGGTGCTCCTGATGTTCCGTGTGCCTTGAGAGTCATTGTTCTAGATCACTGTTCTCAGCACCTGGGGATCGAGTTGAAGGGCAGACTCTGAGCCAGTGGGTCTGAAGTGAGGCCTGAGATTCTGCACTTCTAACAAGCTCTCTGATGCTGCTAGCTGTACATCCTGACTACTAAACTGTAATCCAGGCCAGGCATGGTGGCTCACGCCTGTAATACCGCACTTTGGGAGGTCGAGGCGGGCGGATCACTTGAGGTCAGGAGTTGAAGACCAGCCTGGCCAACATAGTGAAACCCTGTCTCTACTAAAAATACAAAAATTAGCCGGATGTGGTGGCATGCGCCCATACTCCCAGCTACTCGGGAGGCTAAGGCAGGAGAATCGCTTGAACCCAGGAGCCCGAGGCTGCAGTGAGCCAAGATTGCACCACTGCACTCCAGGCCCCGCAACACAGCCAGATTCCATCCCCAAAATAAAATGAAGTGTAATCCAGGCAGCATCGCTAGCAGCAACACTATATTATTTGGGAGCTTGTTAGGAATGTCGAATTTCAGGTCCCACCCCAGACCTACTGAATGAGAATCTGCTTTTTTTTTTTTCCAGACAGGGTCTCACTCTGTCACCCAAACTGCAGTGCAGTGGTGCAATCTTAGCTCACTGCTGCCTTGAACTCCTGTGCTCAGGCAATCCTCCTGTCTCAGCCTCCTGAGTGCCTGGGACCACAGGCATTTGCCGCCATGCCCAGCTAATTTTTGTATTTTTTGTAGAGATGGGCTCTTGCTATATTGCCCAGGCTGGTCTCCAACTCCTGGGGGCTCAAGCAATCCTCCCACCTTGGCCTCCCAAAGTGATGGAATTACAGGCATGAGTCACTGTCCCCAGCCAGAATCTGCATTTTAACAAGATCCCCAGATGATTTGTATTCACATTAAAGTTTGAGAAACATCGTTATGGAAGAAGTGACTTATGATTGGAGAACCAAGACTGAAACTTGGGAATGAGAGAAAAAGATTCAGTTCCTTAAAATAGAGTAGAATTTAAAAACATCTTTTTTTTTTTTTTTTTTTTTTTTTTCTTGAGACGGAGTCTTGCTCTGTCGCCAGGCTGAAGTGCAGTGGTGCAATCTCAGCTCACTGCAACCTCCACCTCCCGGGTTCAAGCGATTCCCCTGCCTCAGCCTCCCAAGTAGCTGGGACTGCAGACACACACCACCACACGCACCCGGCTAATTTTGTTTTCTCTTTTTCTTTTTGAGACGGATTTTCACTCTTGTTGCCCAGGCTGGAGTGCAATGGCGTGATCTCGGCTCACCACAACCTCCGCCTCCCAGGTTCAAGCAATTCTCCTGTCTCAGCCTCCCGAGTAGCTGAGATTACAGGCATGCGCCACCACACCTGGCTGATTTTGTATTTTTAGCAGAGACGGGGTTTCACCATGTTGGTCAGGCTGTTCTCAAACTCCCGACCTCAGGTGATCCGCCCGCCTCAGCCTCCTGAAGTGCTGGGATTATAGGCGTGAGCCCCCGCAGGTGGCAATTTTTTGTATTTTAGTAGAGATGAGATTTCACCATGTTGGTCAAGATGGTCTCAATCTCCTGACCTCATGATCCACCCGCCTTGGCCTCCCAAAGTGCTGGGATTACAGGCGTGAGCCACTGCTCCCGGCCAGGCAGACATCTTTATCTCTTTTAGTTAGTGCTCTATTTGTAGGCCTAGTACAGTGTCTGATGCTCAATAAATGTTTCTCAAATGAATGGACGAGAGAAGAGTCCAGTTTCTGGAGCCAGAGCATAAGGCCAGCCTGGGGCTGGCCACTACCATGACTTGATGCTAACTACTAGGGCAAAAGTCTTTCTAGCCCCCCTGTCCAAGACAAGATTGGTCCTAATGCTGGCACAGAACAGAACTCATGGCCATGTGAGGCAGCAGTGTGTTAAGTTGTCTCATGTGTGAATGTTAAAAGGCTGCAGAGAAATGTAGCCAAGAAGATACACTGGCCTCTCAGGAAGGTCTCCTAAGGACCAGGGGCTGAGCCAACCAGTGGGGAGGCGGGCAGCCAAAGAAGCCCCAGGCCCAGAAATAACTCATGTGGTCTATAAGAGTGATCCCATGAGCTGCTTCAAACACGATTTATAATGGGTAGAATTTAATTCACCCAGCATCAATTCTAGTACTCCACTCTTCCCTCCATTCAAAATAGATGTCAGTAAGCCCTGTCCCAGGGTCAAAGGCAACCAGTGTGTATCTTGTGGGTTCAGTCCAAATTCCATGTGCTATAAGTAGATTGGGCAAATGTTAGATACTAACAGTGTTTGTTATTAACTAGCCTTAGAGGAATTGATTATTATTCCTAAGCCTCAGGGGTGCCAGTCTAGGAAAGAAAAAAAACCTGTTTGTTTTTCCTATATGTAGCATTAGCCACATATAGGGCTACTCTGAGTAGCCCTGAGAGTAGAAGTTAGAATTTCAGCCAAAATATATCCATTTTCATCATACCCTAGGAAGAAATTGGGCTGAAGAATTCCAACATTCTTCACATTGCCAGGCCCTCTTTCCTAATAATTATTTTAAATTCACTGTGAACATGACAGAGTGCTTCTTACAGCAGTGTTGTTTTTTTCATCGGGCAATTTCATTTTCTTGATTCCCACAGTGAACTGAGTGAATAGTAATTGTGCATTCCCAAGGATTCATCTACTTCTGCCTTGGGCTGGATCCCATGTTTAAGGAAAAATGACCACATTCAGAGCCACACCAGCCATGGCAAAGTTCCCAAGAATTATTATTTCAGAGGAGTAGTAATTTTCCATTACTCTTTCCTCTGCACTGATCCTGATCCTCAACCTCATTTCTTTTTTCTTTTTTCTTTTTTTTTTTTTTTTTGAGAGGGAGTCTCACTGTGTCACCCAGGCTGGAGTGCAGTGGCATGATCTCAGCTCACTGCAACCTCCACCTCCCAGATTCAAGCGATTCTCCTGCCTCAGCCTCCTGAGTAGCTAGGACTACAGGCGTGTGCCACCATGCCCGGCTAATTTTTTGTATTTTTAGTAAAGACGGTGCTTCACCATGCTGGCCAGACTGGTCTCGAACTCCTGACCTCAAGCAATCCACCCACCTCAGCCTCCCAAAGTGCTGGGATTACAGGCGTGAGTCACTGCCCCCCCCGGCACCTCAACCTCATTTCTAACTGTCTCAGAGAGCCTGTCCCAGAGAGGGATGATCCTGCAAGTGCCTCTGCAGCTTCTCCAGGGGCTTTGAAAGATGGTTCCTGCCCAGTGTGCAGTTCCCCCAAAGATGCCAGCTGCATGTGAATAGGGAACAAGAATCTGACATTGTACTCACTGGCTGTTGGATAAGTGATTTAAACTCCTTGTACTCAACATTCCTGCTATAGAGAGTACAAATGTCCTCTAGCACCTCTGTTGGCTTGTGTAAAGGAACAGCTAATTAACTTTCTCGGTTGCTTTGGAATGGCACTCAGTGGCAATAATAATCATGCACGTTCTTAGGTTTTTTGTTTGTTTGTTGTTTGTTTTTGTTTTTGAGACGGAGTTTCACTCTTGTTGCCCAGGCTGGAGTGCAATGGTGTGATCTCGGCTCACTGCAACCTCTGCCTCCCGGGTTCAAGAGATTCTCCTGCCTCAGCCTCCCGAGTAGCTGGAATTACAGGCGTCCATCACCACGCCTGGCTAAATTTTTTTATTTTTAGTAGAGACGGGGTTTCACCATGTTGGCTAGGCTGGTCTCAAACTCCTGACCTCAGGTGATCCACCCCCCTCGGCCTCCCAGGGTGCTGGGATTACAAGCATGAGCCACTGCACCTGGCCACGTTGTTAGTCTTTTAAGTCCATTTTCAAATGGATCTATGTCTCTTTTTGTTGACCTAGAGAGACAGCGAGTTGTCATGTTCACAAGAATGACCTAACTTGAGCTTCTGTGGTTTGGGATCCTGCCTGCCTGTATTTCACCCTGTTTTTCCTCCAAGGCAGGAGCCAGGTCTCATAGCCAGGAGATTGTGGTTAGTTTCCTGGCCTCCAATCCGAGGTGGGGACACACCTGCACCCCTGAGGGAGGGAGAGCCTGTGGAGGGTCCATGAGGCCAAGGCTGAGTCACTCTGCAGGAGACATGTCAAAAGGCATTAGAACATCAGTTTGGCATTTAAGGAGCAAGAACCCACACAAAAATTCTTCTGTATGTTAACAATCTAGTCCATTTTCAAACTAAATCCAAGAAAGAAATTAAAGTTTGGTGTCCCCTGACACTGGGACTTGTTCTTCACGTGAAATCAGGCCCAAAAGAAACCTCAGCTTTACCCATGTGTCCAGTGGAAGTGAAGGCCCCCCATCCGATAAGACCGCACCCCACAGGCCTCTGCTTCCTACACTTCACAGTCCTGTTCTAAGAACATGAGAATTCAGAAAACCCCACTGTAAGTCATCATCTTAGGGGTTTCTACCCAAATCCCTTTCCTCTATCAGGAAATTATTTGAAATGTAAGTTGAATAAGCCTGAGCCTTCTTCCTCCCTTATGAAGGTTCATCTTGTTTGGTGTCCTATTCAAAAGAAATATAATTTGAACTCCAAATGCCCTAAAAACTATGTAAGTCTTTACTAAGCGTCTTGGAGAGTGGACTTTCTTACCCAAAGTCCACTCAACAACTGCACCCAGCCCATTATCCATCCAGAAAGTAGCTTTATCTTATGTAAATTAATTAGCCTGTTAGATTTCTGTCATCATATCATCCTAGTCATTACTTTTTTTTTTTTTTTTTGAGAAATAGTCTCGCTCTGTTGCCCAGGATAGAGTGCAATGGCGCACTCTCGGGCTCACTGCAACCTCCACCTCCCAAGTCCAAACAATTCTCCTGCCTCAGCCTCCCTAGTAGCTGGGATTACAGGTGTGTGCCACCACATCTGACTCATTTTTGTATTTTTAGTAGAGACAAGGTTTCATCATGTTGGACAGGCTGGTCTGGAAGTCCCGACCTCAAGTGATCCGCCCGTCTCGGCCTCCCAAAGTTCTGGGATAACAGGCATAAGCCACCGTGCCTGGCCCTAGCCATTACTTTAATTCAGCCACAAGAAACAGGGAGCCAAGAAGTTCAAAATCCTCCCATCAGAAGGCTAGAAAGAGAAGAAAGGCTGTATCTACTCAGGCTTCAGGGTCTGGGTCTTTGTCACAGTTTTGTGAGGGCTTCTAACCCAGAAATGAGAACAGGGAAGTGAAAACAAAAGGATGTCTATAGGTCTATTAGTGCCAAGGGACCATCTCCCTTTTCAAGATGGCAGCCTCCTGAACAATCTGGGTCCCAGCATGGCTGCCCTGATCCCGAGCTGCAGGTGGAAGGTCAGCAGTGCTATCCTCAGGGTGACACCCTCCATAGGGTCCTGGGACAACTTTACCCAAAAAGGAATAATCACACCAATCTGCATATATGTGTCTCTTTGTGAAGCAAGAACTTTTGAAGAATTCAGATGGTTTTAACACAATATGGCATGCAGCTAGAAGAGGAAATCTGGGTTCTCATCAAGTATGATATTCATCCCAGTGAGCCATTTGAAATGAAGGAGGCAAAGTCTTTCAAAAGATGTCTTCCATGATTTGGAATAATTGGGTCCAGTTTAATTTGGTGCATGGCGAAGTTAAAGAGCTACGTGATTGCTTCAAGTGTGTTTTGCAGTTCCCAGAGCCACTAATTAGCTCTGTGACTTAAAGGTTAATGAGATAAAACATCTATAAATCAAGTTGATGGCTGATGCAAGAAGAATGCCCCCAACTCCTGCTCTACCACGCTAACACTATAATCTCATTTTTCAGGCTGTCCATTTGATTCAATTTGATTATGCATGAATATATACAAACAAATGTGTAATTAGAAGATTCATACATAAATTATAAACCACCTTGCCTAGGCTCCTTTCTAAATGTGGTTATTCAAAACCAATAAGAAAATAAGTCAATCGTTCATTATTAACAGAATTAATCATATCAGAATTAACTGACTAGGTGAAAGGTTTAGGTGTGTGCCTTCCCACAAAGCAAAAATCTATATGTTGCATTAAAAATGTATGTTCCTTAAGACAAATTTCAGAAAATAAAATTATGGGCTGGGCACAGTGGCTCAGGCCTGTAATCTCAGCACTTTAGGAGGCCAAGGTGGGTGGATCACTTGAGGTCAGGAGTTTAAGACCAGCCTGGCCAACATGGTGAAACCCCATCGCTACTAAAAATACCAAAACTAGCCGGGCATGGTGGCACATGCCTTTAATCCCAGCTGCTTGAGAGGCTGTGGCAGGAGAATTGCTTGAACCCAGGAGGCAGAGGTTGCAGTGAGCCAAGATGGCACCACTGCACTCCCACCTGGGCAACAGAGCAAGACTCCATCTCAAAATAAATTTAAAAAAAAAAAGAAAATTATGGTGGTTTGTTTGTTTGTTTGTTTGAGACAAGGTCCCACTCTGCTGTCCAGGCTGGAGTGCAGTGGTGCCATCTTGGCACACTGCAGACTTGAACTCCTGGGCTCAAGCTATCCTCCTATCTCAGCCTCCCAAGGAGCTGGGACTGCAGGCATGTGCCACCACACCCAGCTAATTTTTAAAAATTTTTTTGTAGAGACAGGGCCTAACTATGTTGCCTAGACTGGTCTCGAACTCCTGGGCTCAAGTGATCCTCCCAGCTTGGCCTCCCAAAGTGTTAAAATTACAGCCGTGAGCCACACCGCGCCTGGCCATAGGTCTTATTTACTGAAATTATGGGGGAATTTGGGGTTTAGAGAACATTCTAGCGAATCTATTGTATTTTTAAGGATTCTATCCCCCTAAATTCTCTATTTGTGTATGTGAAGTTTTCAGCTGGTTATGAGCACAGGCTCCAAAGTCAGGGAAACCAGCTTAATACCATGGCTCTATCACTTACTAGCTCTGTGTCCTTGCACAAGTTGTTTTTGTTTTGTTTTGTTTTGTTTTGTTCTGTTCTGCTTTGTTTTGAGATGGAGTCTCGCTCTGTCACCAGGCTGGAGTACAGTTGCACAATCCCGGCTCACTGCAACCTCTGCCTCCCTGATTCAAGCAATTCTCCTGCCTCAACCTCCCGAGTAGCTGGGATTATAGGTGCGCACCACCACACCCGGCTAATTTTTGTATTTTTAGTAGAGATGGGGTTTCCCCATGTTGACCAGGCTGGTCTCCATCTCTTGACCTCGTGATCTGCCGGCTTCGGCCTCCTAAACTGCTGGGATTACCATGCCCTGCCTGCACAAGTTATTTAAACCTCTGTGCCTCAGACAATCACTTGGTCCAGGGAGGCAGAGGTTGCAGTGAGCTGAGATCATGCCACTGCACTCCAGCCTGGGCAATGGAGCAAGACTCTGTCTCAAAAAAAAAAAAACAAACAAGCAAACAAAAAGAAACCTCTGTGCCTCAGTGTCTCTATCTATAAAATTGGGATAATAATAGATTCAGTCTCATAGCGTTCTTGTGAGGATGAAATATGATCATTCATTTAAGTCACCTAGTACAGGGCCTGGCACATGATAAGTATTCAGTAAATTATGATGATTATGACTGATGTGGGGGTCTTACTATATTTGGACTTTCTTTATAAAGCCTTTTGAGTGAATATACAATGTCGAAGTATGAATTTAGTATGACAAAGTTCTTTGCAACTTATGATGAAGGTATAGTTGTTCATTATTAAGCTAGTTTGAGTGCAATATTTAGCAATTTTCCTGTTGTCAAGGACTTGATGTGCCTTCTCTTTATTCCCCTTATAGAATCTTTTTTTTTTTTTTTGACTGGGTCTCACTCTGTTGTCCAGGCTGGAGTGCAGTGGTGTAATGATGGCTCACTGCAGCCTCGATCTCCCTGGGCTCAGATGATCCTCCCACCTCAGCCTCCCAAGTAACCGGGACTACAGGCATGAAACACCACACCCAACTGTTGTGTTTTTGTTTTTGTTTTTGTTTTTGTTTTTGTTTTGAGAGATAGGGTCTTACTATTTTGCCCAGGCTAGTCTTCAACTCCTAGCCTCAAGTGATCTGCCCACCTCAGCCTCCCAAACTGCTGGGATTACAAGAGTGAACCACTGTACCTGTCCCAGAATTTTTTTTTTTTTTTAACTTAGAAGATTAAAAGAATTGTTGTGTTCTAGGCATCCAAATTCCTGGGAGACGGGAAAGTAGCCTAGAGTCCCATTTCCATTTGATGGATGGAGCCCTGAATAGAAATGGCATTCCCCAGAATAGAATGGCATATTTTGAGGCTTTGGCCCTACAGAGGAAGTTTCCAGATCTTCTGACACTCTCTGATCCTTCTGGCTGGATCCATTTCCTCCTGGAAGAGCACACAGAAAGTATGGTCTGGTGGGAGCAGAGTCTCAGAACAATCATCCCACTCCTGGGTGCCCTCACTGTACACATTCCCAGCAGCCAAGGACATTCTCTTTGGCTGCAGGTTAAAGAGCAACACAAGTGGATAGTTGTGGGTCAATTCTAACACAAAGTATCAACCATTGGCTCTGGTGCTCTGAGAACGAACCCCATTTAAATTATTAGGAGAGAGTCAAGAAGAGGAAGCTGAAACTCTGCAAAGAGCAGGGCCTGCAGCTGCAGCCCAAGTTGGCCCAGCTCTGTTGACCTTGGCTTTGTCTTTGAGCAACACACGCTTGTGTCTGCCTATTTCATCAGCTGTCCCCCGTCTGCCCTTCCCTTTCCCACCCTGGGAAGTGGTGAGAAGGGTTAAGTGACAGCCTGTGAGGCAACCACTCAAGCATAGAGGGAGTCTGAGGGAGGCTGTTTCACTCTTTCCAGCCAGGACCCACCCAACAGGCTCTCCTCAAATCCAAGTCCATGAAGGAAAAGTATTCATCTGCCCCAGGGTCTTCCCCACCGTCCTGACACTACATGGACTCTCTCCTATGTCCTCATGGCTATGTGTGGGGTGATGTGCAGCACCTCTGAACCTGTTTTGGCCAGGGTGGCCCCCAGAATCTCAGAATGTTAGAGTTGGAAGATCTCAGAGGGCACCTAAAGCAACATTCTCATTTTACAGATGATAAAACTGAGGCACAGAGAAGTAAAGTGACCTGCTGAAGGGCCCACAGCTAGATTGCATCAGCATGCTGAGACTACAGCCCGTGTCTCCTCACTCCTGCGCAACAGAGAGCTAAAGGACCAGCATGTTCAGATGTGGCCACTCTTTGGGTAGGAGACGGCACAAGAGATGGGTGCTCAGTGTCTGTGAAGTCATAGGGGCTAGGCAATGGGAGGCTTAGGAGACTCTAAGGAGTTGAAATACATTTTGAACATATGCAGAAGAATCTTTCGATCCAAGTCTTGGAGGAAAGCGGGCCAATTTCAGGCTGAGATGGGACAGGCGCTGACTGTGGGGAGGGAGAGGGGCCCATTCTGGAGCAGTCCGGGAATCCTAATCCACGCCTGGGTGGTCCCCAGGCTTTCAATTCCCCTGGGATCCTGGGAAGTTCCAAGACTGCTGAGGCAGGTCAGCAGGTTCCCGGTTGAACTCAATTACCAGGCCCACTTTGGGGTGCTCAGAATGGGTCAAGAAAGCAGCTATCAGCAGAAGGTGTTGACATGGGACTCCAGGGTACTAGGTTGAGGCAATGCGTATTGATTTAAAAGGCATAGAAACCGTAACTGCACACAACTTTACACACATATTCTTATTAACATGTTGTTCCACTGATCACCTAAGGGGTGGCCAGCTTCCCTGGGTCACTTGCAGCTAAGAAATGCAGCCTCGGTGACCTTCAACTGAGGAGGAGTCGACATTGGCTTCCAGTCTTCCCAGAGCCCTTGTTTTTGGTTTTTTGAGATGGAGTCTCGCTCTGTCACCCAGGCTGGAGTGCAGTGGTGCAATCTCGGCTCACTGCAGCTTCCGCCTCCTGGGTTCACACCATTCTCCTGCCTCAGCCTCCTGAGTAGCTGGGACTACAGGTGCCCGCCACCACACCCACCTAATTTTTTGTATTTTTAGTAGAGATGGGGTTTCACCGTTTTAGCCAGGATGGTCTCGATCTCATGACCTCATGATCCGCCCGTCTCGGCCTCCCAAAGTGCTGGGATTACAGGCATGAGCCACCGCGCCCGGCTGAGCCCTTGTCTAAGAACCACCTTCTTTGGCTTTTCACCCCAGGGTTGCTGGGGACACCTGATGTCCTACATTTTTAGGCTTTTCCTGGCTTCTGAAAACCTTGTGCTGAAAGCCTCTCTGAGAGCGATACAGATTGAATAGACACTCGGATTGTTTGACACGTGTGGTTTTGCCAAAGGCAACATGTTCTTTCACCAACTTCTGAAACTCCCCAGTTCTCCTAGTCCCTCTGGACTTGAGTATCAGCCATGTTCTTATGTTGATACCAAGCTCCTGGGTGATTAAAATTCTTCTAACCACCTTTCTGATTCAGGGCTGTACTTTGACAACACAATTGCTTTTCTGGGATTTTTGCAAACATCTCAAAAGGGCAAGAAACATTCTTCCTCCCTTTTAGCCCAATGTAGACCCGAGGTTTTTTCAGCTGTCAGCTGAATGCTGGGCCCCACCAGTGCCCAGTAGGTACAGTCCCATCCACTGTGAGACGGGCTCCAGGGAGGGCCGCTGGGTCCATGTGAAGACTGTAGGAGGGACCGTGTGAAGCCAGCATCTGAGGGGCTCCCCATGAGGCCACCAAGCCCCTGTCAAACCTAGTAAGTCACCCTGACACCGGCCCCACCCTTCCCCAGAAGAACAGTGAATAAACAAGAGCATGTGAATTGGGCAACCCCAGGTGGGGGTGCAGGGAACGTGCTCAGGCTCACAGAGGGGATAGAGAGGGGCTGGTAGAGTTACAGTGGGGAAGCAGGTGAAGGAGACGGATCGGTGAAGGAGCCCGTGTGGAGGGGCCCCAGACAGTGAAGGAGGGTCCAAACCAACATTTTCTATTCTTTGCCCAGTAAAGTTTCATGAGTCAACTCAAATGTTTGCTTGCTCTCACCTTCTGCCCCTAAGGAGGAAGATGGGGGATAGCTGGTCCAAGGATTTGGACTTTGGGGCTCTCCATTTCTAAGTAAGGAAAAAGTCAAGATGAGCCATCATACTCTGTCTTCATTCCATCCTTGGCACAGACAACATATTACTCCAAAAGAGAGCTGAATAACAGAATTTAAAGGGAAATTAGAGATGAGAATATTTAGTCATCATCCTCATTTTACAGATGAGAAAACTGAGGCCCAGGGAGGTTAAACATTAAATAATATGCTCCAAATCACTCAACCAATAACTGCAGAACTGGCAGGACTAGAACTCTGCCGCCTAATTCCCAATTCATGCATTTTCTTGCCTTCTGCTGTGCCTGACAGGTTCCCAGTGGTGAAAGTTGGCCTTGGAGCGCCCTCCCATGGCTGTGGACAGCTACTGGAGCAGCTGTGGCACAGGCCAGGGTTCTCAAACTTGAGGACAGAATGAGCTGCAGTGCTGGTTGAAACAGATTGCTGGGCCCCACCCTTGGAGTTTTGGGTTGTCTAACAAGTCCCCAGGGGATGCTGACCTACTGATTCAAAGACCACTTACTGAGAATCTCAGATGTAGATAAAAGATTTTGCAGCCAGAATGCCTGGTTTCAGGTCCCAGCTCCACCATCCAAGTGCTGATACCTTGAACATGGTACTTAATCTCTTAGCATCTCGATCTCTTTATTTTATGATGGTAACAATAACAACCACCCATAGGGTTAATGTGTAAAATAAATAAATCAGATGTAAAATACCTGAGAAGTGACATGCTGATGCTGTGTGAATATACAGACTCACAAATATGTGACCTTTGTCTAGAGAGATGCCACTGGAGGCCAGGGAATGTCCACAGTGACAAAAGCATTCTCTTACTGCTACTCAAAAATACTATAAATCCAGAAGAAATTGTGTTTATCCTGCCACAAATACTGGCTGAGGAATTACTAGGGCCTGGCACTGTGCTGTACACCACATTTGCAAAGGTGAATGACAGTCCCTGCCCTGGAGGAACAACTAGAAGGAAGATAAACATGCAAATTCGAATAATTACCCTAATCCCAGATGAGCCAGGGAAGGAACTCTGTGCCTAGAGCACAGAGCATCCAACCCTGTCTGGGAAGTCAAGCAAGGCTTTGAAAAAGAACCTGACTTTTGAATAGGGTCTTGAAGGATGAATAGGAGTTCTTTAAGAAGAGAAGTGGTAGGGGGCACTCCAGGCAAAGGAAACAGCATATGCAAAGTAGTCACAGAAGCATGAAAATGCATAACATTTTCAAGGAAATCGCACGTGGTTCTATGTAACTGGAGCTCAGTGGGTCTGGGAAAAGGACTGGCAAAAAAAAGCTAAGAAGTTTGGGCCATGCCGGGCACGCGGGAGGCTGAGGCAGGAGAATGGCGTGAACCTGGGAGGCGGAGCTTGCAGTGAGCCGAGATCGCGCCACTGCACTCCAGCCTGGGCGACAGAGCGAGACTCTATCTCAAAAAAAAAAAAAAAAAAAAGAAGTTTGGGCCTGATTGTAACCTGGTGGGAAGCCATTGGAAGACACCCGACAAGGATTCCTTGGAAAAAATTCTTAATGAGTCCCTAAGGCAAAGATTTCCAAGCCAAGGGCTTCACCACATACCCTCAGCGGCCCCAGTGCCTGAGAGCGAGCCTCCCCTGCCAGGAAGCCTAGCCCAGAAATGCCTCCTGAAATGGGTAGTGGCCCTGGGGAAGAAGCTTCCCTGGAAGACACAAGCAGTAAACGGGCAGCCTCTTACCTCTTACCTCTTACCTTCATCAGATACTGGCGGGAGGCACCCTCCTGGCAGGTTTCTTCATCCCCCTCTCCTTCTGTGGGTGTGGAGTCACTGGGAGAACAAAGGGATGTTATCTGTAGCTAATAAGTTATGGGAGGGGGAGGGAGCTGTAGGCGCCTGTGGGGGTGGGGAAATGTGTCCTGAGCAGCTCTGATGCAATCCAGGAAGAGGCAGGTGGAAGCCTGCACCCGGGGAGCAAACCCCCTGCCTCCCCAAAGTACACAGAGATTTGAAGCTGGAAGAGGCACCTCCAAGACTTGCCCATGATCCCACAGCTAGCTGACGCCTGGCCCCCTCTCCCCACATCTGACTCCACAATAAAAGGTCTCAGTCTTGGAAAAATGGGCGGTTGCTGTGTTCATTGACCTCACTCCCTCTTCCTGAGTCTCTCCTGCAGCCTTCCCTTCCCAGTCCAGTCCCTGACCCTCTTTCAGACTCAGCCTTTGGTTTCCAAACAGGTATAGAATGTGGTGTGCAAAAAATGGCCTCCGCTATTTTTGAAAAAAGCAATGGCAAGAAAAAAAGAGCAAACTGCTATTCTGAGCCACATGGGCTTGGGGTTTTGATTCCAATTTCTTTGTCTCCGGTGGAGGTGGAAGCAACTTGCTCTTGTGGGAATAATCCCTTTTGTTTTTAGGAAAAGATTTTAATAGGTCTTTGGGTTATGCAAGGATAAAACGTGAACCTTTTCTGGAAAGGAGACAGTGCAATGCAGGACAACGTGAGGCCATAGGCTCCTCTTAGTCGCTGTAAAAGGTGGCTTTCTTTGAGAGAGAATGGCATCTCTGCAGGGGTTATGGGGAGTTTTGTTAAAGCTGTGCTTGGAGAATTTAAGAGAGGGGCTTGTGCTGGGCGTGGTGGCTCACACCTATAATCCCAACAATTTGGGAGGCCAAGGCGGGCAGATCGCTTGAGGTCAGGAGTTCGAGACCAGCCTGGCCAACATGGTGAAACCCTGTCTCTACTAAAAATACAAAAAATTAGCTGAGTGTGGTGGCAGGAGCCTGTAATCCTAGCTACTCGGGAGACTGAGGCAGAAGAATCGCTTTAACCCAGGAGGTGGAGGTGGCAGTGAGCTGAGATGGCGCCACTGCACTCCAGCCTAGGTGACAGAGTAAGACTTCATCTCAAAAAAAAAAACAAAACAAAACAGAGAGGGGTCTGTTTCTGCAGGGTGCGCCAGCAGGATTGAGCTGGTGACTGGCAGGGAGGACACCCAGGATGTGTGTGAATTCTCAGGAGTCCTTACAAACAAGGGGAGAGGAAACCCAGGCAGGGCAGAGCTGTGCTGTTCCTGTTTGGTGACTGAAGGGACTGTGACTGTGAAGGCAGGTGACAGCAGGATGGGTGGGGGTTGTGTCCTATTCCTCTCTCTGGCAGGGCTACCAAGGGCATCCATGCCAGTTCAACAACCCACTGAGCTCTTCCTAAAAGGACTACAAAGTCAGGTCAAACAGGCACGGCCACCCCTGGTCCCCCTGCCGCAGCTGGCCTGGAGTCAGAGCCCATCCTGAGAACAGAGCCCCACCCATCTTTCCACCCTCTGTGCTGAGAGGAGGCCTGAGGTCTAATGGGGTGCCAGTGTAACCTCTTAGTTCCTAAACGTTTTACTTTGAAATGTCTCTTTTTGCTAAATACCTGACTTTGAAAAGGTAAAATGCTTTCTTTTGAAAAAGTTATTATAGGAAACTGGATTAACCTGGGATTCAGGATGCAGGTCCTGCCAGGTTTCAGGAGTTGGGTTTAAAACTGGAACCAAGGGAAGGAGTAAATGGGCATTTGGGGCTTAAAGCACTTCTGTTCTATATTAATGTAAAAATTACATGAATCTATTATTTATATAATAATATAAACATAAACATATATTATGGTACATATTTATATCGTTTTATAATGTATTATAACTTTTTTTTCTGAGACTAAGTTTTGCTCTTATTGCCCAGGCTGGAGTGCAATGGCGCCATCTTCGTTCACCGCAACCTCCGCCTCCCGGATTCAAGTGATTCTCCTGCCTCAGCCTCCCAAGTAGCTGGAATTACAGGCATGCGCCACCACGCCTGGCTAATTTTGTATTTTTAGTAGAGATGGGGTTTCACTATGTTGGTCAGGCTGGTCTCGAACACCTGACCTCAGGTGATCCACCCACCTTGGCCTCCCAGAGTGCTGGGATTACAGGCGTGAGCCGCAGCGCCCAGCCTAAAATAGTTTTAAAATAATAATTTATAACATCAAAATCCATTTTGGGCAGTGGCTCACGCCTGTAATCCCAGCACTCTGGGAGGCCAAGGTGGGTGGATCACATGAGGCCAGGAGTTCGAGACCAGACTAGCTAATGTGGTGAAACCCCGTCTCTACTAAAAATGCAAAATTTAGCCAGGAGTGGTGGCACATGCTTGTAATCCCCACTACTTGGGAGGCTGAGGCAGGAGAATCACTTGAACCCAGGAGGTGGAGGCTGCAGTGACCTGAGATCACACCACGTCACTCCAGCTTGGGTAACAGTGAGACTCTGTCTCAAAAAAAAAAAAAAATCTGGCAGGGCTCGGTGGCTCATGCCTGTCATCCCAGCACTTTGGGAGGCTTAGGCGGGCAGATCACTTGAGGCCAGGAGTTAGAGACCAGCCTGGCCAACATGGCAAAACCCCATCTCTATTAAAAACACACAAAAAATAGCCAAGTGTGGAGGTGCACACTTGTAATCCCAGCTACTCCGGAGGCTGAGGCATGAGAATCGCTTGAACCTGGGAGGCAGAGGCTGCAGTGAGCTGAGATCGCACCACTGTACTCCAGCCTGGGTGACAGAATGAGACTCTGTCTCAGAAAAATAAAATAAAGAAAAAAATATATTTTAATATAAATATATTTGTAGAAAATATAAATAATATGTAAATGTACAAAAACCATAAATGTCATCATTATCCCACCACCAAAAATTCATTGATGTCAATATTTTAAGATACTTCTTTCTGATCTTACTCAATGCATATAAACAAACAGGCAAACAAACAAATAATCTAATATACTGAACATCCACCTACACTTATTCTACAATCCTGACAGAGAAAGAACATGCTTCTTTTCCAAGAGTTCTAGCAAAAATCTCAGGACCCACTCTCATTGGCCTAGAATGGGTAACATGCCAATTTCTGAGTAAATCTCTCTGATGAATTGTCAGGCTGAGTGATATACCCAGTCCCATCCAATCACGGGGACTGAAAGTTGGGTGTGGAGAAATAGTTCCCCTGAGGAAATCAGTGAATTAATACTCAAAGAAGGAGGATTCTTTGTTGGGTGGTAACAATTCCCATGTCTGCTACAGGGATGCCACCCTTGGTTTGTCCATATTAAATTATTAACTGTGCCTTCATGTGTTTGTCCATCACATTCTCTGCAAAAATGCCCTACCCTACCTTTTCTGCTGGACAGACCCCATGTCAAAGTTCTGGTCTATGAATCCTTCCTTTGCAATCCCTCAGTGAATCCTTCCTTTGCAATCCCTCAATGAACCCTTCCTTTGCAATCCCTCAGTGAATCCTTCCTTTGCAATCCCTCACTGAATCCTTCATCTGCAATCCCTTGGTGAATCCTTTCTTTGAAACCCCTCAGTGAATCCTTCGCAATCCCTCAGTGAATCCTTTTGCAATCACTCGGTGAACCCTTCCTTTGCAGTCTCTCAGTTAACCCTTCCTTTGCAATCCCTCACTGAACCCTTCCTTTGCAATCCCTCACTGAACCCTTCCTTTGCAATCCCTCACTGAACCCTTCCTTTGCAATCCCTCACTGAACCCTTCCTTTGCAATCCCTCACTGAACCCTTCCTTTGCAATCCCTCACTGAATCTTTCCTTTGCAATCCCTCGGCAGCATCAGGTACTCTCTTCTTAGATCCACTCGCCGTGGGCAGGAGCATCCATGCACTACTCATCTTTACCTTCACCTTGGCACTCAGCACCACAGCTGGCTCAGAGGAGACTCACCATAAACCCCTGTGGAATGAGTCCCCCTTTTTCAGAGAAATCAAGCTGTGCCTTCATCTACTCAGGCAGCCCTGAACTTCCACACGGTGTATGTTTCCATTTATAAATCATTGTTTGAAACTTGGAGCAAATTTCTCCGAAAGAAAGTCATAGATGATCATTATAATTAAGTTCTAGAATTGAACCCATAGATTGAACCCATAAGGTAGTTTATAGGAACTAAGTGTGTACTTTTTTGTGTTGTTACACATAGTGAATGAAACCATGCACGTGGAAATGCTTTGCAAATGCAAGTAATTATTATAATCATTAATTACGAACCTTATTATGAATATCATCACCACCCTTTCCCCATCATCCTTCTTCCCCTCTTCTTCTTGTTTTGTCTGTCTTTTTGGCTTTCTCCTCTTTTCCACCAAGTCTCCCTTACATCTGGGTTTACTAGAATGTGATGGACTGGTGAGGAGCTCACGTGCTAATTATAGCAGTGTTCCCTTGGGCAATGTGGTGCGTGGTGATGTGTGAACACACCATTTAAGGGATACCTCCTTGAAGCCAAAGTGGCTTCTGAGAACTTCGTCCACAGTGAGGAAGAATGTGGAGAACATGCTGTCCCACCAAAGGCAAGCCCTGTCTTTTACCCTGCCTAGGCAACCGCTTAGGGCAGAGATATTTGTAGAAGAGGATTTTGTCATCCAGGGAGTGTCTGGGATGCCTGCATCTCTTTTCAGTGGACCTCCAGAAGGACAACTGCAGGGAGGCCAGAGAAAAAGAACCAGAGAATTCGGAGCCTGGCGAGAACATCAGCATGAGAACTGAGGTTTCAGTTTGGCAAAGTAAAGGCCAGGAATAGATCAAGACCTGTAAGAAGAGGCTGACATAAAGATTTTTATGAAATCTTCCATGCTTTAAATAAATGTTTAGGGAACATTAAAAATAAATTCCTACTTCAGAGAGTAGAATGGTGGTTACTAGAGGCTGGGAAGGTGAGGAAGGAGGAGATGTTGATCAAAGGCTACAAAGTTTCAGTTAGACAGAGAAAGAAGTTTTCCAGTTCTGTTTCACAGCATGATGACCACAGTTCATAATCATGTAGTATATATTTTGAAATTGCTAAAATAATTGATTGTAAATGTTCTCACTACAGAAAATAAGGGTGTGAGGTGATGAATGTGTTAATCAGCTTGATATAATCATTCCACAATGTGTGGGTATGTGTATAGTACTTGTATATACATGTATTGTACTATATATATATATATATATACATATATATATACACATATATATACATATATATATACACACACACATATTGTACTTAAGGGGTACAATGTGATATATATATATACACATATATAAACATATATATACGCGTATATATATAAGTCACATTGTACCCCTTAAGTATATACAATTATGTGTCAATTTAAAAATAAAAATTTAAATTAAAAAAATAAATTCTAGTTTTAAAAGTGGGTGGCTCACAACACGTGATGTCAGAGATACTGGAAATAACAAATTGACCATACATCTTTATCTCCTTTTTCTCCAAAGACCCACAAAAGTTTTTAAAGCATAAACCCATGAGAATTCTGAGAATGGGAGTGAGGACCTCAGTGGACAGAAGAACTTAGCAAATTTGGGGATGATAAAAAGTGGCTGCCATGGGGTAATTGACTTGAAAGGGCCCAAAGATGGCACTGATGATGAGGACTGAGCAGATCCTCCCAGAGAGCCCCGAGAGCTGGGAACTTGGAGGCAGCAGGTTCTGCAGGAAGTGAGTTTGAAGCATAGGCTAAACCCTAGGGAAGCAGTTGAAAGACATATATGAAGAAATTACAATTCCAGATCCCCTCCCAATCCCAAATAGTCAGGCAACGATGTCCCTGCACTTGATTGGAGGTTTTTTCTTTACAGAAGTAGAACCAGAGCACCCCCAAGTTCAGAGATCCCAGCCACAGTAGGGCAGGTGTCTGGCTGAGACCAGAGGATTATGTTTAAGTCTACATGTTAATAGTGGACCCCAATGGCAGGCTCCTTCCCTTACCCCATTCCCAGAAAAGGACTATCAGGTATATGTTCCCTGGCTAGAAGATTGGAGGATTCTTCACTGGAAAAAAACTGTTAGCCACAGAGAAAAGTCCCCTTAGGATGGACTTTGTGTGTATGTGTACACATTGGGTTTTATTGTAACAAAGCAACTTGTGCACCATTAAGTTTAAAACTGAGCAACATCTTTATTTTCCAGTGAAACACAAAGAAAATTTAAAAATAAACAGGAATGAAATTACAATAGAGAATGTCAATTCCAAATAAAATCCTACAGGCTCTGCTAATTCTCCCATTGAGTGACAGGGCCCAAGTCATCATTGGGGGATAATTTATTTTAAAAGTGTCGTCTTTGACTACAAGGATGTCTGTCAAACATCACAATTAAACATGCCAAAGGAGAAGCCATGCTGTCAAAATGCTCCTCCCACCCAAACATTTCAAACCTACCCTTTGCTGACCTTAACAGTAGACTTTTATGGTCTCCCAATGAAATAGCCTGAGATTGAGACCTGCCAGTCAAATATCTGTCCATATAACAGAGTCACCAATCATTGTGATGCCTCACTATTCCATATGACTGGATAGCCCAGGATCACCAGAAATTTGCAAAAAGTATCCCACATGAAAGAGAGAGAGAGAGACCAAAACAAACAAACAGAAAAAAATGAACTCAAAGGAAATAGAGATGATGTAAAAAGAAACTTTAAAAAAAATTTATGTGTATTTTTAACTGATAGTCTCAGATATTTAAAAGAAGATACATAGCCATGAAAAAGGGCAGGATGATGTGAAGTAGAAATAATCAGAGGATGATAAAGAGCTCTTACAAATTAAAAATGTGGTCACTGCTGGGTGCAGTGGCTTATACCTGTAATCCCAGCACTTTGGGAGGCTGAGGCAGGAGGATCACTTCAGCCCAGGAGTTTGAGGCTATAATGAGCTATGATCATGCCACTGCACTCCAGCCTAGGTGACAGAATGAGACTCTGTCTCTAAAAAGAAAAAAAAAGTGGTCAAAAGAGTAGGAAAATAAAGTTGAAGAAATCTCCCAGAAAGTAGAATAACACAAATGAAATCTAGGAGAAGAAAAGAGTGTTAAAAGTATATTCAAAAAGTTTCAAAAGTTTTATTCAGCTTTGAAACAGAGAAAACAAAGGATAGAATGAATAGATGATTGATAGATAGATAGATAGATAGATAGATAGACAGATAGATAGATAAATTTTCCTGGAAGTGAAGGACATAAATCTCCAAATTGAGTGTCCACTAATGTGTCCATTAGAATGGGGAAAAATTCCATGGCAATAATTTTAAATTTCAGAATTCCAGGAGAATGGGAATAAGCTAATAACCTCTAAGAGAAAATCATATCATGTATGAAGGAGTACAACAGCAGTGCAGGAGGAGAGTAGTGTTGGGCACCCAAAGTTCTGAGTGAAAATTATTTTTATCCTGGCATTCTATACTTAGCCAAATAAAGGATAACTGTGGAATAAAGACATTTTCAGATATGTAAGAACTCAAAATTTTTACCTCCTACACACCTTTTCTTAGGAAGATAGTGAAGGATATGATTCAGTGAAATGAAAGACTAAGCCAAGAACAAGGAACAAAGGGATTTCAGAAAACAGAGAAGCAATGCAAAGGAGAAGACTGATGATAAGAAGTCCTAAGATGACACCTGAGCCCCAGCTGTAGAGAGTAATATGTCCAAATTGTAGCAAGATGACAGGGCTAAGAAGGGAGATCTCTGGCAGTAGAGGAAGGGATAGTGACCAGTTATTTCATACACTTGGACATTTGGGAAAAAAAAAATTGCTAGATGTTTAACAGATATACATAGAACATTTGGAAAATACTAGCAATACATATTTTTTAAAACTAAGCAAAAGAAAAACTATGGCAACTCTTAACTGCAGGAAAAACACAAAGCTGGAGGGAATGTCATTATGCAATACCATGTTCAGCAGAGCCATAATAATATAAACATTGACTACTGACTTAATTTTTAAAAAAATCATACTACGTTTATATGAGGGAGGGAAAATGTAAGAAAACTAAAACCTTAATTATCACACAAGAAATCAATAGATGGTGTCTGTCAAGCTTGTGCCTACAGGACAAGGCAAGGCCAAGACCTGACTGATTCAGTCAGCAAAGATACAAAGAACCACTTCAGATTTAGACAATTTATTACTTATAGAGAGAGAAAAAAAATAAGAATAAGCCAAAAGGGCTAGCTCCCTGTGATCCTTTTCTCACACATCAAAAAGAATGACACAAAAGGGGCCGATGACTGAAACGTGAGTTGTTGGATACCCATTGCTGAGGAATCAATCTTAGACTGTGGCTAAGTAGTTATATTCTTCAGCTCTATTTTGAGGTATGGGGCTTTAGTGATTTGATTCTTTTTGGGTTTTTTCCTTTTTTTCTTTTTTCTTTTGTATTTAGTGATCTGAAAAATCAAAGTGAGGAAGTCTCCTAGATCATAGCCAGAAAGATAAAGGAGACAAGATTTTTTTAAATGTGTCAAGATTCCTATAATAAGAATTCTGAGACAAAGTGGACTGGATGACAAAAAGTCATTTTCTTTTTTTTTTTTTTGAGACACAGTCTTGCTCTGTCACCAGGCTGGAGTGCAGTGGCGCGATCCCGGCTCACTGCAACCTCCACCTCCCAGGTTCAAGTGACTCTCCTGTCAGCCTCCCAATTAGCTGGGACTACAGGCACGCGCCACCACACCCAGCTAATTTTTGTATTTTTAGTAGAGATGGGGTTTTACCATGTTGGCCAGGGTGGTCTCGATCTCTTGAACTCATGATCCACCCGCCTTGGCCTCCCAAAGTGCTGCGATTACAGGCATGAGCCACCACATCCAGCCAAAAAGTCATTTTCTTTTTCTTTTTCTTTTTTTTTTTGAGACGGGGTCTCACTCTGTTGCCCAGGCTGGAGTGCAGTGACACAATCTCGGCTCACTGCAACCTCCGCCTCCCAGGTTCAAGCAATTCTCCTGCCTCGGCCTCCCGAGTAGCTGGGATTACAGGTGCCCGCCACCACACCTATCTAATTTTTTTTTTATTTTTAGTAGATATGGGGTTTCACCATCTTGGCCAGGCTGGTCTTGAACTCCTGACCTCAGGTGATCCACTTGCCTTGGCCTCCCAAAGTGCTGGGATTACAGGTGTGAGCCACCGTGACCGGCCTTTTTTTTTTTTTTTTTTTGAGACAGGGTCCTACTCTGTCACCCAGGCTGGAGTGCAGTGGCACCACCTTAGCCCACTGCAACCTCCGCCTCCCGGGTTCAAGCGATTCTCCTGCCTCAACCTCCTGAGTAGCTGGGATTACAGGCATCTGCCACCATGCCCAGCTAATTTTTGTATTTTTAGTAGAGACGGGGTTTCACCATGTTGGCCGGGCTGGTCTTGAACTCCTGACCTCAGGTGATCCACCTGCCTTGGCCTCCCAAAGTGCTGGGATTACAGGCTTGAGCCACTGCCCCTGGCCCAAAAAGTCATTTTCTCAAAGAGATCATGGTTGAAAATTTTCCAGAAATGAGGAAATATAAAAACATTATTGTGAAACTAGAGAACATCAAAAATAAATGGGAGGGGGGAAAGAGAAGCTATTAATGGGTATAAGTACACAGTTTGGTAGAAGAAATAAGACCTAGTGTTAGATCAGAAGTGTAACTATAGTTGATGATAATCTGTTGTACACCTCAAAACAGCTAGGAGAG
This sequence comes from Pongo pygmaeus, assembly GCF_028885625.2. Classification (NCBI taxonomy): domain Eukaryota; kingdom Metazoa; phylum Chordata; class Mammalia; order Primates; family Hominidae; genus Pongo; species Pongo pygmaeus. The sequence continues at coordinate 106,214,614 of NC_072385.2, forward strand.
GCCGGGCACAGTGGCTCACGCCTGTCATCCCAGCACTTGGGAGGTGGGTGGATCACCTGAGGTCAGGAGTTCGGGACCAGCCCAGTCAACATGGTGAAACCCCGTCTCTACCAAAAAACACAAACAATGGCCAGGCACAGTGGCTCATGCCTGTAATCCCAACACTTTGGGAGGCCGAGACGGGTGGATCACAAGGTCAGGAGATAGAGACCATCCTGGCTAACACAGTGAAACCCCATCTCTACTAAAAAATACAAAAAAAAATTAGCCAGGCGTGGTGGTGGGGGCCTGTAGTCCCAGCTACTCAGGAAGCTGAGGCAGGAGAATGGTGTGAACCCAGGAGGCGGAGCTTGCAGTTAGCTGAGATTGCACAACTGCACTCCAGCCTGGGCGACAAAGTGAGACTCTGTCTCAAAAAAAACAAAAAACAAAACAAAACACACACACACACACACACACACACACACAAAGTTCGCTGAGCATGGTGGTATGCATCTGTAGTCCCAGCTACTCAGCAGGCTGAGGCATGAGAATTGCTCAAACCCAGGAGGTGGAGGTTGCAGTGAGCTGAGATCGCACCACTGCACTCCAGCCTGGGAGACAAAGTGAGACTCTGTCTCAAAAACAAACAAACAAAACAGCCAGGACAGAATAATTCAAATGTTTCTAAAATGAAGAAATGATAAACATGTAAACTGATCGATGCCCCAAGTACACTCATTGGATATTTACAAATTATGTGAGTGTATTAAGTATTAAGTGAGTGTACCCCAAAACTATGTATATCTATTACGCATCAATTAAAAATTGTTTTAGAAAAGAATAAATTAAAAATTTTCAAAGCCAAGAAAGAGAAAGAACAGATGAGCTAAAGTGGGGAGGGGACAGGGCAGAAAGCCACATACCTCCTCAGAACCCAGAAGGTAATAAATAACTGTCTTATGACAGCCTCCCAGGGGAGCTAAGAGGTGGATGGAAAATGGTTTCTTAGCAGCTCTTTACAAGTCTCCCGTACTGTCTTGAGCTCTGAGAGGACCACAGGCATTCTGCCAAGACTCATATTCATTGTGGTTCAAGCCTTTGCCTTGGTGCCATATATGCAATGTCACCAGGTGCCATGGCAGAGCTGTGTCTCTACAGTATCAAGAAATAATAGTATAAGCGTATCACTTAAAAACAAGGAGAGGCTAGGCACGGTGGCTCTTGCCTGTAATCCCAGCACTTTGGGAGGCCCAGGTGGGTGGATTGCTTGAGCCCAGGAGTTTGAGACTAGCCTGGGCAACATGGCTAAACCCTATCTCCCAAAAAAAAAAAAAAAAAAGTCAGGAATGGTGGCACGTGCTTGTGCTCCCATCTAATGGAGAGGCTGAGGTGAGAGGACTGCTTGAGTTGAGCCTGGAAGGTGGAGGCTGCAGTGAGCCGAGCTCGTGCCACTGCACTCCAGCCTGAGCGACAGAGCAAGACTCCATCTCAAAAAAAAAAAAGTGCTTTCCCATTTTAATTTTGTTTTATAACTATGTATAATATTTACATTCCAAAATCAAATCTAGCAAGTTGTCTATTCAGAGAAGCCTTGCTTCTATTTCTGACCCGTCTGCCCAGTCTCTCCCTCTCCCAAAGGGAATATTTTTATTTGTTTATTTTTAGTTTATTTTATTTTTTATGAGGATTTTTTCTTTTTTGTTTCCCAAGACTTTTTTTGACATATAATTGACAAATAAAAATTGTATGTGTTTAAGGTGTACAATGTGATGATTTGATAAATGTATACATTATGAAATGATTACCACAATCAAATTAACACGTTACCTCATATCATTGTCATTTGTGTGTGTGTGACAAAAGCATTTAAGATCTACTCTCTTAGCAAATTTTAAATATATAATACAGTGATATTAATTATAGTCACCATGCTGTACATTAGATCTCCAGAACTTTTTCATCTTATGACTGAAAGTTTGCACCCTTTGACAAACATCTCTCCCTTTCTACCCCATTTTATTAATTTATTTACTTTTGATGTAATGATTTCTTTTTCTGCATTTTTTTTTTTTTTTTTTGAAATGGAGTCTTGCTCTGTCGCCCAGGCTGGAGTGCAGTGGTGTGATCTCAGCTCACTGCAAGCTCCGCCTCCCAGGTTCACGCCATTCTCCTGCATCAGTCTCCTGAGTAGCTGGGACTAAAAGCGCCCACCACCATGCCTAGCTAATTTTTTGTATTTTTTAGTAGAGATGGGGTTTCACCATGTTAGCCAGGATGGTCTCGATGTCCTGACCTCATGATCCACCTGCCTCGGCCCCCCAAAGTGCTGGGATTACAGGCGTGAGCCACCACACCTGGCCATATTTTTCTGCATTTTAATATATAAGCAAACACACGCACACACAGATGAATACTTCTCTTTCTTAAACAGTAGCATACAATACATATTTTTTCCTTCCTACTTTTCCATCTTAACAATATATCCTGGAAATCACTCCACAACAGCACGTAAAGATGGCCCTCATTATTTTTCACAACTGCGTAGTACTCCATTGTGAGGATATACCATAACTGATTCAACTAGTCACCTAGCAATGGGCAGAATAAAATAGAATTTAAGGTAAAAAGCATTACAAGGGTCAAAGTGGGAAGGACATTCCATACTGATAAAATCAACAATTCATTAAGAAGATATAATAACTGGGAAATTCAATATAGTTAAAAACACAGCCTTGAAATAGATGAAGCAGATCAGAGAGAGCCCTGCTGGCCTCAGGCATTTTCTTTCTCCCTCTAGACTGAGTTCCTGAAAGGCCAGGATTGCAGCAGTTTTTTACCCCTGCCCCGCTAGGGCCTACCACATGCCTGGCATGGAGAGAGCCCCAATAAATGTTGATTAAATAATGCATAGGTGCCAGAGGTCAGAATTATACAAGCTTTCTGTTACTGGGAAAGAACAGAAGCCCAAAGATGGTCAAGAAGCAAGCGAGTATCAGATGGAGATAGGCTCCCTAAACTTCTGGCCTTTCAGCCAGGACTCTGACCTCATGGACCCATAATGAGCTGTCAAAAGCAAACAAAACTGACCATGTTCATCACACATAAAAATCAGGTGATCCCTGGGAGTTCGCTGAGGAAAACAGTATGAATGGGGGGCTGCTTGGAGTTCTTCATCGGAGGCGTCGGTCAGACCAGAGCTGGTGGCCGGAGCATGTGGGGTGGTGTGAGATAACTGTACCACTGGCTCTTCCCTCCTGGGCTTCCACCTGATACGCCACACTCAGCTTGTGTTCAGGTGACCCTGCTAAGGGGTCTAGGCTTTCCATCCCTCTCCACGTTGCCCTGCAGAGTGAAAGCTGGCTTTTGGCGCAGAATGCTCCATCATGGGATGGGGAGAAGGGAGGGAAAAAAAAGAGGGTGCTGGGGAGAGAGAGGACAGTGCAGAAGGGCAGGGGGATAACAGATGAGGCTAAATTAATTTTGGAAACCATTAAATCTTTGAAAAGAGAGCGTGTTTTCAACAGGGACAGTGAATCACTGTGATTTGCAGAAACAGGCACAAAGCAATTAGCCATCTGGATGCTGTGGCTTCCAGCCCCCCAGCGGAAACTTGAAGCAAGCGGAAGGCTGGTCATTACACAGCCCAGGCCCAGCACTCCAGGCCCCACAGATAACTCTGTGCCTCCAGCCGGCTGGGAGCCCAGAGGCCTAGGACAAAGGGCAACTTGGCAAGAGATACAAAAAAAAAATCGGCAGGAAAGGCAACACCAGCCACAGGGGGCTGGTACAACTTCCTTCTTCCTATAAGCTTCCTTCAGAATTCATCATGACCAAGTGAGTAGTTCACTCACTTGATAAGCATTTATTAATCACCTACTATCTCCCAGGACTTGTGCTAGTACATAAATGATGTCATTTCATCCTCACAACATGCATATGAGGAGTTCTGCCCATTGCACAATCCCAAGAGGACCCATCACGTGGCATTCAATGTGAATAGCACTCCCAGGAGTTAGAAAGCAGAGTAGTTTTGCCTGAAAATACCTTAAAAAGAGAGTATTATCTTGTTTTTTCATCAATGAGGAAATCAAAACAGAAAAAGAGGAAAGGAATTTGCTCAAGGTAAGTTTGCAAATTGCTCCTCTGTACAGCTCTAAAGTTGTGTGAACCAAAGGAATACACAAGAGTGTGAAAGGGTTTTATAAACCGTAGAGTACCATATACAGCTGAACTATACTTAGAAGGCAGTTACCTTAGCTTCCTCCGACCCTCTGTGACCGTAAGGTACTGCCCTTTGATTCATTTCTAGAAATTGCTAGAAGTATTGGACAAGCCCAATCAGGAAAAGGGTTAGCAAACCTTTCCAGGAGGAGAATGCACAACTGAGCAGAAGGAGCTTTGCTCAGGGAAGCCTGACTGTAATGTACTGTGATTTATGCACTAAGAAAGTCTTGACACTATTCTCCATCAATTGCCCCCATGTGGGGCAAGAAAGCCATATGGAGCAAAACACTGGCAGAGGGAGCCCACTTCCAGCAAAGAGAGAGAAGCAACGAAGAAAGAGCACCCCCTAATTGACTAGAGGCCAACACCCCCACACAGAGGTGCCCATGTCCTTTCGCCTGCCTGAGTTTACTGTGGGACCATGGACCGACCCTTCTTGCTCCACACTTCGGTGGCACCACTCCAGAGCCTCAGCCAAGAGCTGTGTAGCCCAGCTCAGGACTCTGTGGTGGCCTAGAAGGCCCCAGACTACAATAGCCAAGGGCTTTCCATTTGCTGTCTACATCTGCTGTCCACCCAGCTGCTGCTGAAGACACCGGATCTCCCACAAGGAAACAGAACAGCAGAGTGAAGAGAGCATCAACCAGGGAGCAGATAACCTGGGGGAGAATCCCAGTCCTACCTCTCTCTGGCTGTGACCTTGGGCGAGGTGGTTGACCTCTCACCTTGCTTTCTTCCTGTACAAAATGGAATCAGGTTCCTGGCCTCACAGGGTGTGGTGAGGATTGAGTCAGCTCACAGGTGCCCTTGGGGAAGAGGCAAGTAATGGAGCTAGTGCAGAAAGTTTAAACAATAAGAAGGGGTGTGTGTGGCCACTGCCAGGTCCAGGGAAGGTTCCTGATTCAGCCCTGGCTGCCACAGGAATGCAAGCTCGGTGTGGACAGATCTTTTCATTTGTCAAGAAAAATCAGATATCTGGATTTTTATGTGAACTTTTCCAATTTTCAAAAGCCTGTGAGGACAGAACAACGCATATCTGCACATTGTCAGGGTGCAAACTCGGATGACTATGACGTTCCTGCAGCGCTCTTGGCCTGGTCCCTGCCTGGTGCCTTCCTCCTCTCCCCGTTCAACCTCTTCCTGGCTAGCCCTGCCTTTCCCCCTGGTGTCTGTCTCCCTCATTGTAAAGTGGGCAGAGGCCAGCTCAGTCCTGGGGTGGCCAGAATTCAAGGCCCTGGGGCTGCGGGAGGGCAGGTCGGGTCGCACTATGAGGACAGGTGTTCTCAGCAGAAGCAAGTTAGGTACAGGACTGTTACCCGGAAGCCCTACTGAGCCTCTTCCCCAACAGGGAGGGGGAAAGGTGAGGAGCAGGCAGATACCCGCAACCACAAAATGAATGAATGAATGAACAACGAACAGCCCAACCACCGCTGCCTCAGGTGGAAGTTGGCAGCTGTGCGGTAGGATGGCAGATTCTCTGGGGATCTTCTCAATCAATCTGAGGGAGCACCCAGAAAAGTCTTCTTGCAAAAGTTGGTGGGGCCTTTGGGAGGCCCAGCCCAGCAAACCGGCTCAGGGCCAGGGCCCAGTGAAGCCAGCCGCCTCCCGGCGCCCAATCTCCATCTTGGGCCTCGGATTAGAATCAGCCGCCCCCGCCCCACGCCTTCCCGAGAGCCCCGCCGGGGCTGCCGGAAGCGGGGGTGCAGGGCGCGGGCATGGGGGTGTGCCCTTGCATCAAGGCCTTTCCCAGAAGGGGCAGCGCCTTCCCAGCACCGGCCTGCTGGTCTCCCCCGCGCCCGCCCTTCCCGGATATCCCGGCGACGCGCGCTGCAGCCTTTCCCGGGCGTCTTGGGTTGGCGAGGTCCGGGAGCCCTCGGTGCCGCAATGGGAAGTGCCTGCCCACGGCCCGGCCTGGGGACACACTCCCGCGCCCTCCAGGCCCCTGAGCTGTTCCTGGGAAAGGGCGTGGACGAAGCTCCCGCACAACCCCTTTCTTTCTCTTGGCACTTCCCAGTAAACCCTCCAGGTGTCCAAGTGGGGCACTTTCCACTGCCGGGCCCCGCCCTGGGTCCGGGTCTGCGGCCCGTCCCTTCGCTGCAGAGCGCGGTGCAATCGCGGTGGGGTTGGAAGGGGTCAGGGCTCCTGCCGAGCCAAGTCTCCTCCTCTGCCTGGGCAGCTACACGACTGGATCTCAGTGCCCACTACATGGACAAGCCTTGAAACTCATCCATCCAAACATCAGATAAACCTAAACTGAGAGACATTTCACAAAACTACACAAAGATGAAGAAGGGCTGAGGAACTGCACCAGATCGAAGGAAAAGAAAGAGACAGAAAAACTAGATGCAGTGCGTGATCCCAGCTTGCATCTTGGATGGGGGGAAAATTGCTGTTAAGGACATAATTGGCAAAATTTGCATGTGGATTATATAACAGTAATATTGTATCAATGTTAAATTTCCTGAATTGGATCATTGAAACGTGGTTATGAAAAAGAATGTCCTTGGTTTGGCTTCTCTGAAGTATTTAGGGATAAAGGGACATGTCTGCAACTTCACATCAAAATGGTTCAGAAATAAAATATAAGTACATTATTATTCCCCAAACAATTAAGCATATGGCTATTGTATGGCCCAGAAATTCCACTCCTAGGTGTATGTCCCAGAGAAATGAAACATATGTCCACACGAAAACTTATACGGGAATGTTCACAACAGCATTAATCATAATAGTCAAAATACAGAAACAACCCAATGTCCATCAAGTGATGAATGGATAGCCACAATGATGCATCCATATATTGGACTGTAATAAAGCCATAAAAACGAATGAAGGGCTGATACATGCTACAAATGGACGAATCTTGAAAACATTATGCTAAGTGAAAAACGTGACTCACCAAAGACTACAGATTATATGACTGTTTATATGCAATGTCCAGTATAGACATTGTAGTGTATTCTGTCTATATAGAGACTACATATTATAGTCTATAAAGACGGAGAGTAGGTTAGTGGTTGCTTAGGGCCGAGGTGAATTTGGTTTAGGGAGGTGATAGCTAAAAGAGGTACAGGGTTTTGTATTTTGGTTTGTTTTTCGGTTTGTTTTTCTTTTTTTGAGACAGGGTCTCACTCTGTCACCCAGGCTGGAGTGCAGTGGTGCAATTATGGCTCACTGCAGCCTCAACCTCCTGGGATTCTCCTGCCTCAGCCTCCCCAGGAGATGGGACCAAAGGCACATGCCACCACACTTAGCTAATTTATTTTTTATAAAGATAGGGTCTTGCCTTGTTGCCCAGGCTGATCTCGAACTCCTGGGCTCAAGCAATTCCCCCCACCTTGGCCTCCCAAGGTGCTGGGATGATTACAGGTATAAGCCACCATGCCTGGCCCAGAGTTTCTTTTTTAGGTGATGAAAATATTCTAAAATTGGCTGTGTGGTAATGGTTGCATATATGGTATATGACTTGTATCTCAACAAAGCTGTTATAATAATAATAATATGTATTTATGTAGACAGACAAAAAGAGAAAGTGATTGATAAAGCAAATGTGGCAAAACATTAATGACTATTGAAACTGCAGGAAGGATATTCAGAAATTAATTGTACCATTCTTGTATCTGTCCTGAGTGATATGGTTTGTCCCCAACCAAATCTCATCTTGAATTGTAGTTCCCATAATCCCCACATATCATGGGAGAGACCCAGTGGGAGGCAATTTAATCATGGGGGCGGTTACCCTCATGCTGTTCTCATGATAGTGAGTGAGTTCTCATAAGATCTGCTGGTTTTATAAGGGACTTTTCCCCCCTTTTGGTTGGCACTTCTCCTTGCTGTCGCCACATGAAGAAGGACATGTTTGCTTCCCCTTCCGCCATGATTATAAGTTTCCTGAGGCCTCCCCAGCCATGCTGAACTGTGAGTCAATTAAACCTCTTTCCTTTATAAATTTCCTACTCTCAGTTATGTCTTCATTAGAAGCATGAGAATGGACTAATATACTGAGACTGAAATTACTTCAAAATTTTAAAAGTTTATTTTATTTATTTTTTGAGATGGAATCTTACTCTATTGCCCAGGCTGGAGTGCAGTGGCGAGATCTCAGCTCACTGCCACCTCTGCCTCCTGGGTTCAAGTGATTCTCTTGCCTCAGCCTCCTGAATATCTGAGATTACAGGCATGCACCATGATGCCCGGCTATTTTTTTTTTTTTTTTTTTTTTTGAGATGAAGTCTCACTCTTGTTCCCCAGGCTGGGGTGCAATGGCGTGATCTCGGCTCACAGCAACCTCCACCTCCCAGGTTCAAGTGATTCTCTTGCCTCAGCCTCCCGAATAGCTGGGATTACAGGTGCCCGCCACCACGCCCGGCTAATTTTTATATTTTTAGTGGAGACAGGGTTTCACCATGTTGGCCAGGCTGGTCTCAAACTCCTGATCTCAGGTGATCCGCCCACCTCGGCCTCCCAAAGTGCCTCCCAAAGGTGTGAGCCTCCGTGCCTGGCCTAAAAGTTGATTTTTTTAAAAAGAGAGAAATTTACCTATCTACCCACCTTCCATCTAGAGGCTGGTCATGGAAAGATTGCAGTACAGGTTCAGGAGCATGACAATCTGGACTCGAAGCTCAACTCCACTGTTTTCTAAATTGCATTACCTTGAGTGAGTTACCTGACTGCCCTAGGCCTCAGTTTCCTAGTCTGTAAAATGGTAATGACACCAACAGTACCTATGACAGAGAACTTACAGAGGATTAGAGATAGTACACACGAAGCTGTTAAATTTTTTCATGTGGTAAGTGCTCAATAAATGTTAGCTATTATTGTTCATTTGAAGCAATTTTAAGGCTGGGAGCAGTGGCTCATGCCTGTAATCCCAGTGCTTTGGGAGACTGAAGCAGGAGGATCACTGGAGGCCAGGAGTTCAAGACTGGCCTGAGCAACATCTCCACAAAAAAATTGAAAAATTAGCCAGCCATGGTGGTGTGTGCCTTTAGCCTCAGCTACACAGGAGGATCTCTTGAGCCCAGGGGTTTGAGGCTACAGTGAGTGAGCTATGATCATACGACTGCACTCCAGCCTGGGTGACAGAGTGAGACCCTGTTTAAAAAAAAAGAAAAAAAACACAAAAAACACACACACACAAACGCAAACAATTTTAAAATAATTTATCATTTCCTTTCTTATTACAAAAGTAATACTTTTTGTTTGAGACAGAGTCTCGCTCTGTTGCCAGGCTGGAGTGCAATAGCATGATCTCAGCTCATTGCAACCTTCGCCTCCCAGGTTCAAGTGATTCTCCTGCCTCAGCCTCCCGAGTAGCTGAGACTACAGACATACACCACGACACTGAGCTGATTTTTATATTTTTAGTAGAGACGGGGTTTCACCAGGTTGACCAGGATGGTCTCGATCTCCTGACCTCGTGATCTGCCTGCCTTGGCTTCCCAAAGTGCTGGGATTATAGGCATAAGCCACCGTGCCTGGCCCTACAAAAGTAATACATGTTCATTATGGAAATTTTGGAAAATGCAGATATACAAACAAGGAAATAAAAATCACTGTACCCCCAAATTCTGTGAAAATTGCTGTTAACACTTTGGCATATATCCTTCTGAGCTGTGATATATTTACAGTATATGTAATACAATGTTTAGCATATTATACATATTATTTTATAACTTGCTTTGTGCACTGTACATGACAGACATTTACTATTTACCACTTCAGGTGCTCAGCTTAGTGCTAAGGGTTCCGACATGACTAGGACAGTCACCTAGCTCTTGGGCGTGAGTAAAGCCTAGAAGTAGGAGAGACTTATTAGCCAATAATTACAGGAGACAATTTGATAGAAACCACTTTGATAAAAAGAAGGGCTTGCTCAACTCAGCCTTCAGATGTTGAAATGGCTTTTCAGAGGTTCTCAGTGGGTAAAGAGACGTTTCAGACAGAGAAATGGGGAAGTCCTACCTGGGCAGAGGAAATGCTGTGCAGACCAGCTGGGGCATGTTTACGCCCTGTTTCAGTAAGTGGATCATAGCAGGAGGCAGGATGGAATAGCAGCATAGCTAGGACCAGATCCTAAGGGGCCTTAAATGGCATGCCAATGTTTCTGAGTACTGTGCAGTCTTCAAGGGTTACAACAGATCACCAACCTTCCAGTGTTTCCTCTCATAACACAGTATTTAGATTCCCAGACTTTGGAGCCAGATCGGCTGAGTTCAAACCCTGTCTGTGCAACTACCAGCTGTCCAGCTGTGTGACCTTGGGCAAGTTACTTAGCCTCTCTGAACCTTGATTCCTCCTGCAAATGATGGGAAAAATAATAGAACCAATCTCTCTGGATTGCTGTAAGGATTAAATTAATTTACAGTGCATGTAACATGCTTACAGCAATGTCTGGCACACAGTAAGCATTAAGTATTTGTTGTTATTTGTCATCTATCATCACCTCAACTCTCTCTTCTAGCAGCTGAATCTTCTGTAATTTAACCCCAAGGAAGTTTAAGAGCAAGGTGGGCTGCCTAGAGCCCTGGTTCGCAGGAGCGGGTTGTTTGTCAGAGCTGGAGCTGGGGAGCTTCCAGCCAAACCCTGAGACTTGGGGAGGGGTCAAGAAAGGAGCCTGCTTACCAACCACTTCTGGGGAGACCCTAACTAACATCCCGTCCTTCCTCCCCACTGTCAGGAAGGCATCCCCAGGACTGGGACCAGGCCCATACAGTTGCCTTCTCTCTTGAGGAGAAAGCTGTGATGGAAACCCTTTTCTCTAGGGAGGAAATGGGCAGGGAATGACATTTGTGTCCCCACCAGTATGCAAATCATCTTATGAGACAAATGATTTTGCAGGACAACACATCCTGTTTCCTCTAGAACATTTCCCTTGATGTCTGGGGGGGGACTGGTTGGGATAGTCAAGGTCACAGCAAGTGTTCAGAAAGCTCCTGACCACTGGCCCCTGTCCCGGAGAAACCAGGGGGTGGTAGAGAAGGGACTAGGCTTGGCAGCCCTAGGCTTGGCAGCTGACAAGGAAACTGGCCCTGGGCACACAAGCTCCCTCGCCAGGTTTTCCCAGATGACAAGGGTGCAGGGAGGCCTGGTGGAGCAGCGTCTGGGGAGCCAGGGGTCCTGGCTTCTAGGGCTAGCTCAGCGCCTCACAGGGAGGCCTGGTGGAGCAGCATCTGGGAAGCCAGGGGTCCTGGCTTCTACGACTAGCTCAGCTCCTCACCCACAGCATGACGTTCGACAAGCCATTTCCCTCTGTAGGCCTGAGTTTCCTTATCTGTAATATGAGAGGGTTAAATGAAATCAAGTGTTTGTAACTTAGGGTACATAGATCCTTAAATCATCAATGGGCTTCAGGGGATTGCTGCCACCCCTCAAGTGTATGCAAATATACAATTGTGCATGTGTATATTTTTCTGCAGAGGTGCGCAAAGCTGGCATCAGTTCACAGAGGGATCTATTATCCAGACAAATTTTAGGTGGTCTCTGGGCTCCCTTGAGCTGGGTGCTGGGCTGATGGAAGTTTCTCAAGGCCAAGGATATGCCTTTAACACCAGCAAGGCATAGTTCTGGCACACTGTAGAGGCTCAATGTTTGTTGAATGAATCAATGACACTCATCAAATGCTGGGTCATGAGCACAGCAAAGGGCGGAGATGGATATTGGCGCAGGGTCTCAGCTGTGGGAGTGAAGTGGGCCAGCGAGAGGGCTGAGGGGTCAGGGTTTGGGGAGAACAGGAGAGGTGTCTGAGAATGTAACCTGAATCTGCTCAGTCCAGGGGCTGTCTGGCTTGGGTTTTTAGTCACTACCAGGCATGCACACCTCTCATTCCCCTTTGTTCTTTATGGAAGACTCGGCCAAGCCAAACCCAGCCCCACGTTCAGCAACTAAATTGGTTTGGTTGCAGCAATTAAAATTCTCAAGCTTCTCCAACCAGAAAATCCATCGAACTTGAAGAATGTAGCCTGGTCTCCAGGGGTCAATGGAACTGGTATGGAAGTGAAAGTAAAAGCAGGGGTCAGCCTGTCTCCCTGCCAAGGATACCTCCAGCCTTAATGGCCCCGTACACCCTTCATTCGGGCACTGCCCCTACTTGGACTTTTGGCTGAACTCTGTCACCCTCTAGTACCTTTGAGCTTTTCCTGTCCTCTCATACCTTCTTGTTGGCCTACAAATATGCACTGGTTTCTACACTGGTCTCTCTTGTCCTTAAAATGCCTTCACCAGTTTTTTTATGATCTGGGAAAACGCTTGTGATTTGATGATTAGGATACACACACACACTCACACACACACATGCACAATTGTGTATCTATAGTAGTCTCAACCCCAAAATATAAAACATGTAGAAATTCATATACACAAGCATAATGTTTTGATGTTTGCGCTGTCTTAAGACCATTCTGTTTCTCCCCTTCTGTTATAAAGGAAATGTGCTCAGATGAAAGGGATTCTGTGAACTCAATAGCAGAGGAGACACAGGGGCTGAGGGCATCTGTATGGCAGGCGAGACACCCAGGGAGGATAATTGCATGGTCCAAGACCCAGAGGCCCCTGGGCAGGTACAGGCCTGGCTAAAGGAAGCTCATGTAGTTCCCTGGGAAGGCCAAGCTTGGGAAAAATGGTTTCAGCTGGTCAGGCCCTTTGAGGTAGGACCTCAGCCCATTGGAAGGAGTAGGGGGATGGGGTGGGTACATGACCCAGCAGAATCCATTCCCTTGGAGAGGGGTGGCAAGGTCTGGGGCCAGGGCCTGCAGTTGATGACTGAGCTCACTCTGCCTGGAGAACTGGAGCAGACCAGCTTTCCCCCAGGCAGAGGCCAGTACAGGGGAGGTGGGTGAGAGATGGTAGGGATTCCCAGTTAGTCTCCCCAGGCCTCACCTCAGCAGGCTAGATACAGTCGGGGAAGTCAAGCGTGGCGGAAATGCCTCCTCTCATTTCTCAAGGGAGAACTGGAAGCTGTTTCCCCCTTTGCACTTTTCAGTCTGGCTTCCAGCCTCATCTGTTTTCTGGATCCATTCTCTTTCCAGAGCCCCAGAGGCCTCCATCCAATAGCACTTGTGTTAACACCGCCGGTGCCCGCTTCCTGGAACCCTCTGCATCCTTGGCCTTCCTGGCCTCAAGTTCCCCATTGTTCTTCCCCTCAGGTCACTCCTTCCTCCTTTACTGTGCCCTTTACAAGCCCTTCCTTCCCTGCTGTGGGAACCCCCAATGCTCAGGCCTTGGGATTCTGCTCTTCCTTCTCTATGGTGGGCTCCCTTAGAAAAGTTAGCTCTCTCCGGGTTTCGACTGATGCTTCCACGTCAACGACATAATGGATAGTAGAGAGACATGGTCACTGGGGGATAGATTTTTTAAAAAATAATATCCTCCACTTTGGGAGGCCATAGGCAGATCACCTGAGTTCAGGAGTTCGAGACCAGCCTGGACAACATGGCAAAACCCCATCTCTACTAAAAATACAAAAATTAGCCAGGCATGGTGGCATACGCCTCCCAGCTACTCAGGAGGTTAAGGCAGGAGAATTGCTTGAACCCAGGAAGCAGAGGCTGCAATGAGCTGAGATCATGCCACTGCACTCCAGCCTGTGCAACAGAGCAAGACTCTGTCTCAAAATAATAATAATGATAATAATAATAATAATAATAATAATATCCTCACTTTGCAGAGAGGAAAGGATTCAGATGAGTTAGGAGACCCACCCAAGAGTCACTCACCTTAGGCAACTTGCCCTTTTTACCACCTTCTCTTCCGTCGTGGCCCCATCCCCCACAGTGACCTATGAGGCTGTAACACCACAGAAGGAAGCCCCACTTAATCAAGAGTAATTGGGCCAACTCCTCCTGCCCAACCCCATGCCACGGCCAGATCATTGTCAAGCTGTCCCAGGCGTGCGTCATGGCCACTCCCTGATCTGACTTGAACATTGGCCTTGGGAAGAAAATGGAGCTGTCAATCTGACTTCCTCTTCCTTTCTCCCCTCTGCCTCTGCTGAGAGCATTGAGGGAGGAGTCATAATTCTCTTCATTTCCAGAATAAGGCATTTCCATAGGCAGCCGGGTGCGGTGGCTCACGCCTGTAGTCCTAGCGCTTTGGGAGGCAGAGGCAGGCAGATCACCTGAGGTCAGGAGTTCCAGACCAGCCTGGCCAACATGGCGAAACCTTGTCTCTACTAAAAATAGAAAAATTAGCCAGGCATGGTGGGGCATGCCTATAATCCCAGCTACTCGGGAGGCTGAGGCAGGAGAATCACTTGAACCCAGGAAGCTGAGGTGGCAGTGAGCTGAGATTGTGCCATCGCACTCAGCCTGAGCAACAGAGCGAGACTCCATCTCAAAAAACAAAAACAAAAACAAAAAAATCATAGGCTATAGTAGTGCTGTTGCCATTTGACCAGTGTCTATTACACTGAGCATCTACTATATACCCAGAACTTTCCTGGGTTCTAGGGATATAGCAATGAGCAGAACAAATTCTTTTTTTTTTTTTCTTTGAGGTAGAGTCTCACTCTGTCACCTAGACTGGAGTACAGGGGTGCAATCTCAGCTCACTGCAACCTCTACCTCCCAGGTTCAAGTGATTTTCGTGCCTCAGCCACCCGAGTAGCTGGGATTACAGCCATGAGCCACCACACACAGCTAATTTTTTTGTATTTTTTAGTAGAGATGGGGTTCGCCATGTTGGCTAGGCTGGTCTCAAACTCCTGGCCTTAAGTGATCCACCCACCTCAGCCTCCCAAATTGCTGGGATTGCAGGCATGAGCCATCGCACCTGGTGCAGAACAAATTTTTATCCTATATATTGTAATAGAACTGTATTGAACGAAGTATTTCAGCCTTGGATGACACATACTTAAACCCATGAAGATGATAAAGCCCACTATCGAGGAGACTTATTGTTTTGTCTGCCCAGAACATCACCTCCCTTCTTTGGGGGAACTCCTCCTTCACCAATTCAGCTGTAATTATGGAAGGAGCTGCCAATTATTGTGCTAATTATTATTTATTGCTCCAGTGTTCACAGGAATGAGTGTGAAACCCAGGTTGGGCCAGTCACCGAACCCTAGGAGCCCCTTGGCCATAGTGATTGGTCTAGGAAGAGTCACATGATCTGGGTTGAACAAATCAGAATGCCTTTCCTTCCATAGCTTTTTCCTTTAAAATTTTTAAAATTAATTTTAAATACATAAATTATACATGAATATGTTATCACTGAAAAAGTTTAAACCTGACAGTCTCCTTCAATCTCAACACCTAATCTTAGCTTCACCAGAGATAACCAAGGTAATTTAGTGAATCTAGACCTTTTTCTATGCATTTTCATACATTTAGAAATGTTATAAACATATATAAATATATATTATTATTTCAAGGTTTTGTTTTGGTTTTGGTTTATGCTTGAGTGATACCATATTGTATCTATATACTGCAAATTACATTTTTCATTTACCAAGATGTCTTAGGGGTTTATGTCAGTACATACTTCATTCTTTTTAATAGTTTCCAGGTTTTCAGAGTATAAAATATATCATGGTTTAAAGATGGACACTTACGTTATTCCTAATTTTGCGTTACAAATAATTCATCAAATAACACCCTGGCCTGTGTTTCCTTGTGCACATATATGAGAGTTACTGGTCTGGATTTTGAGACATGGCATCATGAGATCCATGGTAACCACATTTCAAATTATAATAGATACTGCCAAATTTCCCTCCAAAGGGACTGGGGCAATTTATGTTCCCTCCAATAGTGTATCACAGCATTAGGGTCTCCATTTTCCATTCCTTCATCAGTACTGGAAAAGAACAAAGTGTAACATTTTTGAACTGTGACGACTGCACACTGGTATGCTGCTGTTTGCTGTCCTCTAGCTGGAGCTGGTGTGGAAGACTGCCTTCCTCTCTGGCCATGGGGCTGTGAGGATGGGTACACAGAGCCTCACAGCCTTGAGAGCAGGTGGATAAACCAACATCCTGAGGGGAGAGGACGTCCCAAGGATGTCCACTCCTTGAAGCCATTTGTTTTATCCCTGTCTCCACAGTAGTTTATGTAAGCCAACACCTTCACCTTTGGGGCTCAAGCTAATTAGAATTTTGTTTCTGTTACTTTCAGCCACAAGACTGAACTCATGATTAAAATGTATAAATGACCATTGTTTCTCTCATCCCTGGCCCTAAGATCACAAAGTTTACGCTGATTATTCTCCTTTCTCCTCTCCTCCTCGTTCCTTACTTTCCTCATGCCCACATTCCTCTCCCCAGGCACCATATTCAGGGGGTTCAGATCACCTGTGGGGTCCTTTTCAGAGAGGGCAGAGGAGAGCAGGAAACAAAGCCCCTGGGAACAGGAGACGGGAGGGGCATGGGCCTGATTCCCCTGTGGAATCTTTCCAGAGTGAACACAGGCACTCTTAGTTTCTGTGCCTAGGCCTTAGGCCAATGTCTCTGTTTTAACAAAAAAAAAGAAAGAAAGAAAAAGGAAAAGAGCAAGAAAGCAAGAACTAAAAGACACAGTGGAAGAATCTGCCCTCCCTTTTTGTTTTGAATTATCATACCCCCCACACTGAGTGAAAACTCATTTTGTAAAAATCAACATAGCAGTTGCAGCTTCTTAGACACAGACACAACATAAACACATAAACACAGGCTGTCAGTGTTCTTTTGATGGTAGTATGTGTTTATTATTTTATTAATAAAAGAGTGAGAACAGGGTACTAAATTATACCCAATCCAAAATAAAAAGAGAGTAGCTCAATATTTACTCCTAATGACACCAGGTCCCCCATTTGCAGGATGCTGGGGCCTGGTTCAGAGAAAGATGCTGTCTCCAGTTGCCATGACCCCAGGTGCTAGAGAGTTCTGAGTGTAACCCTTCTCAGACAGGAGCTCATCTCACCCTGGAATGATTCTGAGAAGTAGGAATGGGATAGGGACAACATCCCCATTTCAGAAAGGAAGGGCCCTGGGGAAAGAGGCTGTGTCCTTCAGGGCCAAACAGTGAGAGAGGAATGGGACAAAAGCCTCCCCTCCCAAGACTTTCAATGTCTGTGAGAAAACTGCTGGAGAAAGGCTAGCCAGGCAGGGAGCCTGGGTGCGGGAGGTGGAGGGAGGGCGGTGAGCCCCCAGCTTGGCTGCATGGCCAGGAGAGCTGGGAGAAGGGTCATGTACCCTGATATTCACAGAGGGGGTGGCACAAGAGGAGCAACTGCAGCCTCTCATTATGACCCAGTAAATCTTCAGTAAAACCCTCTGCCCCGCCATGTTTGGTGGGAAAAAACCATTTTCTGGAAGCTGCTAAGGGGGCTGAATTTTGCATTACATTGCCTGGGGTCAAAAGAATCAACTTACAAATGAGTTGACTCACAAGCGAGTTGTCTATGAGACACCTGTATGCGCATATTTGCTTTATTCACTGCTGTATCCCTGATGTCTACAACAGTGTCTGGCACACAGTGGATGCTCAGAAAATATTTGTGGAATAAACACATAGAACTCTTTACATCTGCAATCTCTGTCACACCCACCTCTGTGTCTCCCTTCTCCAAAGTCTGGCTTAACATTCACAGAGACTCTGCTGTGGCTGACCCACTCCGTGCCCAGCACTAAAGCCTTGGTTCCCTCCGGGGAATTGAGAGGTCCCTGAGCTTCTGGAGCCGCCTTCTCGGTTATTGCAGGTTTCTTCCCCACCCAGAGTATGTGCAGCGCCCTGACCTGCTGCCCCAGCAGGTCCTCATCAGGACTCCACAGCCCACTCCATGTGTGGGCCGGGGTAGAGTGAGGAAGCTCTCCCAGCGCCACGGTGAGAGCTGCCAGCCTTGTCTTTTGCCTGTGGCCAGGGCAGGACTGTAGACTTTTCATCCCAGTTCTTCAAGCAAGGCTTCAGGCTCGCCCCCTACTGTGGGAGTGGAGGAACTTCATCTGGAGCACAACTCCCGGGCTCCTTGGAGTTCAGCATCCTTGATCACTTTTCTCTGAGCTAGGGTTGAAGCCTCAGCATTCACATGGGTGAGGATATGTGACTACAAGCAAAGCTTCACCTCTCTCAGCCTCAGTTCACTCATCATAAAGGGGGTAGGAAACAGCTGAAAACGCCATCCCTGTTCACCTGACAACAATATGGTGAGGATTAAATGAGGGCAGATGGCCCGTGGTGGCTCACACCTGTAATCTCAGCACTTTGGGAGGCAGAGGCGGGCAGATCAGTTGAGGTCAGGAGTTCAAGACCAGCCTGGTCAACAGGGTAAAACCCTGTCTCTACCACAATACAAAAATTAGCCAGGCGTGGTGGTGGACACCTGTAATCCCAGCTACTTGGGAGGCTGAGGCAGGAGAATCACTTGAACCTGGGATGCAGAGGTTGAAGGGGCTAAGATCATGCCACTGCACTCCAGTCTGGGCAACAGAGCGAGACTCCATCTCCACAATAATAATAATAATAATAATAATAATAATATAAATACAAAAATTAGCTGGGCACAGTGGCTCAGACCTGTAATCCCAGCACTTTGAGAGGCTGAGGCAGGTAGATCACTTGAGGCCAGGAGTTCAAGACCAGCCTGGCCAAAATGGTGAAGCCCTATCTCTACTAAAAATACAAAAATTAGCCGGGCATGGTGGTGCACACCTGTAATCCCAGCTATTTGGGAGGCTGAGGCAGAAGAATCATTTGAACCCAGGAAGTGGAGGTTGCAGTGAGCCGAGATCATGCCACTGCACTCCAGCCTGGGTGACAGAGTGAGTGAGACTCCTTCTCAAAACAACAGCAACAACAAGAAAAAACTACAAATTAGGGCAGATGTGACAGTTTCTTGCTTTTGTCAGGCTCTGCAAAGCTGGGGCTACTGTTTCCTAACAATAGGCCACTGAACAAACAACAAATATCCACACCTTCATTGCCTAGACCCAAGGCAGAGCAGGTGCCTTTTCCTCCATACCCCTTAGCCCAGGCTGCTCTGTGTAAGCTCTTGCTGACTGAGGGCTGCAGGCTCCTGGGCTATCTAAAGGGCCTGGATGTGACACCCTGGCAGATGCTGCTGGCTAGAGAAGGGGAGCCCTGGTCCCCTCCATTCTTGGGTCACATCATCAGAGGCAGCAACTATTCATCTATCCAGGTGGGGAGCCATTGGCATGTGGAAGGCCATAGAAACTCGGGTTAGACGCCTGCTGGGCTGAGACAGAAGCTGGAAGGCCATCAGGGACAGAGCTTGTCTCCCCACACAACCCTGAGCCCCACACAAGGACCCAGGGCAAGTGTGGGGTACAGAGGCTGTTTCTCACCATGGTCTCAGACAAAGGAAAATCCCCAAGGCCCTGGTGTGCAGGAGTAGTGAGGCACCCCTTGTGGGTTGCCAAATTTAGCAAACAAAAATACAAGACAGACATGCCATTTAGATGTGAATTTCAGATAAACATCAAGTACTTTTAAAATATAAGTATGTCCCATGGAATATTTGAGATATACCAAACATTATTTGTAATTTATCTGAAATTCAAATTTAACTGGACATCTCATATTTTATCTGGAGACCCTCCAGACCCTCCAGGGCCAAAAGGGCTCGGGGGACCCAGCCCCTTCCCACAGCCCGCAGCCACACCCAACTGGAGGTTCTGGGCACTCTCACAAGAGGACGCTTCCTGCTGCAGGTGGTGCCAGGTGGTGACCCCAGCAGCCCAGCATGGGTGGAAAGAGGAAAGGGAATGCGGCAGAGGGAAAAGCCAGCAGTCCCCTTAGATTTTACCCTTGACTCTCTGTGAGGTGAGTCACCTGTCACCTTCACAGGGCCTTGTCCACATCAAAGGAGGTCATGGTGGCGAAGTGCTTTCACATTACAAATGCCCTTCCCCTGAGCGGGGTGTTGTGGCAGAGCCTGCACTTGCCTTTGCTCAGCTCTTAAGGGTTGGCGTCCCTGGTGACCCTCCCTTTTCCCTGAGTCATCTCACCCACTGCCTGGCTCCAGTCACATCTATAAGTGGATGGCAACCCACTTAGCACTCCGTCCCCCTTTACAGTAGAATAAATATACACCACTTCTTCAGGGGAAACAGCCTCAGACCCCTATTTTCATGTGCCTACTGGACACCCTCCCAGGAGTCTTTCTGTCCCTGTCCCGCCCCCTCTACCACTGCCCACAGGCGGACTCTGCCAGTTCTTCTCTGAATAACAGAGGCGGCCCCCAGCTTGCCCTGCCCCAGTTCCCTGCCCACATCACACCCAGGGGTGAGTTTCTAAAATCCAGTCTGACTGTGGCGTTCCACTGCATAAGACCCTTCCACGGCTTCCTCTTGGTCTTGGGATAAAGTCAAAACACCTTGTCTGTCTTCTGCTCTCATACAGACATATTTCTTGTCGTGTCACCAACTGGCCAGCGCTGTCCCTCTTCTCCAGCCCACTGTCCCACTAAATGCCCCCAGCCCACTGTCCCACTGTCCCTGCCCAGCCTGCCCTTCCCAACATTCCTTGGCCCCTCACTTCCTTTCCTTTACTAGTGAAAGTATTAGTGGAGCTCCCACGTCCATCCCTGAAGAATGGGGATATTTGCCTTCCTACCAGGATTCCTAGGGTCTGGGAGAGAATCAAATGAGAAAGGGGATGTAAAACTATTTTGTAAACTGAAAAAGGTTTGTAAGAGATGAAGAAGAATAAAATAGCCAATGGTCTGGGACAGCCTTGTAAGCTTCCTTATCAGCTGACCTCAGAGGCCCACAAGAAGCACAGGGGACAACCATGTGAGGGGACTGGGGAAACTGTGGCATTTGAGCCGGGAAGCATGATTGGTGGGTAATGCTTTGGGTTGGGATGGAGAGCGTCATTCATTACCGGAGCAGCCATAACCTACTTGTGAAGTCTGTGTCTGCACGAGAACCCCTAGGGAGACAGGGGTGGTGACGAGGGGGTGCAGGATGGTGGGGCTTCGGCCCCTTCCTTCCAGCTTAGCCAGGTGAGTCATCCGGAGGTACCGGCCCAAATCTCACCTCCTCCACTTGAGGCTGAGCTGAAATGGTCCAGAGGATGTGCCCAGAGGATGGAGACAGCAATACAGTGAATGAGTCATAGAGCTGAGTCAGAGCCCACTCAGCCCCTTTCAGGGCTCTGACGAAGGCTGTGCCAGCACAGCGGCATTCTTCCAGCCTTGCCCCTTCCCTGCACACACAAACACACACACACACACACACACCTACAGACCAGTGACCTCACAACATGCTTCTGACTGCTAGCCTTACTTCACAGGTTCAGTGAAATCCTACTGAGTCTCCCATGTAACAGGCTTTCTTTATGCTCACACTCATTCATTCATTTATTCACTGTTCAGGTACTGGAATAAAAACCCAGTCCTTGCCTTCAAAGAGCTCTCCACCCAGCAAAGAAAACACAGTCTCCAACCATGCCTTGTCACTGCAGAGGGAGCAAGGCATGGCCGTGGGAGAGCCTCACACACCATCAGTGTCCGGGCTGATAGAGGGGGGAATGAGGGACACAGCCCCTCAAAGTGGGATGGGTCAAGAAATCACTGCTCTAAACATCTGGTCCCAGGACACCCAAGCCTGGTACCCTCTACTTCCCACTGGGAACACCAAGCCTAAAGGCCCATCTACACAGATTCAAACAACATTGTTTCCTTTTTCTTCCAATTAATGTGGCTACTTTGACATATGTAGGAATAGCCTAAGCTAATGGTCACAGAACAGGTTCCCGTCTGATCTGTTTTCAATGTGAAGACTGAATTTTGGCTTTGAATCAGCAGCAGAGCCACCTGATTACATAAGAAAATTTGCAATATCAAAACTGGGATAACTTAGAAGTTATCTAATTCCAGGCTCAGTGCTTCATTTCTTAGGAGTAGAAACTCAAATCCAGACAGGAAAAATGAAGCAGAGTCTTCTGATAATTTCCATCAATTTTCTAGTCCTTAAGTAAATATAATTTTTACTACAAAAATAAACCACATTAGAGGCTGGGCGTGGTGGCTCATACCTGTAATCCCAGCACTTTGGGAGGCCAAGGTGGGCAGATCATGAGGTCAGGAGTTCTAGACCAGCCTGGCCAAGATAGTGAAATCCTGTCTCTACTAAAAATACAAAAAAGTAGCTGGGCGTGGTGGCGGGTGCCTGTAATCCCAGCTACTCGGGAGGCTGAGACAGGAGAATCACTTGAACCCGGGAGGCGGAGGTTGCAGTGAGCCAAGATCGCACCACTGCACTCCAGCCTGGGCAACAGAGTGAGACTCCATCTCAAAAATAAAAATAAATAAATAAATAAGCAAACAAATAAACAAACCACATTAGAGAATAAAAAAGAAAAACCAGCCGGGCACTATGGCTCATGCCTGTAATCCCAGCACTTTTGGAGGCCAAGGCAGGTGGATCACCTGAGGTCAGGAGTTCGAGACCAGACTGGCCAACATGGTGAAACCCTGTCTCTACTAAAAATACAAAAATTAGCTGGGCGTGGTGGCATGCAGCTGTAGTCCAAGCTACTCAGGAGGCTGAGGCCGTTGAATCTCTTGAACCCAGGAGGTGGAGGTTGCAGTGAGCCAATATTGCACCAATGCACTCCAGCCTGGGTGATAGAGCGAGACTGTCTCAGAAAAAAAAAAAAAAGAAAAGAAAAACCACATTAATCTCAATACACTAACATAACCATTGATATCATTTTGCTACTATTTCTTTACAATTTCTGTTCACACAGCTGTAATCATACAATATATATAATTTTGTATATTACTTTTTAAATTGGACTTTATGTTCTAAGAACTTCCACCACATTTTTGCACTTTATAACAATCATTTTAATCACTATATAATATTCCAGCAAGAAAATGTTCTTAATTTTTTTCATGACTTACTTAACCATTTCCTTATTGGAGGACATTTAAGTGATACCCCAAATATGGCTATCATAATGCTAAATATTGCTGTTTTCACTTATTTATTTCCCTGGGGTAGAGAGATTTCCATAAATGGAATTGCTATGAGGTAAAAGGTGTGAACATTTTAAAGTCTCTTGGTACATGTTAACAAATTGCTTTAAGACTGTACTAATTAAGCCAAGTACAGTGGCTCACGCCTGTAATCCCAGCACTTTGGGAGGCCAAGGTGGGCAGATCGCTTGAGATCAGGAGTTTGAGACCATCCTGGCCAACATGGTGAAACCCTGTCTCTATTAAAAATACAAAAATTAGGTGACATGTGCCTGTAATCCCAGCTAGTCAGGAGGCTGAGGCAGGAGAATTGCTTGAACCCAGGAGGGGGAGGTTGCAGTGAGTTGAGATCACGCCACTGCAGTCCAATCTGGGCAACAGTATATGATGGCTTTAAATAAAACAATAACGTCTCCATTTCAACATGTGACCAAAATGTTTATACCTTCTGACCCACCAATTCCATTGCTAGAATTCTGGAAATAATCATCAGGTGTGCCCTGACATGTCAGGATATCCACTGAAGAATATGATGGTATGATATCAGGTATCTTAAAATGTATATATGTATTAAAGTCTATGAAGAGGGGGCTTATCGGAGAAAGACTTCTATATTTTACTATATATACTTCTGCGTTGTTTTCATCTTTCACAATGCACACCCATTACTTTTATAGTTTGCCAAATGACAAAGATATTTCCATTTTGGAGACAAACACAGAAACCAGCACACCAGTTTTCGTTTGCAGTGAACATGCTGGTTAAGTGCATCAGAATCTCAGCTCTAAACCTTACATGACCCTGAGTTTTCTGTCAAATGCTGATGATATCAATGTCATAGGGTTATTATGTCACTTAAGTGAAATAATTCCTGGAAAATACTTAGTACAAAGCCTTGCATTTAGTAAGTATTCATGAATATTAGCTACATTATTATTTTATTCTGACATTTCTTTTAGTCTGTGGAGGCCTTTACTCCCCTACTCACAATCTCAGCCACTATTTCTTACTGCTTATCCCAATAACAAGTGGCCTTTCCAAGCCTGCGTGATGCCACATCAGCCACACACCTCTCCTTATGATTCTGTTTGGCAAGTCATAAGCTGTTAGCCCCAGGGCAACACAGAGGCAGGAGGCAGGAGGGAAGGAGTGCAGCACATATGTGCGTGGGCAGGGCCCTGGAGCACGAACCAATGCGATAAGGACGCACAGCACTGTGAACTGGCAAAAATGAGCGAGACGGTTTTCAGGAGAGCAACAGCTGGCAGGGGAAACACCCAGAGAAGTAAAAATAAGAATATCAGATTTTTAAAAACTGAAAATCTCCAAGCACCTGTAATGCTTCATGCTTGCTTTCAGAAAAAAACAAAAACAAAAACAAACAAAAAACAGAAAACAAAGACGAAACTCACTTTTTAGAAAGAAAAGCCGGGTGGAAGAGCACTAAGCTTGAGAGGCAGTGGCTGGTTAGGGGTAAGAGCCGGGACGCTGCAGGCCGGGTCTGGGTCTGGATTCTGGCTTTTCCACACGCTGGCTGTGTGAACACTGCCAAGCTGATTCATCTTTTGTGTCTCAGTTTTGTCATCTGTAATATGGGGATAATAAAAGTGCCTAGCTTACGGAGCTGTGAGGCTTGAAGGAGCTAACATGCACATATACACGCTCTGTAAGGGCCGCCCGTTATCATTTAAGTACATGCCTGTTTGCCCTTGACTGGGCTGTGTAGCAGAGCGCCCAGCGGGACGAATCTCCCAGCCAGTTGGGGAGCCCCTCTGAGGGTCATCCCTGCGGATGTGGCCGTCGGGAGGACCAGCCCGTTTGCAGACCAAGATTTTGCTTCCTCTCATCCCTCCTGAGGAAGACCCTGGGAAAGGAATGCCCTTCCTGCGGGCCCTTCCTCAGACACCAGGCAAACGGGTGAAGGTGCAGAGGTGGGCGGTGAGGAGGGGCCCCTGCGGTCAGCCAGGGCGAGGCTGACCTCCAGGGCTGCAGCTGCTGGGGGTGGGGGGGTCTTTGGCCGGGTTGCCCAGGAAGGCAGTGAGGGCTCCCAGGCAGCTTACTGTGTGGGGCCGACCCCAGCGAGGAGCAGGGCCTGGTCAGGGGCTGGAATGGGATAAAACAGAGGGGCCCTTGGGGAGGAAAGGGCCCAAGGAGGGAGGCAGTAGGGTAAGGAGGAGGCAGGGGCAGGAGGCTGTAGGGGAGGTAGGAGACTAAAGGCGGGGGGCGGGGGGGGGCGGAGGAGAAAGAGAAGAGGTGGGATGTGGGGAAGAGGAGGAAGGAAGACTGGGGGCAGGGGGTGGGGACACGGGAGGGGTGTAGGAGGAAAGGGGGTGAAGGTGAGATAAAGGGGAGGGGAGGAGGGGAAGGGGGCAGGGAGGGAGCAGAGAGGGGTGGAAGGGGCAGGAGCAGCCCAGGTATGTGGGGCGTGGGCAGGGGGAGGGAGGGGGGAGGTGAGGGAGTGTGGGAGAGGAGTGGATGGCGGAGGACCAGCCCAGGTGTCGGGGGAGCGGGTCGGGGTGGGGGGAGGTGGGGGGCGTAGGAGAGGGAAAGAGAGGAGGAGGGAAGGGGTGTGGGGAGGGGGGAGGGGGCGGAGGGACGGCGCCCTGCTCTCAACCTCCTCTCGCCCCGGGCCGCCCCGGCCTCTGGGCCCCTCTGGCCGGGCGCCACCCACGCGCCTCCGATGCAGCGTCAGGCAGCCGCTGGGGAGGACGCGGCGGGAGCCTCAGATGCCACCTACTCCCCGGCCTCTCTCCCAGTTGATGCTTCTATTTTAGGCAGCACGTTATTTCCTGCTGTGATTTTTTCAGCCTTCTAATTTGGGCTCTGAGGTAAGCCGTGACATCCGCCGCGCGCCCGCAGCCCCCTCCCGGTCCGGCGGCGGCGCGATCCTGCCCGAGCCCCGCGCCCTCCGGCCGCGCCTGCGTCTTCGCGGAGCCACTCGGCCAGGCCTGCCCCCAAACAGGCTCCCGGGAGGAGGGCTTCTCCCCCGTGCAGGGTGAAAGAGTCCAGCACGAGAGATTTCTAGGCAAGGATTTAGAAAAAGTGACGGGGACGGGGATACATTGCACCATGGTGTCCCCGATCCGGGCAGGGGACTGCAGATGCTTCCATATCGGAGGTTTAACACGGTTTTTTTCTGGACACGGGCCCCTTTGAGAATCTGATGACGGCCTTGCATCCTGTCCCCAGAGTGTCCAGAGCAAGCCCAGGCCCACACAGACACTGGGATTCTGCCTGTAGCTTCAGGCCCTCACCTCCTGACACCCTAGGGGCGCCAGGACCCCAAGCTAAAAGCCCAGCTCCGAGGTCGAATACTGTATCTGCCTGCTCCTGCCAGTTTCATCCCAAACCGACTCACTGCTCCCTACGTCTCGGTCCCCTCTCCCTCCATCGGCCTCATTACTTTTTTTTTTTTTTTTTTTTTTTTGAGACAGAGTCTTGCTCTGTCGCCCAGTCTGGAGTGCAGTGGCGCAATCTCGGCTCACTGCAACCTCCGCCTCCCAGGTTCAAGCGATTCTCCTGCCTCAGCCTCCCGAGTAGCTGGGACTACAGGCCTGCGCCAACACACCCAGCTAATTTTTACATTTTTAGTAGAGATGGGATTTCACCATGTTGGCCAAGCTGGTCTCAAAACTCCTGACCTCAAGCTATCCGCCCTCCTCCGCCTCCCAAAGTGCTGGGATTACAGGCGTGAGCCAGCCTGCCCCAGCCCCGGCCTCATTACGTTTAATCAATTTTAAAACTGTCTTTGTATGCGTAAGGATCTCACCCCCAAGTGGGCAGATAGAGGTCACATTGGTGGCTGGCCTGCTCTTCAGGTCTCTGGCCTAGTTCATTACCTGGGTCCTGCTGGCATCTGGTAGTGGAAAGGACACTGCATTTGGATTCCAGGAGACTTGGGTTCCAATTACATACTTAGTAGTTTCATTCCCTTGGCCTCCCTGAGCCCCAACTTCATCTGTGCAGTGGGGAATTGTAATAAAGCTTCCCTCACAAGACTAAGTGAGTCAGTGCACAGGGAGGCACCTTTCAAATGCACCTCCCTGTCAAAGGAGAAGGCCTAGTTTACTTCTTTTGAGTAACTCACACTTGTCTGTTGCCCCTCAGGGTGGGCAGCATTCAATAAAGTTTTGTGGTCGTTATTTATTTATTTATTTATTTATTTTTATTTTGTTTTGTTTTTTTTTTTTTTGAGACCGAAGTCTCACTCTGTTGCCCATGCTGGAGTGCAGTGGCTTGATCTCGGCTCACTGCAAGCTCCGCCTCCCGGGTCCACACCATTCTCCTGCCTCAGCCTTTGGAGTAGCTGGGACTACAAGCGCCCGCCACCACGCCTGGCTAATTTTTATATTTTTAGTAGAAAAATTGGGTTTCACTGTGTTAGCCAGGATGGTCTCGATCTCCTGACTTTGTGATCCACCCACCTCGGCCTCCCAAAAGTGCTGGGATTACAGGCTGGGATTACAGACCACCGCGCCCGGCTTGTGGTCGTTTTTTAAACTAAAGATGGGTAAACTGTGACTGGGCACAGTGGCTCACACCTGTAATCCCAGCACTTTGGGAGGCCAAGGCGAGTGGATCACTTGAGGTCAGGAGTTCAAGAACAGCCTGGCCAACATGGTGAAACCCCGTCTCTACTAAAAATACAAAAATTAGCCAGGCGTGATGGCACATGCCTGTAATACCAGCTACTCAGGAGGCTGAGACATGAGAACTGCTTGAAGCCAGGAGATGGAGGTTGCAGTGAGCCAAGAAGGCACCACTGCAGTCCAGCCTGGGTGACACAGCGAGACTTATCTCAAAAAAATAAATAAAAAAGATGGGTAAACTGAGTCCAAAATAAGGAAGTGATGTGAGATGAGCCATCCTATCTCCAGAATAATGAGTGAGCAGTCAAGAGCCCATCCCCAGGCAAATGCAGAGCAGCTAGCTTGGGAGTCAGTCTTGGAGGCCAGCCTGGTCTTCAGTCCGCAGCCCCTTTTCCCACAGGTGTTAAAAAGGGTTCCACAGTCTCATCCACCCCACGGACTCTGTCCCTACCACCTGCAAACTCGCCTTCCTCCGTCTTCATTAGAGCTTCCATTTTCTCTGGCATGTCCCCTGGTTACTGTCCTAATGCCTTCTGCCTGCCTTGGGAGATGTCTGCAGTTTTACTCCAGCTTGGTTCTCTTCCTGCCCCTCTGATTGCTCCTTCTCTAGTGCTGGCTCCTCTTCCTTTCCTGAGCTTTTTTTTTTTTTTTTTTTTTTTAAGACGGAGTCCTGCTCTGTCTCCCAGGCTGAAGAGCAGTGGCACAGCTAGCTCACTGCAGCCTCCACCTCCCATGTTCAAGTGATTCTCCTGCCCCTCAGCCTCCCAAGTAGCTGGGATTACAAGCATGCGCCACCACTCCCGGCTAATTTTTGTATTTTTAGTAGAGACGGGGTTTTGCCATGTTAGCCAGGCTGGTCTCGAACTCCTGACCTCAAGTGATCTGCCCGCCTTGGCCTCCCAAAGTGCTGGGATTACAGGTGTGAGCCATCATGCCCAGCTCTGAGTTTTTTTTTTTTCAAGGGTGCCTATTATCCAGCGTTTATCATGCTGCCCTCAGTTCCCTGTTCCTGGCCTTCTGCCTCTGGGAGAGGGACCTCATTGCTTTTGGTGGTTCCAGTTGTCTCCTCTAGGTTACCAGCTCTGATCTCTTGACTCCCAGTCCCAATTTCAGCTGCCCATTGGACAACTCTAAACTTAAGCCCTGTTGTCATCTCAAACTCAACATATCTAAAAATGAGTTCCTCATCTTCTCCCAAAGCAGCTTTCCCAGCTGGTTTCCCTTTTCTGTTTGGTACATGACCATTCTCACCCAGGCACAAAGCTTTCATCAACTTTGACTCTTCTCCTTTCCTCTTCTACCTGCATGTAGGCACCAAACCCTGTGCATGCCTCCCTTGGGGTCTTGCTCTGGTATCCAACTCTTCCTTCCTTTTCCCATCTCTAGTCATCTATTGCTAGCCCTCAGCTCCAACGTTCCCAGTAGCTCTGTGGCTTTCTCTGCCCATAGTCTCTCCATCCTCTAAAGTGGGTTGACATCCGAACCAAGACCCACCTCCATTAGAGACTTCCTTTGAACATAGACCCTTTGAGCAGCGTTAGCACATCTTGCCTGTTCCATTCACTCTGCCAATTCCTCCAATCTTGCCAAGTGACATCCCTCCTATGGTTATTTAACTTTTCACATTTTTTACCCAAATGAGAAGCTCCTAGAGGTCTTTCCCAGCCCCTGATCTGAGCTTGCTCAGGGCCAGCTGGGACCCCTGGTGCTACAACCTGGCACTTAACACAAGTGCTTCTGATTCCTCATGGTCTCCACTATTTTTCAATCTGGCTCACTTGAGCTCTTTTAAATTAACCAAGGAGTGCCCTTCACCCAGAAGCAGAGAGCCCAAATTCCAATGCCTGCAGGGGCCAGGCAGGTCATGACATGGGTGAGGCAGGGCAGGTGCACAATGATAGGGAGTGGCAGGACATGGCGTCTAGACCCCAGGTCCCCAGTCTAGAGGAGTTGTTACTACTTAGGCCCCCTTTATGGATATCAGGCCTGGTGTGTCCAGAGTTTCCTTTTTTTTTTTTTAAAGAAATACCAAATTTGGATTTTAGATTAAATTTCCCAACTTCTAAAATACTGTGCAAACCAAACAAAATACTGCTTCAGGCTAAGTTCAGCCTGCAGGTAACCCTGGATATGAAGATTTCCTGCTTTGTAATAATTCTTAGGTGGCAGAAAGCAGTTTGGATTGGGAGTTTCTAGTTCTGGTTATACCAGTAATGAGCTAAATAATCTTCAATAAGTTATATCCCTTCTCTGGGACCTCAGTTTCCTCATCTCTACAATGACGGATCCCATTAAATGATCCCCAAGGCCTTTTTTTTTAAACTTGGTAATTCTGTGGTCTGTGGCTTATTCTAAATGGTGGGGAAATCCTGTTGAATTGAATTTTCTGGTGAATGAGAATGACCATAAATACACACTGTATGTGGATTACTACATTTCAGAGAACTAGAATACAATAAGTCTTTGGTTAACTGAAATTCTCCAGAGTTAACTGGAAAATCCCCTTTTAATCAAGGTTATTGTTGAGAGGCTTTCTAAAATACCAGAGTTCAGTTTCCTGCCTTTCTAAGCACAGGAGATGTAGCAATACTGGACAAGGGGAACCGATGAGTCAATGTCTGGGGATGGCTCTGCCACCTGAGCTGAAGGAGTCAACAGCAGGGTGACCCAAGAGGATCTCCCAGCCAGGGCACTGCTCACAGAGCAGAGTTATCTATAAGTTAAGGACCACCTGGCTGGTGCCATAGATAACTATACTGAGGACCTCATCAGCCTTTTGCAAGACTCGGACACCCAGGTTTAACATCCACTTTTGGAGCATACCTCATTTCTAAAATGATGAATAGTTCAAAACTGGCATTGCCTGGAATGTGTATCAAGGCTGACCGCCACCCAGAGCTCCTTCCCACTGAAAACACTGAAAGCGCTTTGGAACCCAGCAGATCTTGATTTGAATTGAGTCTTACAGTTCCCAGCTGTGCGACTTTAGGCGCGTGCCTTAACCTTTCTGAGTCTTAGTTTCCTCATGTATAAATTGGAGACAATACGCTCTCATAGAGTTGTTATGAGGACTAAGTAAAATCATGTGCACTAAATGGCTGATGTGATGTTTGAGATTTAGTAAGTGCTGGGTAGGTAAATGGAAATCATTCCATTAGAAATTAATACCTTTTATCATGTAAAATCCCATCTGATTCTCCAGATTTTTACTTAGTAAGTAAGGTCAGAAAGTCAATAGCAGTCACCTTCCACCTCAATAACCATTTGAGAAACAAATTGTGCATAATTAGATCTCCTGCTCCATCCACCCTTCCATTCCACCCTATCATCTTGGAATAGAGACACCAGCCTGAAAATCAGAACCAAGATCTTGATTTAGGGCCAGGTGTGGTGGCTTACACCTATAATCCCAGTGCTTTGGGAGGATGAGGCGGGAGGATCATTTGGGCCCGGGAGTTTTGAGGTTACAGTGAGCTATGATCGCGCCACTCCAGCCTGAGCAACAGAGTGAGGTCCTCTCTCTCTATAAAAACAAAACAAAACAAAAACTCTATTTTGCAACTGTCATAGTAATAATTGATTCAGTCAAGAATCATCAAAGGATGCAAGTTTGATAAGGACAAGATAGTCACAGGCTTAAATATTTACCCTCCCCCCTAATTACTTATTAATTACAAAAGAAAAAAATAATAACTTTTCAGTGGAGAAACTTGGCAAGTATCTCCTTAACCACGAGATCAAAGTTAACATCACCAGGCCTGGGACAAACAGACATCGCGTGGCTCCTGATATGACGTACTGAGGCCCCAGCATCACTTCTGTGAGATTCCTGCCAGTAAATGCCTAACCTGGGTCTAATTATGAGGACACATCAGACTAGCCCAAATTGAAGGGCATTCTATAAAACAACTGGCCTATACTCTTGAAAAATATCAATGTCATGAAAGACAAAGGCTGAGAAACTCTTCTAAATTAAAAATTAAAGAGACACAATGACTATGTGGAATGTATGATCTGGATTGGATTCTGGGCGAGAAACAAATCTCTATTAAGGACATTATTTGAAGAATTCGATAAATTTTAATATTGAGTATATATTAAAAAATAGTTTTAAACAGGGTTCATGCTTGTAATCCCAGCACTTTGGGAGGTCAAGGTGGGTGGATTGCTTGAAGCCAGGAGTTTGAGACCAGCCTGGGCAACAAAGCATGACCCTGTCTCCACAAAAAAATTTTTTTAAATTAGCCAGGCACGGTGGTGTGCACCTACAGTTCCAGCTACTCCGGAGGCTGAGGCAGGAGAATTGCTTGATTGCCCAGGAGGAGTTTGAGGCCACAGTGAGCTATGATCACACCACTGCACTCCTGCCTGGGTGACAGAGCAAGACCCTGTCTCTAAAAATAAAATAAAATAAGTATTATATCGATATTAAATTCCCTGATTATGTAATAGAATGTCTGTGTTCTTGGGAAAGTATTTAAGGGTAAAAGATATAGTGTCTGCAACTTACTCTCAAAAGGTTCAACAAAAGAAAATAAGTATAAACAGGTATGTACACACTCAGAGAGAATGTTAAAATATAGCAAAGTGTTAACATTTGGTGAACCTGAGTGAAGGAGTTCTATGCGCCAGCCTTGCAGTTTTTCAGTAAATTAACATTATTTCAAAGTAAAAAAGAAAAACAGAGCCAAGGCGCCATGCCCAGAGCCTGGCGTCCTCTGCCCCCACACCATGGCGAAGTAGAAAGAGCCCTGACCTAGACACAGGTTCAAATCCAGGCTCCCAGCTGCAAGATATTTCATCCCTAGGCTTCTGTCTCCTCACCCTAAAAGGAAGATAATAATACAATATCTCTCTCTTAGGGACTTAAATGAGGTAGTCTATGTAAAAACCCTGGCACCTGCCAAAAAATTATTCACATACTCTCCAAGTATATGCTGCCAATTGCCCAGAAGTGATAAATACAAACAGAATTCTTACTTTCACATAGCTTATCTTCTAGTCAGAAGATGGAAAATAAATGACTAAATAAGCAGGCAGGCATAATTCCAAACAGTATAAATTCTGTGAGGGGAATGGAGTGTGGTGGTGGAGATGGGGAGAGATGGGGGGCCCTGCCCTAGACAGGGTGATCAGGGAAAGGCTTCCAAGGAAATAACATTTAAGCTGACCCTGAAGAACAAGAAGGAGGGAGAGGCTGACAATCTAGGTGGCAGAACAGCAGGAACAAAGGCCCCGGGGTGGGCAAGGGCTCGGTGTATGCAAGGAACTGTCCGTCCCTTCTCTCCTTTGCTAGACCACCTCATAACTCAGCGTGTGTGTTCCTTGAGGGAAGGGGCAGCAGAGCACCCAGCACTGGATACTCAGTGTCAGATGAGTGAACAAGCAAATGGCTGATGTCTGGTTTCAATGTTTGCCTACGAGGAGATGTACCCCGCTCCCAGCTCTTAGCCTCACCATGCAGTGGAAGGGAAGGAAGCTTCTGAACTGGCAGCTCTACATTCTTCCCCTCTCTGTGCAACTTGTTTAGATCACAGAACTGGAAGGGACCCCAAAAATCCCATTCTCCCACCCCTCCGATTAGAGAGGAAGAAACAGAGGCCCAGACTCAACAGACTTGCCAAAACCCATGGACCTGGTTGGGGGCCCACATCTAGCGCTTTCCCCAGCCTCACAGCCTGCCTTGTTTATTTGTTCAGCAGTTTTTGTTTCGCCATGGCACAGCTTGTTCTGACTCTGGAACATTTATGAGATGAGCCAATTTTTAAAAATCATAGAAAATAAATGGTTTGCTCTTGGAGCTGAAGGGTGGGGCAGCCAGGGTGGGAGACAGGTTCCAGGCCAGTTCTGGGGCAGAATTCTGGCTTATCCTTTGCTGTGTTTTTTTCTTCTCCTGCCTTGGGAACCAAAAGGATTTCAGTGGGATTTCCTGCCTCGATTTCTCCAGGACTATGATATGGAAAGACTAGAACATTCAACCATACACTTTCTGGTTCTCACCTCCACCATCATTAGTTCCATTCCAAACTCTGTCTCCTACCCATTGAATTCAAGATACAGCCTGATTCAACTGATCAACCTGGGGATGGAGGTGTCAGGACTAGCACCTGGACCATTCTGCCTCCTCTGCCTGCAACGTCCTCTCTCTCTGCTTGTGAACTCTTCTCCTTCAAAACCCAGCCATTACATCACCACTTCTAAAACCTTGAACTGATCCCCCACGTAGTCGGCCAGCTACTTTTTAAATTTAAAAAAGCCCACCCAGAATAAACAGGATAGCTAAAATGCTGAATTTCTTTGCTTTTTTTTGACTGGATATTAACTCAGTGTACTAATGTTAGCTATTATCTTGTGTTACTTGATCATAATTTACTTGCAGATATGTAAATATGTGATTACCAAAAACTTGTAAATGAATCCTTGCTAAATTCAATTTTTTTAGCCAACAAAATAATTTATTTAAACCTTAATTATGTCCAGGATGGTAGAGGGAGTGGGATAAGGATGACAGAAGGACTCCTGGTGGTAAAAAGATGACTCTAAGGTCCTATCTACCCTTTTGATACAACATGGCTGCCTCATTTCCCCAAAAGGCCTGGAACATAGTAGGTGCTCCAAAAGTATGCATTATATGTATGAGTGCGTGAGGACGATTACACTGTCTGACCCTGGGGTCAATGAAGACTCTGTCAACCCCAGTTGAATGTCCCATGAGGGGCCAGGCTAAGAATCCATTCAAGAGCTATCCTAGGCCAGATGCAGTGGCTCACACCTGTAATCCCAGCACTTTGGGAGGCCAAGGCAAGCAGATCACCTGAGGTCAGGAGTTTAAGACCAGTCTGGCCAACATGGTGAAACCCTGTCTCTACTAAAAATACAAAAATTAGCCAGGCATGGTGGCGGGCGCCTGTAATCCTAGCTACTTGGGAGGCTGAGGCATGAGAATCCCTTGAACCAGGAGGTGGAGATTGCAGTGAGCCAAAATCACTCCACTGCACTCAATCCTGGGCAACAGAGCAAGACTCTTTCTCAAAAAAAAAAAAAAAAAAAAAAAAGAGCTGTCCTAGCCTCAGGCTTTTTCTCCCTAACTGGGCAACATGCCCATTCTTAGCATTAGTACTAAGCATTCTTAGCATACTTAGTACTAAGATTGGTGAGATCCTGGGGATGGATAGGGCAGTGTGTTCTGAAACCCTTTCAAGGAGCAGGGGCAGCAGCCTGGGTTCAGTTGCCCATTCCAGCTCCCTCTGCCCCTTCGCTCAAGGCAGTTCCCCAAGCAGCAGTCTGGCCAGCTGTTCACCACTTCCAAGATTAGCTCAGACCTTAAAAATCACAGCCCAGCTCCTGCTCTTCTCGTGCCAAGGAAAACAGTAGATGTCAGAAGCCTCCTTAGGTATCTGGGAGGGAACAGCTCCTTCTGCTCCCTCCCTTCCTTGTATGAGGTCATTGAATCAGGATGACAAAGCAAACAGTGACATGTGTTGGGACTTGTTCCCAGACTGATTCCAGGATTTCTCCAGCCCCTCCCGCCTCCCCACCCTCAGAATGGCAGACCCAGGTGTGGACAACAAACTGAGCAGAACTTGGTCCTTGGGATCCTGGGAAATAGGGGCTAGTTGTGAGGCACTTTCTGGGGTGGTGAAGAGGAAGCCCTGGATAGACCTTGGTAAAAGAGGAAATTGGGATATCAGCCCCACGGGCTATTTGCACGGTGTGTTCCGGGCTTCAGCATGTTTCTACATATTTTAATGTGAGTTTAGGAGGGTAGGAGTTCTTTTTCAACTTCACAGATGAGGAAACAGCCTCATTTAAGGTCAGCAGTTTAATCAGGGTTACATGGCTTAAGTGTTACAGAGCCAGACTTGAAGTGAGTTTTGTGACTAATGAGTTTTGTTACATTTTCCCACCTCACCACAGTTCCTTGAACTTGTCATTGGTATACCTGTTTCAGGCTTTCTGCCTTGTTGCATACCGCCATACTATTGTTTACGTAATATTTTTCTTAAATAAACACAATTTAAAAGTTAACCTCATTCTGACCATTATTCTAAGTTAGGTAACTCAGGAATGGAAAACCAAACATTGTATGTTCTTACTTATAAGTAGGAGCTAAGCCATGAGGATGCAAAGCCATGATTTATATAATGGATTTTGGGGACTCGGCTGGGGAAGGTTGGGAGGATGGTGAAGGATAAAAGACTAAGTATTGGGTACAGTGTACACTGCTCAGGTGATGGATACACTAAAATCTCTTTAGAAATTACCACTAAAGAACTTACCCATGTGACGGGTGTGGTGGCTCACACCTGTAATCCCAGCACTTTGGGAGGCTAAGGTGGGTGGTTCTCAAGCCCAGGAGTTCAAGGCCAGCTTGGGCAACATATTGAGACCCCATCTCTATTAAAAAAAAAAAATTTACCCATGTAACCAAAAACTTACCTGTACCCTAAAATCTGTTGACATAAAAAAGTTAACTTTATTCTAAGCTACAACACATATGTGTGTATATATGTGTACATATATATTAAAATGTACATATATATTTTAATATGTATATGTAATGTGACATATTACATTTATACTGTTTATATGTATTTATATGTGTAGCTACTAAAATTAAACATTTTCATCCTCATCCCCTAAAGTCGACTCTCGTGACACCAGGGACACTCGTGTACACTTTGGAAAACTGTCTCACACCCTCCCTGTATTACGAAGGATGCAGCCAAGTGGCTGCCCTTGTTGAAATGCTCAGCCAGTAAGATCACTCATAGCCACCACTGTCTTTGTTAGGCCCGTGCCTCAAAATCACAGAATTATTGAATCATGGAGGATAAGAGATAGAGCATGGACTCTAACTCTGGAGAAGGTGTTATACAACACACCCAGCCGTAGCCCTAAAGATTAAGGGGCACCATTCAGGGATATAAAGATGAATCAGATACAGCCCTTGCTCTTAAAAACTCACTAAGCTTACAGACATAAACAATTGAAAACTAGGAGGAATAAGCAAAGGAACAGAAATGAAAGAAACTCACATCTAGATTTAGTTCCACCACAAACTCGGTGTGACTTTGAGCAAGTCACTTCATGTGTCTAGCCTCAGTTTTTTGTTTTTTGTTCTTTTTGAGACGGAGTCTCGCTGCAATGCCCAGGCTGGAGTGCAATGATGCAATCTGGGCTCACTGCAACCTCCACTTCCCGGGTTCAAGTGATTCTCCTGCTTCAGCCTGAGTAGCTGGGACTACAGGCAGGGGTCACCATGCCTGGCTAATTTTTGTATTTCTAGTAGAGACGGGGTTTCACCATATTGGCCAGGCTAGTCTCGAACTCCTGACCTCAGGCGATCCACCTGCCTCAGCCTCCCAAAATGCTGGAATTACAGGCATTAGCCACTGTGCCCAGTGCTTCAGTTTCTTTAAACAGAGGTAATTAACATCTGTTTTTACCTTTTAAGTCTAATAGGGAATTCCGATTTTTTTAACAAGTGTGAAAAAAATCCTCTGTAAACTGTAAAGCTGAAATATAGTGTGTAAGGAATAAATAGGCAATGCCCAAAGTCCTCCATAGAATATTGGCATTATAAATGGAGAGCGACTTTCTCTAAGTGAAACTAAGCACTGGAAAAGGCAGTTTGGGAGGAGAGTTGGGAGCACCATTTGGGCCCGACCAGTGTCCCTGGCTAACTTCCTGCTGCCAGGACTTGGGCCCAGGAATGTCTGTGAGCGAAACTAGCTTGCTGCTCCTAACTTTTTCACAATCCTCCTTTTTTTCTGATTCTTACTCTTTTCTTCTGCTTTGAAACCTTTATCTTCTTTCAGCCCCTTGTGCAAGTTGACCGCATTGTAATGGGTCTATACTGCCCCCTTGTGGTCACTCCCTGCCGTGGTTGCATTAACTTCTGACGGGGTGTGCCTGATAAAGGCAGACCTGAGGAAACCCAACCAACCCCGGCTAAATGCAGCTGGTCCTGGAAAATCCAAATTAAAGGCAGCTGCTGGAGTGCAGAGCTCCTTGATGGGAAGGAGTAGTTCATGCCTGGTTTTGCCCCAAGTAGGACATAAATCCAGCCCTCTGTCTGGATTAAACTTGCTAAAATGGTCAGTTCCTAGACTGTCCAGCTTGTCTGGAGCAAGGTCCTGGAACTGAAAGTGGCTAGAAGGTATCCCTTCTCTGACAGAAAAACCCAAGGATAGGAAGGGCTGGGGCTAGGACCTGC
Source organism: Pongo pygmaeus (assembly GCF_028885625.2). Classification (NCBI taxonomy): domain Eukaryota; kingdom Metazoa; phylum Chordata; class Mammalia; order Primates; family Hominidae; genus Pongo; species Pongo pygmaeus. Next base: position 106,252,543 of record NC_072385.2, read on the forward strand.
CCTTCAGCCCTCCACCCATTGAAACCAACAGTTAACTAACTGAGCACCAATTTGTGAACTGCTAGGTGCCATGGATGGGGTACAAGATAGTTCCTGTCCTCAAGAACTCGTAAGTGACAAACGTAAGTAACCCAAACACACATATCAGTAATGAATATCAAGCCGTTGGAGTAAGTGCTATAATAGAAGGAGAAATAAAGTGCTGTAGCGCTAGTGGGGAAGGAGGGATTAGTGATAGACTCCACAATCAGGGAGGCCTCCTGAAGGTAGTTCGGGGCAAGCTGATTGTGTTAAAAATGAGTCGGGCCTGGGGGAGGGAGGGAGGAATGGGTGGAGCACAGAGAAAGATTTTTAGGGCAATGAAACCATGTTTGTCTGTATACTATAATGGATACATGACATTACACATCTCTCCAAACCCAGAGAATGTACAATATCAAGAGTGAGCCCTAATGTAAACTGTGGACTTCAGGTGATATCGATGTGTCAATATAAGTTCATCAGTTGTAACAAATTTACCACTCTGGTGGGGAATGTTGATAATGGGGAAGGCTGTGTATGAGAGGAGTGGGGACAATGGCAAATCTCTGTATCTTCTGCTCAATTTTGCTGTGAACCTAAAACTGCTCTAAAAAATAAAGTCTTAAAAAAAAAAGTAGTACCTTACTTACCAAAGATGAGCAAGGAAGACCACAATGATACTCATAATAACTACATGGGGTGGGAGGAGGTGATTATGTGTTGGACATGGCTAAAAGTTTATATTTGTTACTTAATCTCTGCAACAATACTGTTGGGTAGGTATTATTTTCTCTATTTAATAGACAAGGAAACTGAGGCCTATGCAGAAAGGCTTGATAGAAAATATAGGGAGAGGAAAAAGCAAAGGTGTGTTTGGGGCAAATAACCTGTTATTTCTAGAGTAGCAGGTATGCCTCATCCGGTGGAAGAAAGGGAGGGAGAAGGGCAGGTGTGGGGTCATGATAATGGAAAAGCACAGGAACCCTATGATAAGGCTTTTAAAGCCTCAAAGGAATTTGGACCCTCATGCTTTGGACACTGGAAAACCTTCTGAGATTTCAGAGCAAGGGACTCTTCTCAGGGATGTGTTTGACATATGTGGAGGAGAGTTGATAAGGCAGAGATGACAGGAAGACCTGTGGAGTCATGACGTAAAGGGAGCTTAGATTAGGGCAGTGGGCAATGCAAAGGCATAGATCCTAAAACCTCCACATGGAGAAATTAAAATGGGCTAGGAGAATAAAGAAGGCAGAGGTACCCTTGATGGAAAACACTACAATCACATGCTGAGCCCTCCAACCTGCCTCACCAATGCCAGGTCCTATGGTGGGGGTGGGGGCAGATTTCCAGAATCCTACTGAATAGAAGACTTGGTTCCATCCTGGACTATGATGTGCCAAACCTCTAAAACCAAAGCAGGGCAAAGTCTTCTCAGAGACCAGCGGTGAAATTCTGAAAATTGTTCTCAACGCCCACATTAAGAGAGGAATCTCAGAATCAGAGTGGCCTGTCACAAGAAGACTATACCAGTTTGATGCTGGACCCACTCCTCAAAGGTCAAGGAGTTTTATCATTTCCCAGCAGTCAAGAATCTGGTTGGATCAAACCCTGTATGGGAACGCGGCTCCCGCTCCCCTGCAGAGGCTTTGATTCTGGCTTTTGATTGCCACAGGGCTGGCAGGCTTCCCTCTGGCTCCCACTCTCTCAGGAAGCCATCCACAGCTGCTGGCCACTTGTCACACCCTGTCTGGGAGGTGGCAGCACTTCAGTGGTAGAGCAACAGATCCTCAGGCTGTGGCTAAGGGCTTCAATGTTTGTTGGGAATTGTGTCATATTTCCCGAAAGGGCTAACTCCATCTAGTCCTGGTAGAATAGTGTTCTTTCCTGTACAATACAATGAACCCTCAATGCCCAACTGAAATAAACAGAATCTTAACAGTGGTCATGTTATGGTGATGCTGAGATGCTTAGGCATTTAATTTTTTTATTTTTATTTGTTTTTGAGACAGGGGATTGTTCTGTCTTCTAGGCTGGGTGCAGTGACGTGATCATGGCTCACTGCAGCCTCAACTTCCCAGGCTCAAGCGATCCTCCTACCTCAGCCTCCCAAGTAGCTGGGACTACAGGTGCTGCCACTACACCTAGTTAATTTTTTTATTTTTTTGTAGAGATGGGGTCTCACTATGTTACACAGGCTGGTCTTGAACTCCTGGCCTCAAGTGATCATCCTGCCTCGGCCTCTCAAAGTGCTGGGATTACAGGCATGAGCCACAACACCCAGCTGGCATTTAATTTTTTTACCCATGCTTCATTTCTTCCCTTTTCTCTAAATATCTTTAAAATTACTATACTGCTTTAAATATTTTCCTCTTCTCAAAATATCCTTCATTTCAGAAATAAAAGAGTTTTAGCAGTAAAAACTTAGGCTAGGTGAGGTGGCTCATGCTTGTAATCCTAGCACTTTTGGAGGCCAAGCCAGGGGAAGATCCCTAAGGCTAGGAGTTCAAGATCAGCCTGGGCAACATAGTGAGACCCCCATCTATACAAAAAATTTAAAACTTAGCTGGGCATGGTGATCTACATCTGTAGTCCCAGCTACTTGGAACCTGAGGTGGAAGGATCCCTTGAACCCATGAATTCAAGGCTGCAGTGAGCTATGATGGTGCCACTACACTCCAGCCTGGGCAACAGAGCAAGACTTTGTATCAAAAGAAAAAAAGGCAATATCCAACCATATGACATTCTGGAAAATATACAATATGGAGACAGTAAAAAGGTCAGTGGCTCCTGGGGCTGAGGTGGGAGAGAAGGATGAATACGCAGAGCACACAAGACTTTTGGGGCAGTGAAACTACTCTGTATGATACTATAATGGTGAATACATGTCATTATACATTTGTCAAAACCCACAGAATGTACACTAAGAGTAAATCCTAATGTACACTGTACTTTGTTTGATAATGTGTCAATTCAGGTTTAATTGTAAAAAATGTACCACTCTGGTACAGGACTTTGCTAGTACAAGAGATTGTATGTGGGGGGGTGGGGGACAGGTAAATGGGAACTCTTTGTATTACACTTTTTGTTCAATTTTGCTGTAAATCTAAAACTGCCCTTAAAAAGTCTATTTTTAAAATTAAAGCAATATACTGGGGGTTAAAAGTTAGACTCAGAAATTGGATTGCTTATGCTCCAGTCCAGTTCATTGGCTAAGTGGCCTTAAACTAGGGTTTTAACCTTCAAGTCTTCAGTTTCCTCAGCTGTATAACTGAAGGAAGTAATAGTACCTACCTCACTGAACTATTTTGAAGATTAAATGAGAATCCATACAAAGCAGTTAGCGTAGTGCCTGGCACATTGAGGGCACTAAATAAATCTTAGCTACTATTATTATTATTATTATTTTTTAGACAGTCTCACTCTGTCGCCCAGGTTGGAGTGCAGTGGCGCAATCTTGGCTCACTGCAACCTCTGCCCCTGCCCCGGTTCAGGTGATTCTCCGCCTCGGCCTCCTGAGTAGCTGGGACTACAGGCGCCTGCCACCACACCCGACTAATTTTTGTCTCTACTAAAAGTAGAGACGGAGTTTCACCACGTTGACCAGGCTGGTCTCGGGACTCCTGACCTCAGGTGATCCACCCACCTTGGCCTGCCAAAGTGCTGGGATTACAGGCGTGAGCCACTGTGCCCAGCCTATTTTTTCTTTTCTTTTTTTTTCTTTTTCTTTTTTTTTGAGACGAAGTCTTGGCTCTTGTACCCCAGGCTGGAGTGCAATGGCGCAATATTGGCTCACTGCAACCTCTGCCTCCCAGGTTCAAGTGATTCTCCTGCCTCAGCCTCCCGAGTAGCTGGGATTACAGGCGCCTACTACCACACCCGGCTAATTTTTGTATTTTCAGTAGAGATGAGGTTTCACCATGTTGGCCAGGCTGATCTGCCCGCCTCAGCCTCCCAAAGTGCTGGGATTACAGGCATGAGCCACCACGCCCGGCCTATTTTTTCTTTTTCTTAGTAGAGATGGGGTCCCACTCTATTATCCAGGCTGGTCTCAAACTCCTGGCTCAAGCGATCCTCCCACCTCAGCCTTCCAAAGTGTTGAGATTACAGGCGTGAGCCACCACATCTGGCCTTAGTTATTATTATTATTGGAAATTTTTAATACAAAATAGTTAATAAAGTTTTGGCTTTCTAGACATGTTTTTAGGTCCCTTGAAAATTCTTAAAGTGGTTGGGTGCAGTGGCTCACGCTTGTAATCCCAGCACTTTGGGAGGCCAAGGCAGGAGGATCACTTGAGGTCAGGAGTTCGAGGCCAGCCTGGCCAACATGGTAAAACCCTGTTTCTACCAAAAATGTAAAAAATTAGCTGGGTGTGGTGGTGCGCACCTATAATCCCAGCTACTCAGGAGGTGGAGGCAGGAGAATCACTTGAAGCCGGGAGGCGGAGGTTGCAGTGAGCCGAGATTATGCCACTACACTCCAGCCTGGGCGACAGAGCAAGACTCTGTTTCAAAAAAAGAAAATTTTTAAAGGGGACAGAGACTTGTTTTAATGTTAAATACATATGCCTGACTTTTTCTCTCCAAAACGCTGCTTACTCTGATACACACATTTCACCTTTTTCCCCCAATAAATGAGTACCCATAACCAGGAAAAATTTTGTTCCTTGTACCAAAGATAGGGAGATCCAGCTGTCTAAGACTGAAGTCTGCTTTCAAAACTCCTGTCACCTAGTCTTTAACCTCACCTACTAGTACCTGCCACCCAACCCCACCCGCCCACAACTGTTCTTCAGCCCTCTCTTCTGAGATCCAGACGTATATATCCAACCAACTGCTTTCTTGACATCTTTACTTGGGTGTCTCAAAGGAACATCAAGCTCAACTTGTTGCCCTTACCTCAATGAATGACCTATCACCCATTCAGATGTACAAGCCAGCAATGTGAGAACCATGCTCAATTCCTTCCCTTTTACCCCCAGACAATCCCATCACTCAGTCTTAGCCATATTCTACTTTTAAAAATATTGTTGGGCCCTATTTACCTCTTTCCACCTCAGTCTCCACTTAATTTAGGCCACCATTATCTTTCACCTGGACTTCTGCTGCAGACTTCTAACTGGTTTTTCCTGTATCCTCCTGACTTCGTCCATCCTTCTTCCACACTGTAGCTTCAAGTCTTCTTTTAAAAATCCAAACCCAGCTGGGAGTGGTGGCTCACGCCTGTAATCCCAGCACTTTAGGAGGCCAAGGCGGGCGGATCACGAGGTCAGGAGTTCGAGACCAGCCTGATCAACATGGTGAAACCCCGTCTCTACTAAAAATATAAAAGTTAGCCAGACATGGTGGCAGTCACCTGTAATCCCAGCTACTCAGGAGACTGAGGCAGGAGAATCACTTGAACCCAGGAGGCAGAGGTTGCAGTTAGCTGAGATCGTGCCACTGCATTCCAGCCTGGGCGACAGAGTGAGACTCCAGCTCAAGAAAAAAAAAAAATCTAAACCCAATCATTTCACCATCACTAACAGCCCAATGGCTTCCCATTGCTCTTTAAATATACAGGCAGATATAATACAAAACTCCCAGGGAGGCCAGGACGGCAGACCAGGGACAGCAGACCAGGGACAGCTTGCTTACAGTTAACTCTTGTGTTCCTGCTGTAACAGCATATTTTATTACTTTTGTTTCTGAGAAAAGGAGACAGGATGACTTTGAATTCTAGTACCCATAAAACTGCAACCATATAGTTCAGAGATAATTAGCCTTCTGAATAGAAACTTTCAAATATCCATGAACTGAGATATACATTTTTAAAGATGTCATAAAGAAAATTTTTAGCCAGGTAAGACCTTAAAGATGTAGAGCAGGGGTTGGCCAACTGCAGCCTGTGGGCCAAATCCAGCCTGCCATTTGTTTTGATAAACAAACACTTATTGGAACACAGCCACACTCATTCATTTGTGTATTGCCAATGCTGTCTGCACAAAGCAGTAGAGTGTTTACGACAGACTATATGGCTTGCAAAGCCTAAAATGTCTGACCCTAAACAGAAAAAGATTGTTATAGAAAAAAGTGCTCTAGAAGTTTCCCACTATGGGCTCCACATTAGAGTCACCTGGAGTACTTATAAAAGGGATCACCTCACCAGATGCGGTGGCTCACACCTGTCATCCTAGCACTTTGGGAAGCTGAGGTGGGCAGACTGCTTGAGCCCCGGAGTTTGAGACCACGTGGGCAACATAGTGAAACCTCATCTCTATAAAAAAATATAAAAATTAGCTGGGCATGGTGGCGTGTACCTGTAGTCCCAGCTATTTGAGAGGCTAAGGTGGAAGGATCGCTTGAGGACAAGAGGCAGAGGCTGCAGTGAGCCATGATAACACCACTGTATTCCAGCCTGAGTGACAGAGCAAGACTCTGCCTCAAGAAAAAAAAAAAAAGATCACCTCAGAGATTCTGATTAAATCTGTCTGAGGTGGGATCCAAGTACTGCAATTAAAAAATTTTACATTTCTCCAGGTGATTCTAGTATGTAGCCACAGTTGAGAATCACATCTAATCCTATCTCCTCTTTCACTGATGAGGAAAGTCAGGCCCAGATGTTAGGATCTATCCCCTTTTTGTAATAACAACTATTAACATCTATAAAGCCCTGTAAATTATATTCATCTACATTATCTCATTTGATCCTTAGAACAATCTGAGGTTCCAAGAGCAGGAAGCATTACTGTCCCTGCTTCACAGACTTGAGACTTGAAGAATTTAAGACATGTGCCTAGGATTCCTCAGGGTCATTGTGAGGATAGAGGGAGGAGTGGTGTGGTGTGGTGTGGGGGTGTGTGTGTGTGTGTGTGTGTGTGTGTGTGTGTGTGTGTGTGTGTGTGTGTGTCTCTAATCCCTTTGCCTTCACTTCAACCAGAGCAGATATATTTTTACTTGTTCAAGTATTGGGTCCCACAAACAATTTTGTTTGAATAGCGTTTCACCTCTGAAGATCATTGATCTAGCTCAAGACTTTTGTTCACTGTTTTAATCCAAGATGGCATAGTCATTCTGTACCCAAATTCCTGTCACTTCACTTCTTACATCATCAACCAGTTTTTCCTTGTTGGTCTATATGAAGTCCAAAATAATAGTTTCTCATAATACCAACATTCCTTTTTGAGAGATGAAGAACTTATCACTTTTAGCAGACCAGACTTCCCACATCTGTCAGGATAACTGAAGTTGCTCATTACTGCTTCCTGCCTACCTCCGTGCATACTGTGTAATCCATTTTAGGAAAGCATCAGCCTCATCCACTCTCTAGCTCAGCCACAGCATTTTTCTTCCCTGCTGCTTATGTCTGCCTCAGCCTACTCCAAATGCTCTCCACTTTGCTTCACTCTTGGGCTTTCCTTTCTATGGAAGTGAAGCACTAATGATGGGGAGGGTGAGGGGAGGAAATAAGACATCTTCCTGCATTTCTTCCTGTTCCCAGAGAAATTCTTCCTATTCCCCTCTCCACAGAGGTAAGAAGCCCCACACTGGGCAAAACACATGCAGCTTTTCATTCCATGGCCTTATTTGCACCCTTCCACAAGAGGAGGAATGACTGATTGGTCAGAGTTCTGGACATTCAGCAGGCTAAGTTTTCATCAGGACTAGTGCCTGAATGCACAAGGTGGTGCCATAGTTAACTCTGTCCTGGTAAGTCAGGGTCTATTCTCAAACCTGGTAGGAAGATTATAGTTGAAGGTTGTAGGAAGCCCCCACTGTGAACATACTTTTAGTACCAAGAATGACAGGGACACCCAGAGTCACACCTATAGCATAACCTCATATTTCAACAGTTATTTGAGGAGGCAATATCAGTGAGTTCTGCAACCCAACCACCAGAAGCACCCTATTGCTCAGGAAAAGCATAGTCCTTAAGTCTTAATAAAAGAGGCTGTGACCTTTAATCAACATAAGGTCCCACCATTAGGTCCCAGATGCAGTGGCCTGTAATCCTAGCACTTTAGGAGGCTGAGGAGAGCAGGATTGCTTGAGCCCAGGAGTTCGAGACCAGCCTGGGCAACATGACGAGACCCCATCTCTATAAATATAAAAATTAGCCAGGCACAGTGGCATGTACCTGTAGTACCAGCTACTCAGGAGGCTGAGGCAGGAGAATCACTTGAGCCTGGGAAGTTGAGACTGCAGTAAGCTGTGATCATGCCACTGCACTCACTCTGAGACCCTGTCTCAGAAAAAAAGAAAAAAAAATGAGGTTCCAGTGCTTTGGGAGGCTGAGGCAGGAGGATCACTTGAGGCCAGGAGTTCAAGACAAGCCTGGGCAACATGGCAAGACTTCATCTCTCCAAAAAATTTAAATAAAATAATTAGCCAGGTGTGGTGGTGGTACATGTCTATAGTCCCAGGTACTTGGGAGGCTGAGGTGGGAGGACTGCTTGAGCCCAGGAGTTCAAGACTACGGTGAGCTAGGATTGCACCACTGTACCCCAGCCTAGGTGACAGAATAAGACCCTGTCTCTTAAATAAAATAAAATAAAATAAAATATTAGGAACATTTTTGCCTTCTTATTTTAATAGGATCATGTCTCTCACTTTACAAATTCTCAAAACATATGGTTCCCTTTTTACATACAATATATAAACACTTTTAAACATAAATATCAAATGCATGAGAATCATATGGGCAGATAAATTTAGGAAGCCAGGAACACAGAACGAAAGGCCAGTCACCAGATCTTACAAATGACCATCTAAACTTCTCTGGCCATTCGATTTGATACATTATCCCAAATATTCCATGTCACATGGTCCACAAGGTTTTGTTTTGGGATTCTGAAGCAATCAATAGCCATACTTGTCATTAAGATGGGTTCTGCCATCTCCACTTTGACCTAGATCAGAATATAAAAAAAGAAATACATTATTTACTCTTCCAAAGTCAGGAGAGAAAAGACATCCAGATATCAGTAGGCCAAAAAGTAAAATAGACAAAAAGGTTTATTCTATGATAGAAATTTTACTTTTTGTATGAAATTTCAAAATACAGCCCTCTTTTCACTTCTACCCTAACATTTGTTAGCACAGAAAAAGCAGACATCTCTAGTAACTAAATTCTATTGGTTATTAATATATGAGAAATCTCAAGCTGTGATGAACATATGAGGAAGTAAGTATCTCATACATTGCTTTAAGGGTGTGTGTATGAGCATAAAACTGGTACAATCTCTATAGAATGCAATTTATAATATCTTTAAAATGTTTATACCTTTGATCCAGCAGGTTAACTTTTATGATTTTTTTTCTATAGATGCTCCTCTCTACTTAGCATTTTATATATAAGTATCCATAAGAAACTAACAACAATTGGTTGTCTTGGAGGAAAACAACTGAGTAGCTGAGGCACAGCCAGAATTGTTTTCCTTTCTTTTGACTTGGTAAAACCCAGATAACATTACATCTGTAGACACTTCCGTATATATTCCTAGAAGATGAGGACTTTTTCCAAAAAACATTAACTCAACATCATTCACACTTTAAAAAAAAACCAATAATTTCTTAGTATCATCAAATATCCAGGTAGTGTTCAAAATTATCTGACTGGCTAATAATTTTTTTAAACAGTTGTTTGTTTGAATAAGGATCCAAACATGGTATACAAATTATCACTACATACTCTTGTAACTTTCTTATTTTGAACCTTAAATCTATATTACCTATTCAGAAATATAAATAAATGAACCTTAGAGGAAAAAAAAGTAAAAACAATCTACCTTCAGGTGGGACCCACACACAGTAGTCTGGGTCATCTTCAGGATATTTGGAAGAAAGTGTTGGTGGAAGCTAAAAAGAAAAGATGGATTGTTTTACTCACAAGAATTTCTCTCCAGAAACCTTACAACTGCAGAAGGGAATGGGGTCCTATTGTTAGCCTCCTTAAGCAGAATAAATGTTAGCCAAGAATTTTGTATCCAGCAAAACTAAGTTTCATGAATGAAAGAGAAATAAAGTTTTTTTCAGACAAGCAAATGCTGAGGGAATTTGTTACTACCAGACCAGAACTACAAGAAATGCAAAAAGGAGTTCTAAATCTTAAAACAAAAGGTTGGCATGCACCAGAATAGAACCTCTTGAAAGCATAAAACTCACAGGGCCTATAAAACAACAATGTAATGAAGGAAGAAAAGTATCTAGGTAACAATCAACATGATGACTGTAACAGTACCTCACATCTCAATATTAACATTCAATGTAAATGGTCTAAATACTCCACTCAAAAAAAAAAAAAAAAAAATCACAGGCTGGGCGCAGTGGCTCACACCTGTAATCCCAGCACTTGGGGAGGCCCAGGTGGGTGGATCACCTGAGGTCAGGAGTTCAACACCAGTCTGGCTAACATTGCAAAACCCCATCTCTACTAAAAATACAACAATTAGCCGAGTGTGGTGGCACGTGCCTGTAGTCCCAGATACTCGGGAGGCTGAGGCAGGAGAATCACTTGAACCCAGGAGGCAGAGGTTAGAGTGAGCTGAGATCACACCACTGCACTCCAGCCTGAGCGACAGAGTGAGATTCCGTCTCAATAAATAAATAAATAAATAAATAAATAAATAAATAAATAAATCGCAAACCAAATATCTGCTGTCTTCAAGAGACTCACTTAACATGTGAGGTTTCTTATAGACTAAAGGTAAAGGAGTGGAAAAAGATATTCCATACAAATGGAAGCCAAATGCAAGCAGGAGTAGCTATTCTTATAGCAAATAAAACAGAATTTAAAGCAACAACACTAAAAAAAAGACAAAGAAGGCCATTATATAATTATAAAAGGATCAACCCAACAAGAAGATATTACAATCCTAAATATATATGCACCTAAAACTGGAGCTCCCAGATTCATAAAACAACTACTACCAGACCTAAGAAAAGAGAAAGACAGCAACACAATGATAGTGGAAGACTTCACACTCCACTGACAACAGTAAACAGATCATCAAGGCAGAAAGTCAACAAACACTGGACCTATACTACACTCCAGAACAAATCAACTAACATATTTACAGAACATCTACTCAAGAACTGCAGAATATACAATCTTCTCATCAGTGCCTGGAATATTCTCCAAGATAGACCATATGATAGACCACAAAACAAATCTCAAATTTAAAAAAATTGAAATCATATCAAGTATCTTCTCAGACCACAGTTGAATAAAACTAGAAACCAACTTGAAAAGGAACCTTCAAAACTATACAAATACATGGAAATTAAACAATCTGCTTCTAAATGATTTTTGGGTTAACAATGAAATCACTGGAAATTTAAAAATTCTTCAAAATAAATAATAGTGACACAAGTTATCAAAACCTCTGGGATACAGCAAAAGCACTGCTAAGAGGAAAAATTTATAGTGCTAAATGCCTACATCAAGAAGTCTTGAGCCAGGCATGGTGACTCATGCGTATAACCCCAGCACTTTGAAAGGCCAAGGCAGGAGGATTGCTTGAGCTCAGGAGTTCAAGACCAGCCTGGATAACATAGCAAGACCTCATCTCTATTTAAAAAAGAGAGAGAGAGAGAGAGAAAAAAAAAGTCTGAAAGATCACAAATTGACAACCTAATGTCACACCTCAAGGAACTAGAGGAACAAGAACAGACCAAATCAGGCTGGGCGCGGTGGCTCATACCTATAATCCCAGCACTTAGAGAGGCTGGGGTGGGCAGATCGCTTGAGTCCAGGAGTTCAAGACAAGCCTGGTCAACATGGTGAAATCCCGCTTCTAACAAAAGTACAAAAATTAGCTGGGCGTGGTGGCGCACACCTGTAATCCCAGCTATTCAGGAGGGCTGAGGCAGGAAAATTGCTTGAACCTGAGAGGCAGAGGTTGCAGTGAGCTGAGATCGCACCACTGCACTCCCTGGGCAACAGAATGAGACTCTGTCTCGAAAAAAAAGAGAACAGATTAAACCCAAAGCTAGCATAAAAGAAATAACAAAGATCAGAGCAGAACTAAATGAAATTGAAACAAAAGAAATTGCAAAAGATCAATAAAAAAGGTGGTTTTTGAAAAGATAAACTAAATTGATAGATCATTAGCTAGATTAGACAAGAAAAGAAGATTCTATATTAGTTCAATTAGAAATGAAAATGGAGACATTACAACCAATACCACAGAAATACAAAAAGATCCTTTGAGACTACTATGAACACTTCTATGCACACAAATTAGAACATCTAGTAGAAATGGATAAATTCCTGGAAACATACAACCCTCCTAGATTGAATCAAGAAGAAACAGAAATCCTGACCAGACCAATAAAAAGCAGTGAGATTAAAAAATATTACCACCAACAGAAAAAAAAGCCCAGGACCAGATGGATTCACAGTCAGATTCTACCAGACATTCAAGGAAGAACTGGTACCAATCCTACTGAAAGTATTCCAAAAGAATGAGAAAGAAGGAATCCTCCCTAACTCACTCTATGAAGCTAGTATCACCGTGATACAAAAACTAGGAAAGGACATAACAAAAAAAAGAAAACTAGAGACCAATATCCCTGGTGAACACAGATGCAAAAATCCTCAATGAAAGACTAGTAATCTGAATCCAGCAGCATATCAGAAAGATAATACACCCTATTCAATACACCATGATCAAGTGGGTTTCATCCCAGGGATGCTGGGTGGTTTAACATATGCAAGTCAATAAATACGATACATCACAGCAACAGAATTAAAAACAAAAACCATATGATCATCTCAATAGATGCAGAAAAAGCATTCAGTAAAAGCCAGCATCCCAGGATCATTTGAAGCTAGGAGTTTGAGACCAGCCCAGGCAACAAAACAAGACTTATTTCTACAAAAAAACCCACAAAAATTAGCCAGGCATTGTGGTGCACAACTGTAGTCCCAGCTACTTAGGAGGCTGAGGTGGGAGGACCACTTGAGCCCAAGAGGTTGAAGCTTGCAGTGAGCCATGATCACACCACTGCACTCCAGCCTGGGTGACAGAGCAAGACCCGGTCTCAAAAAATAAAAATAAAAATAAAAAATAAATGTTTTTTTGCAGCAACTTGGAGCTAGAGGCCATTATTTTAAGCAAAGTAACTTAGGAGTGGAAAACCAAATACCATATGTTCTCACTTATAAGTGGGAGCTAAGCTATGGGTATGCAAAGGCATACAGAGTGGTATGATGGACTTTGGAGACTCAGAGGGAGGAGGCTGGGAAGGGGATGAGGAATAAAAAATTGCATATTGGGTACAATGTACACCACTTGGGTGACAGGTGCACTAAAATCTCAGACTTCATCACTATATGATTCATCTATGTAACCATTTGTAACCCAAAAGCTATTTTTTAAAAATTATATATATAGGTATAATTTTAACTCTAAGAACTATTGTCCTTATGCCTGTTAGCAAACAAAAACTAACAGAGAACAGTTTCTATTAATGATCTTGACATAAGTAACCTACTTGGGGGAATATTCTCTCTCTGAACCTTTTTTCCATAAAGCATCACAAGCTGATTTTCAGCCAGTGAGTTATGTGACACTCTTTAAAAGGGGCAGTTAACACACTGCAGGTATGAGTGCTAAATGGTATAGCCCCCATAGAGGGAAATTTGGCATTTACCTTTTGGCCAAGGTTTAGAAAAGTTAACAGAGCAAGCCTGACTGCTATGCTTTGAAAACCTGTTTGCAAGGTTTGCCCTTGGCTGGCATCTGGGAATCTGGACTTTGGGAAGGTTTCTACTACCCTAACTGACAAGAATGGCTCATTGTGCCTAAACTGTTTGTACAAACAATATGATTCATGCTGAACACCTGCTTTCCTTCTGGAAGTCTGAATTTTGGTAGATGCCAGGCAGGGAATGCCTATGTGGTCAGTCCCCAGTAAAAACCCTGGGCACTGAGTCTCTAATGAGCTTCCCTAGTTAGCAACATTTCACAAGTGTTGCCACAACTTGTTCTTAGGGGAATTAAGCATGTCCTGTGTGACTCTACTGGAAGACATCCTTGGAAGCCTATGCCAGGTTTCCACCATATTTTGCCCCATGTTCCTTTTCCCTTTGCTGATGGTGCCTGGTATCCTTTTGCTGTAGTATATCATAGATGCAAGTACAATCACGCTGAGACCTGAGTCCTCTTGTGAATGACCTAACCTGTGAGTGGTCTTGGGGACCTCCTGATACAACTTAGCACTTCTGGGAGCTTACTATATCCACACAAAATTATATATATACAAGATTGTTCATTATAGTATTATTGTAATAAAAGACTAAAAACAACCCAAGTGTCCATCTGTAAGGAACTGGTTAGATAAGGTCCTCCATATGGTGAGAAACTCTCAATATACTGATACAAAATAATTTCCATGAGTGGTTTAAATAAACAAATAAATAAAACAAAAAAACAGATGTAGAATGGAGTACATTACATCCTACCTTTTGTGTAATAAAAGGAGGAAAATAAGAATATGTTATTCAAATGTCTTTATATGGCATATTAGGATATAAAGAAAGATTCATAAACTAATAAAAGAGATAGCTTGTATGTGAGCAGTTATAGGGAAAAGAGTGATAAAGACAACAGAAAATTCAAAAACAAAAATCAAAGAATCTAGATTTCCAGGAGAGGGGGATAAGGCTGCTGGGAACTCTGTTAAGTCAGTCTCCAAAGATTCACTCTTCTGGATGTGGTCCATGACAAAGGGATTCATTTTTACTCCCAGACAAGTGAAATACTTACTTTGCCTGGACCAGGTGTTTTCTTTTTCTTCAATTCACCTCTGCTTTTCTCATATTCATTCTTTGATGCTAATTTAAGAAAAAAAAAAAAAACTGGCAATAGCTATTTTCAGTATAAGTAAAATAAAAAGGCAAAATTCTTCCTAAAAGAACATTATAATTATTGAAGAAAAGACGCTCATGACAATGCAATTCTCAACAATTCCTTCTACTGCTATAAAAACTATATTAAGAGAAAATTTTTCCTGGATGAATAACCCTAGTTTTTAAATCCTAAGGCTGTTCTACAAGTTTGAATATAATCACATTATGCGAACAAGTTAAAAAAAAAATGAGGCTGATTTTACTAGTCCACAGTTTAACCATTACAGGTAAAACCAGAGTAAAGCAGTCCTTTTAACAATTTCTTTTAAGATAGTTTTGGAATCACTCCCATAATAGGTACATATTTGACTTTGGGAGATGTAAAATTGTGGAGAGCTTTGCACAGCCAGAGGGAAGCATCAAGGCATTAGGTGCTTTGTGGGGGAAGGAGAGGGAACTCCAGAAGGTGGAAGAGAAGTAAAAGAAAGGCAAATGGGATGGCACCAAATACAAACCTCTCTTATGTTCCAACTTTGTCCAGGGGCCTAGTGGCAGCATAACTAAAGGACCATTCTCTGTGCTGCCTTCAGGTCAGCTGCCAAACCCTCCCTTATGAAACCAGTCGGCCACCTGTGTGCAGAGCAGCAATGAAGGCTGCTGTACTACTTGCCTGAGGGTCCTGCACACAATGAAGTGGTTTCGCTACTGTCTTGATAATCTTTATTCTGTTCTTCCTCGCTAAGTTGAGACATGTTTTCTATAAAAAGCAATATCAAAGCATATTGTCATTATTTAATTCATGGTGGAAAGCCAAACAAACGAAAACAAAAACAAGAGAAAGAAAAGCTAAGTACATAATCATCCAGTTTTATTATCATCAGCTTCAACTAATCTTAAGGTTTTAAATAAATATGTTTCAAATGTATTACAGAAGACTGCCAATTTTCCACTTAAAACACTAGCCAACATTGCGGTAAAACTTTTTAGCAATACTTACCAAAAGCCTCAAAAATGTACATACTCCTCGGCCTAGAAATTCTACTCCCAGAACATATTTTTTTTAAAAATCAGAGATGACCACCAAAATTTATTATTATTTTAGAAACAGGGTTTTTCTCTGTTGCCCAAGCTGGAGTGCAGTGGGGCAATCATAGCTCACTGCTGCCTTGAATTCCTGGGCTACAGAGATCCTCCTGCCTCAGCCTCCAGAGTAGCTAGGACTACAGGTATGTACCACCATGCCTGGCCAATTTTTTTTTTATTTTTTATTTTTTGTAGAGATAGAGTTTCACTATCTTGCCCAGGCTGGTTTCAAACTCCTGGGCTCAAGTGATTCTCCTACTTCGGCCTCCCAAAATGTTGGGATTACAGGCGTGAGTCACCCAGCCTAGCCTCAAAATTTGTTATATATATGTTTGTAATAGCAAAAATTAAGAAATAACCTACATGTTTAACAATTGAGAGTTGACTAAATATATTATGGCATAGGCATGTGATGAACCACTATGCTCCTTCTCTGAAACCACATTTTAAAAACAATAGTTTAAGGCACAGGAAAAAAAAAACTAGGTTATAAAATAGCAATATATAAGCTGGGCATGGTGGCTCACGCCTATAATCCCAGCACTTTGGGAGGCTGAGGTGAGAGGACTGCTTGAGGCCAGGAGTTTGAGACCAGCCTGAGCAATATAGGGAGACCCTATGTCTCTATTTTCTCTACAAGCATGTGCCTTGGGAGGTCAAGGCTGCAGTGAGCCAAGATCACACCACAGTACTCCAACCTGGGTAACAGAGTAAGACTCTGTCTCAATAAAAGTAAACATTAAAGTAAAAATAAAAACAAACCACAGGATAAAAGGCCTGGGGTAATCCCGCATCACTGCAAATTTACTAATTATTTAATTTTGTTTTGTTTTGTTTTTGAGACAGAGTCTCACTCTATCACCCAGGCTGGAGTGCAGTGGCACGATCTCAATTCACTGCAACTTCTGTCTGCCAGGTTCAAGCAATTCTCCTGCCTGCTCAGAGCCCTCCCGAGTACCTGTGATTACAAGCATGCACCACCACGCCCAGCTAATTCTTTTTTGTATTTTTAGTAGAGACAGGTTCTCACCACCTTGGCCAGCCTGGTCTCAAACTCCTGACCTCAGGTGATCCGTCCGCCTTGGCCTCCCAAAGTGCTGGGATTACAGGCGTGAGCCACTGTGCCTGGCCAAATTTACTAATTATTTAATCTTATAAACCAAGTTTCAAAATCTAAGCTATTTTCATACACACATATTTACTTTGGTCTGTTAAACAAAAAAATTATAATACTTATTGCTCCCTTCCTGCTGACCTGTTTATATCCACCCTCACAATATATGGCCCAAAGACCAAGCTCATGTAAGTACCTTTTTGAAAAGGACAAATGCAGATACAGAATACTTACCTCTCACAGAGGAGGAAACAGTAACTTTTCTGTTTCCCAGACAAATGAAGGTGATTCAAGAGAAGGGCTACATACCAGGCCTGGAGTTTTTATGTAGCCAAGCCTGGTTTGTTGTGGAAGTAGACATGCATGCATTCCCATACATTCAGTGCCAATTTTTATTGTTTCTCCTCATACTCCTTATTTTCTGAGATCTTTATCTTGCTAACCAGTTTGGCCAACCAGCAGGAAAATAACCCCTGCAGTTGACAAGGGATGAAAGGATACTAAAAAGATAAACAATGATCTTTAGGGGTGGGATTGTGGGGATTTCTTTTTTTTCCTTTGGACTTTTATGTATGATCTATAGTTTCTAAAATGAACATATAACTCTTTGTAATTAGAATATATATATATATACGTTATATATAGAAAAGACAGAATTAATTGATGCATATATCTATATGAATATCAATCTATTCCGTCTTTCAACATTTTTCATCAAATATTTGCTAAGGCAGGTGGATATGTGTCAGGTTTTGTGCTAGGTTCCAAACACAAAAAAATGAATGAAGCAAGATCCTTCTTGAGAACTTTAGTCCAATGGGTACAATTATGGTTTGGCCTCTGTTTTAGGGATAGAGGAAAAAATGAGTAGGGGTTGACTTATCCGGAGACCACCTGATCAGGCCCCATCATGTACCCTATTCCGCTGCCCTCCAACTCACACAGTGGCAGCAGCTCAGGATTATTCCACAGCAGCTATGGTTTCAGATTCCATAGCCTTCAATTTTCTGTAATTCTGGAATGGATTCGAAATAACTGCCCTTAATTTGCAATGAAGACAAATAATGACTGGCGGTCAAAGGAAGAAGACCAAGAAAGTATGTTTCCTTACTACAGAGTCAGTATATCACATACAAAGTCAAATGCACAGACAAAAACTGGCCTTGCTTTTTAAAACCTATCCACAATCAATGTAACTGCCCACTGAACAACACAGGAAGGAGAAGAAAGATATTACCATGGGTTTGGGTTTCTTTAAAATGTGTGAGATCTGTGGGAGGCCTCATTTCCTGCACTGCTGCTTCTGGCTCTATCTCTGGCTGTGGCCTACTGAGGCTTCCATCCTCCAGTTTTTTCTTTTCATGCTCCTCCTTTTCTTTCTCTTCTTCCTCTTCCTCTTCCTCCTCCTCTTCTACTTCAGGCTCATCTTTCATTCTCATTAGAGTTGGAGGGAGTTCTGGACGCTTCGGGGGTAACTTCTAAGAGGGAAACAAAACCATGAACAAGTAGTTCTACTTAATGACAAGAGAAAAATCTTTGCAAGGAGGTCAGTCTAAATGTATTGAATGTTTACTCTCTTTAGGTTGATGAACTCCACAGAAGTCTGCTGGAGGTGGGACTTTGACATGAAATTTTACCCCTCTATAGACCCTAAACAAGTGACTTTATTAGTTCCTAGAGTCAAAGATTACTAAATACAAAACACTTGAAAATAGCTTGTAAGGAACTAAAATAGTTATTTCAGATGAGTGCCAGCTACAGGAATTCTGTCCTGTTATAACTCATGATATTAAAGGATCTCAACTGATTACAAAATCTTCTAAGGAATAAATCAGACAATCAGAAATAAGTCATTTGTGCTGCTTTTTCATTTTAGACTTAGAGTAATTTCAAGGAAACAAGGCATGTAAATCCATCAAACAGATCCTGAAAAGAAGGAAGACATTTCTCAAAGAATAAAGCTAAATATTCTAATCAAAGCCATTCAATAAAAGATTTATTAGAAAAGGTTGATCACAGTTATGGAATAGAGGGAAGGAACCAAAGCATATCTTGGTTCTTTTTTTTTTTTTTTGAGACACAGTCTTGCTCTGTGGCCCAGGCTGGAGTGCAGTGGTGCAATCTCAGCTCACTGCAACCTCTGCCTCCCCGGTTCAAGCGATTCTCCTGCCTCAGCCTCCTGAGTAGCTGGGGTTATAGGTGCGCAGGCCACCGTGCTCAGCTAATTTTTGTATTTTTAGTAGAGACGGAGTTTTACCATGTTGCCCAGGCTGGTCTCGACTAGTGAGCTCAAGCAATGCCCCCACCTCGGCCTCCCAAAGTGCTGGGATAACAGGTATGAGCCACCGCGCCCGGCCTATATTATCTTTTAAATATAGGACTTAGTTCTAAAATTCTCTAAGGAGGGCTTTTTAGTAAAAAGTTTTCTATTTAAAACCTAAGTCCCCACCGCAACAGATTGAAAAGCCTCCTTGTTAGGTAAACCATTACTCATTCAGAATACATAGTGAGGCCGAGGCAGGTGAATCACGAGGTCAGGAGTTCGAGACCAGTCTGCCCATGGTGAAACCCTGTCTCTACTAAAAAAAAATACAAAAAATTAGTTGGGCGTGGTGGTGGGTGCCTGTAATCCCAGCTACTCGGGAAGCTGAGGCGGGAGAATCGCTTGAACCCGGGAGGAGGAGGTTGCAGTGAGCCGAGATGGCCACTGCAATGCAGCCTGGGCAACAGTGTGAGACTGTGTCTCAAAACAAACAAAAAGAATACATAGCTAAGACTTCAGACTTCTGCCACCAGAGGGCAGTATACCCTAATTCAGGGTGTTTTGGACGAATTGTGCCCCCTGCTGCCCAAATTCATGTTTGAAGTCCCAACCCCCAGTACCTCAGAATATGACTGTAAATTAAATTAAATTGAATTAAAATGACACTATTAGGGTGGGGCCCTAACTCAGTATGACTTGTGTCCTTATAAGAAGAAGAGACACCAGGAGTGCAAGTGCACAGAGGGATGGCCATCTGAAGAGCCAGCAAGAGGGCAGCCATTGGTAAGCAGAGAGGCCTTAGAGGAAACCAACCCTGCTGGCAACTGTGAGCAAATAAATTTCTGTTGTTTAAGCTGCCCAATCCCTAGTATTTTGTTATGGTGGCCCTAGCAAACTAATACTCAAGGTTCAGCTCTTAGGGGTAATGAAAACCTTTTAAAAGCTGAATCTATGAATAGGAATATAGATAAAGCAAAAACATACAGACATATATTGTAGGGTAGCAGGGAAATCATAAAGCTCAAGAGACAGACCTGGATCTGATTACCAGCTTAGTTACATAACGCTGGTGTGATCTGGTATTTAACTTCTCTGACTCTATTTCCTCATTTGTAAGAGGCAATAATTCCCACACATCACAAGGTGTTGGAAGGATTAAATGAAGAAAAATCATATGGCAGAGGCAAGTGCACACACTATGTTCTTAACAAATGTTGGTGAGTCTGAATACTATATCTATCCACCTGGGGAAAAGCATTTAATGCAGGAGACCCATTCTTAAATGCAACATTCATGAGAAATTAATAAACTATTATTCTAATTTACAAACCATTTACTTGCAAATTGATTGGCATAAATCAATTCATCAATTCTTGATAACCCTAAGCTGAGAAAAAGAATCCACAAACCAGCCAGGCACAATGGCTCATGCCTATAAACCCAGCATTTTGGGAGGCCAAGGCAGGTGGATCACGAGGTCAAGAGATGGAGACCATCCTGGCCAACATGGTGAAATCCCATCCTACTAAAAATACAAAAATTAGCTGGGCATGGTGGAGCACGCCTGTAGTCCCAGCTACTCGAGAGGCTGAGGCAGGAGAATCGCTTGAACCCGGGAGGCGGAGGTTGCAGTCAGCCGAGATCGCGCCACTGCACTCCAGCCTGGTGACAGAGTGAGACTCTGTCTCCAAAAAAAAAAAAAAAAAAAAAAAAGAATCCAAGAACCAAGTTCTGGGAAAGATGTGATCATACCAAGCCCACAGCCCTTTCTCACATTACTATGGAATGAGTCATTTGTAGTTTCAAAAAAGAAAATAGAAAAATTAGCTCAGGGATAACTCAAGGGCTAAAAGTTTAACACCCTGACTCACAACTTACCCCTACTGTTCCAGTTTTTAATTTGAATTTGCTTCCTCCTTTCATGGCACCAAATAGAGGCAATGTAAGCTTTTTAGCTTTGTTTTCTGCACCTGTAGTCTGACTTTCAGTCCTAGGAAGAAAGAATAATTATACACATCTATTCCAAGGAGTCCCAAGGTTTTATCTAAAAATACCATGACACTGACAAAGAAACCTCTGGCAAAATAAAAATGACCATAAAATGAATATCTAAGCATATAACAATAAGAAAGAGGTATTCAGACCAACAGATTTTGAATGGACAAGAACAATGCTGACTGTCACAGACACAGAGCTATGATGAGGCTGCTCCCTTAGTCAAGTAATTTGCAACATGCTACATGACTTCACACCCATGAAATGACTACAGTACAAAGGAGAACATATAAGCAGCAGGAGATGGATCCATGGTGTAAAGCCCTATTTCCCACGAACCTCTGAAGAGTGTCTTACTTATCTGGAGCTCCCACTTAAGCGCAATAGCTCTGAGCACTTAAAAAAAAAAAAGTGTGCATGGGGATGGCGGTAGAGTATGCAGGATACCCAGTGTAGTAATGACAAAGATATAGTGAGATACTGCAACTGCTGAGCCTGTCAACATTCTCAACGGCTGGAGATAGTTATAAAAGCTAAGCCCACTAGGGCAAAGCTGAAGAAGGGTATAAAGAAGAGACAGTAGAAATTAGAAAGGCAGGGGGAGAACAGAGCAAAAACAAGAGAGATGGCAGTTGAGTTGACAAGATACTCAGAGCAGGCAGAGGTGACAATGAGAATATGGCATGAGGAGA
Organism: Pongo pygmaeus; assembly: GCF_028885625.2. Taxonomy (NCBI): domain Eukaryota; kingdom Metazoa; phylum Chordata; class Mammalia; order Primates; family Hominidae; genus Pongo; species Pongo pygmaeus. Next base: position 106,274,541 of record NC_072385.2, read on the forward strand.
CAGAGGAAACCCCAGAATAACCAAACTAGACCGAAAAGAAAGCCCTTTGTTTTCTTCACATTGACCATGGGACAGTCCTGTAAACTGGAATATAAGGACAGTAATGGCATTCGACTCACAGTGACCCATACCAGATGTTAGCTACCTGGCCCTCCCTGAAGCCCCACTTGCTACTACTGCCTTCTTTTACCTAAGTCTTACTCCCTTAGTAGCACTCTTAGGTCCAGCCTCAACCTCCTTTCTCCCTACCAGAGATAAAACCCATTCCCTTGCTAAGGCCACCAGAAGAATGCTGCCTGCCTGGCCATGAAGGACATTTTGTCAAATCATTATCCTTCACAACCTTCCCCACAGGCCTCAGGAAGGCTCTGGCATAGAAAGACAGAAGCAACAGCAACACAGATGTTTTCAGCTACATTAAAAAGCTGGGCTGGCCTAGAGGATAAGCTAAGACTGACTCAAAGGAGATGAAAAAGCAGAAGATGGAATCACAATCAAGATTGCTTGCAGGGGTTAGGGTAGGAGGCAGAAAGTTTGGAAGTTCAACCCGTAAGTGAAAAGAGGAGGAAGAAGATACACATCTAGACCAGTATCCAAAATAGGAAAGGGAGGAAAAACCAGGCAAGCACACAGACTGATAGCAGGAGAGGAGGCTCTGGAGGAAGCTGAGACATATTTCGTTTTTTTTTTTTTTTTTTTTATTCTTGCCCCAAATGTTGTTGTTGTTGTTGTTTTCCAAAGCAGAGATTTGCTTTTTTTTGTTTGTTTGTTTGTTTGAGACAGGGTCTTGCAACCTCACTCTTCCAGGCTCAAGTGATACCTCAGCCACCCAAGTAGCGGGGATTACAGACGAGCACCACCATACCCAGCTAAGTTTTTATCTTTTGAAGAGACAGGGTCTCACTATGTTGCCCAGGCTGGTCTCAAACTCCTGAACTCAAGCTATCCTCCCACCTCACTCACTCTCCTAAAGTGCTGGGACTACAGGTGTGAGCCACCGTCCCCAGACACTTTTATTAACAAATAGTTTTACTGTAACAAAATTATTATATGATTCTTACTTTTTCCAGTTATTTGTTATTTAAAACTAGAACTGCAACTACATTACAGTAAATTTAGACCTAAAGTGGTATGGCTATTTGGTATAGGATTTTCTTTTCAAATCCAGTATATCTGAATAGAATAGAAAGTATATTCGCATGTTCGAAACTCAAGTATAAAGCACATATACTGTGAAAAGTCTCCCTCCCATTGCTGTCCCCCAGCCACCCAGTTGCCTTCCCCATTGGCAATCAATATTATTAATTTTTAACTAATCTTTCCAGAGATACAGTAGCAGATGCTGTCCCTCCCAGATTTCCTTTATCAGGCCAAACAGCTACTGCAGACATCGGCTGCTAAAGGCTCACACCTGTACCCTTCCCAGAATTGCTGTGAGCCCCTCCCACCCCCTAGTCATGGGCAGCCTATGACCAATGAAGGGTTGGGGGGATGGGGTATCGAAACCCAAGCCCCATGCCTCCATGGCATCTGTGGTGCCATTCAGGATCTCCTGAAACCATATCTTAGCCCAGCTTCTTCTGCCCTCTCCTGCTTCCCTCACTCCCATATAGATTTCTCCTGAGAGCACTCTCTTAATAAATCACTTGCAGATGAATCTCCAATTCAGTTTGTTTTTAGGGAACCCGACCTAAACAGATATTATGAACATAAGCATGGCCTACTTATCTATGTATTCTTCCCCCACCATCATTTTTTACAGACAGCGCCTGTTATACACACCGTTCTACACCTTGCTTTTGTTACTTATCTTCATAGTGTTTCTGTATCTTACATATAGTTGCCTTTTTTTTCAACAGCTATATGGTGTTCTATTGTATATCTATATCATAATTTATTTATTTATTTTATTTATTTATTTTTTTGAGATGGAGTCTCGCTCTGTCACCCAGGCTAGAGTGCAGAGGCGCAATCTCGGCTCACTGCCAGCTCCACCTCCCGGGTTCACGCCATTCTGCTGCCTCAGGCTCCTGAGTAGCTGGGACTACAGGCGCCCGCCACCACGACCGGCTAATTTTTTGTATTTTTAGTAGAGACAGGGTTTCACCGTGTTAGCCAGGATGTTCTCGATCTCCTGACCTCGTGATCCGCCCACCTCGGCCTCCCAAAGTGCTGGGATTACAGGCGTGAGCCACCGTGCCTGGCCACAAATTATTTAATCCATCTCCTTTGATAAACATTTAGGGGATTTCTAATTTTATTTCCTAAGTATGTGAGGGACAAATTCCTAGAAATGAAATAGATCAAAGGGCATGTGCATTTGTAATCAGGATAGAGACTGCCAATTTGTCTTGTATAGAGAATGTACTAATTTGTCCTTCAATGAGCAATATAAGAAAGTGCCTTTTTGTCAGCCTCATCAGCACAGTATAAAATCATAATTAATCTTCATCAAATTCATATATAAAAATGGTATTAAGGCCAGGTGTGGTGGCTAACACCTGTAATCCCAGCACTTTGGGAGGCTGAGGTGGGCAGATCCCTTGAGGCCAGGAGTTCAAGACCAGCTTGGGCAACATGGCAAGACCCCATCTCTACAAAAAATTAAAAATTAGGCAGGTATGGTGGGGCATGCGTGTGGTCCCAGCTACTTGGGAGGCTGAGGCAGGAGGATCACTTGATCCCAGGAGGTCAAGGCTGCTGTGAGCTGTCACTGTGCCACTGCACTCCAGCCTGGGTGACACAGTGAGACCCTATCTCAAAACAAAAAAAGGTATTAGGTTATAGTATTTATATTTCTCTTATGATCATGAAGTTGAGCATCTTTGTATAAAGATGCTATTTGTATTTCTTTTTCTGTGGCCTGTGAGTAGACATCCTTTACTCATTTTCCTCCTGGGTGGATGGCTGTCTACTTATATTTAGAGGTCTTTTTATTAATAATTTAATTTTTTTTTGAGACAGGAACTTCCTCTGTCACCCATGCTGGAGTGCAATGGCACGATCACAGCTCACCGTAGCCTTGAACTCCTGGGCTCAAGCGATCCTCCTACCTCAGCTTCCCAAGTAGCTGGGACCACAGGTGTGCTCCAACATGGCTGGCTAATGTTTTTATTTTTTGTAGAGATAGGGTTGTGCCATATCACCCAGGCTGGTCTTGAAAGTGATCTGCCTGCTTCAACCTCCCAAAGTTCTAGGATTACAGGTATGAGCCACTACACCCAGCCTCAGAGGTCTTTTTATATTAGATAAATTAGCTTTTTGTGCACGATGCTTTTTAAAGGAGTTTATTCTACACTAAAAGATTAAGTAAAAAAGCTTCAGAACCTTCCAATGAATCAGAAATCAATATAGTTTTCTCAGAAAATCCTCTATCAGTCTATATTTCACAAATATGAAACAGGTTTTTAGTTACTCTATGAAACTACTGCTTTCTGTGCTTTAAAGGGTTCCTTGTATTACATTTGTAATATATAATGATTATTTAAGAAGATAAAGCGATAATTGAAAATGTTATCTATGCTACCATACTTATTTAGAATTCCAAATATAACTAAGACTTACTTTTTTAGTTCTGGAATCTCTGCTGGCTTTACAATTTTTATTAACCCTTTAAGTCTCTGTTGTTCTTTCCTCAGTTCAAAAGTTCTCAGGTGAAGTTTCTTCCGGGACACACCATCTAATGTACTGCCTGATTTCATTTCTGACATGAACGCATCTAAAGAATCCTGAGATGGAGACTCTGATATAACTGTTCAAGAAAAGAATAACACATGTTTAGAAAGATGATCCTGAATATTTTAAAATTCAGCCAAAGTTTCCATATAAAAGTCACTAACATAAAACTGGACAGAGGACAACACTAGTAATAGGAGTAAGGAACAGGTTATAGCCATGAGACCTTGGGAAATCATTTTGTCTCAATGGGCTTTATTCCCCTCAACTATTAAATGAAGAGGTTAAACCAAATGATTTATAATGTTCTTTCTAGTTCTAAAACGGTATGTTGCTCCTTTGAAAGGCTCCATATTCTGTATGGTATTTCTTATTAACTAATGTAGCCCCAGTGCCTAGCATAGAGCACTATATATGGTATATTAATAAATATTTGATGAAAAACTTACCTTGGCTTGAGGCTTTCAATCTCTCAGAAATTTCAGAAAGTTCCTTTTCAGCATCATTTAATTTTGCAACCTGTAACACCCAAATCAACAGGGTTAGAAAGTTTTTCTTCTTTCAAACTGTTTCCTTATCATCCTCCTGTTTTCATTACTGTTACTAGAAGTTTTAAGAAGATTAATTCAAAAGTCCAGTTAACCTGCTACTTATGGAGTTAACACTTTTTTTTTTTTTTTTTTGAGATGGAGCCTCACTCTGTTGCCAGGGTAGAGTGCAGTGGTGCAATCTCAGCTCACTGCCACCTCTGACTCCTGGGTTCAAGCGATTCTCCTGCCTCAGCCTCCCCAGTAGCTGGGACTACAGGTGTGTGCCACCACACCCAGCTACTTTTTGTATTTTTAGTAGAGACGGGGTTTCACCATGTTGGCCAGGATGGTCTCAATCTCTTGACCTCATGATCAGCCTGCCTTAGCCTCTCAAAGTGCTAGGATTACAGGTGTAAGCCACCACACCTGGCCAGAGTTAACAGTGTTTTTTTTTTTTTTGAGATGGAGTCCCACACTGTCGCCCAGGCTGGAGTACAATGGCGCGATCTCGACTCACTGCAACCTCTGCCTCCTGCATTCAAGCAATTCTCCTGTCTCAGCCTCCAGAGTAGCTAGGACTACAGGCGCACACCACCACGCCTGTCTAATTTCTGTATTTTTTTTTTTTTTAGTAGAGGTGGGGTTTCACCACATTGGTCAGGTGGGTCTGGAACTCCTGACCTCAGGTGATCCACTGGCCTCAGCCTCCCAAAGTGCTGGGATTACAGGCATAAGCCACCATGCCCAGCCCGGAGTTAACACTTTTTATGTGTTAAATCCAAATTTAATTTATTTCTGAATTAAACAACACAGAATTAAACAGAATGAATAACTCGGACTTTATTTTACTCAGAAGAAAGAGCTCAAGGCATTTGTTTTCACATAAATCAAAAGGATAGATGTTGGGTAATGTTTTAAGCTCTGAATCCTACTATAAATTAATACCTGTAAGAAATTCCTTGAAGTGCAATTGCTGAATCAATGCACTTTTAATATTGACAGATGTCGTAGGATTGATCACTTAAAAGGTTGTCTTGTACATTCCCACCAACTGAGAGTCTACTTCTCCATATTCTGGTCAAGCTCTGCATTATTAATCTTATGTTTTTTTCTAGTCAAATAGGTAGCCTATTACCTACCTACTATTGTCTGTTACCCACCCATTAACACATGTCACCTTATGATAATTTCCTGAAGAATATACTGTTTCAGACTACATATTACCATACTATATTCTTCAAAATTCCTTTGACTTCTCTTGACTGCCAGAAGGCTAAAGTCAATTTCACCTCAGAATGCCCTAACTTGGAACTTTTTCCTTTCCTTTTGGGAGAGGTAATATCTTATCCAAAGAATGTTAATTAATGGATCAATATCCTGAAGGAAAGGATCTAGCAGCAAGCCATATTTTTTTCAAACAACTTGGATAAGACTAGTTGTCTGTTACCATTAAATTAACAGACCACAAAAGTTATACTTCAGTATCAGATTTCAATGCTACTACTTTAAAAATTATCATAAAACATATTTAAATAATACATTATGTTATTAAAAATTAAACTATTAAATACCACAGCTACTTCCATAAATAAAACTTGCCAATGATTCAAAGGTCTCTGGCTTCTCATCAATCTTGCCAGCCTTCTTCATTCTGTTCAGACGCTTCTTCTCAACCAGGCCAGTCCGATCAAGAAATGTGTCATCATCACTATCATAAAAGTCTTCATCTTCCCAGTTCTTGGCTTTCCTTTTCCGAGATACTAGAGGTAGATAAAATGATGAATAAATAAGTTTTTAAAAAAGAAAAGAAAAAGAAAGAAGGCAAGTAGGCAAGGAGCTTAAAATGTCACCATCAACTACTGAAAAGAGAGGTTCTACAAGCTGCCAAACTATGTATAAAAACAAAGGGCTAAACCTTGAAGACATTATACTAAGTGAAATAAGCCATATATAAAAGGACACTTACTGCATTATGTGAGGTACCTAAAGTAGTCAAATTCATAGAGACAGAAAAGTAGAATGGTGGTTGCCAGAGGCTGGGAAGGAGGGAGAATGAAGTTAGTGTTTAACAGATACCGAATTTCAGTATGGAATGATAAAAAAGTTCTGAAATGAACAGTGTTGATGGTTCCATAATAATGTGAATGTACTTAATGCCACTGAGTGATACTCTTAAAATGCTTAAAATGGTATACTTTTCTGTTATGTATATTTTTCCACAATTTCTTATTAAATAACTTTTCATTAAAGCAAACAGTTAATTTATTTAATGAGCAAACGGCTTTTAAAAATCAATGAGGATGGCCAGGCATGGTAATCCCAGCCCTTTGGGAGGCTGAAGGGGGATGGATCGCCTGAGGTCAAGACCAGCCTGACCAACATGGTGAAACCCCATCTCTACTAAAAATACAAAAATTAGATAGGCATGGTGGCAGGTGCCTGTAATCCCAGCTACTCAGGAGGCTGAGGCAGGAGAATTGCTTGAACCTGGGAGGTAAAGGTTGCAGTGAGCCGAAAAAGTGCCATTGCACTCCAGCCTGGGCGACAAGAGTGAAACTCTATCTCAAAAAAAAAAAATCAATGAGGAAAAAAGGAAAATGAAAAATGAGAAAAAGGCCAATAACCCAAAAGAAAATTTGAAAAAGAATAATGAAAGCAGTTCACAGAAAAATACAATAAATATTTTTAAATGTTACTTTAAAAAAAAAGTACAAATTTAAAAATTAGATACTTCTCATTTATTAGACTAGAAAAACATAAAAAGATTAATAATTGGTGGGAATGTACATTGATACAACCTTTTTGATGGTCAAGCCTACAACATCTGCCATTAAAAATGCATTGATCCAGCAATTCCACTTCTAGGAATTTATTCTATAAATATCAATGCAATAGTATTTATAACAGTGAATATGTAAAAAGTCTATCAATAAGAAACTATGACAGCTATTACTTTTTTGTCCACCCTACAACATTCTACTCCCTTTGTTCTGATAAAAGTACCTCTTTCCCCCAGAAAATTCCTCCCCCATTTTATCTGGTTTAGGGATAGTCATAGGACCAAAGCCAAATCAGTAAGACTCTTTCCCTCATATTTATATTTAGAGATGGGGCAAAGAGGCTCTCTTTACAATGAGGTTATTAAAGTGAGAGACTGTAAGTTCAAGGCTGTAAGCAATCAGCTTTTCAGCACAGGGTAAGAATCTGTCTGCAAAGTTTAAAAATGCACTCATGAGACAGACTCACTCACAGACACACACATGCACACACAACTTGTATATGTCCTGGTGATGCTGAGTCTAGTTTGGTAGTACTAAGTTATGGTTTCAGAACTTGAGGTTCTGGTTCATGCAGCTGTTCCTTCATTCCTCTTCCTTCATCCTGAGCTATTCTTCCCAGCTTCTGCAGCCAATGACCTTTCCCCTAAACTAGTTTGAATTGGACTTCTATTATTTGCAAGGAAAATAGTCCTTATTAATATAAGCCTAATTTCCAGGTTAAGATGGTACATTAAACACACATATCTAATTTCCCTCTTTCCTTAAATCCCACTAAACCATAGTAAAGAGATGTACCCAAGCCTGGGCAACATAGCAAGACCTTGCCTTTACTAAAAATAAATCTAAAAAAAGTAGCTGGGCATGGTGGTGTGCACCTGTGGTCCCAGCTACCCAGGAGGCTGAGGCAGGAGGATCGCTTGAGACCCGCAAGTTGATGCTGCAGTGAGCTGTGATCAGACCACTGCACTCCAATCTGGGCAGCATAGAGGAAAGAGAAGGAAGGAAAGAAGGAAGGAAGGAAGAAAGGGAGGAAGGGAGGGAGGAAGGGAAAGTAAGGGAAAGGAAAGGAAGAAAGAGAAGGGAGGGAAGGGAGGGAAAGGAGGGAAAGAAAGAAGAAAAAAGAAAAGAAAGAAAGAAAGAAATCCATAAAGACCCAAATTTTAGAAAATTACAAAGTAGACAGATGAGTAGAAACTAACTTAGCAGAATTTAGAAAGATAAATCCTAAACAGTGGGGAAATCTGAGAGCCAAAGTGATTACACTGCAGAATCCTCAAATGGATCTGCAACCGGGGATGGATAGTAAGGTTATGGAGGACTAAGTAAAAACTGGTTGAGAAATAGATCTTCCTCCCTGCCTTCTCATCTCCTTTCCATCTGCAGTAGAAATCCAGAGGTTAATCTCTGGAAAGGGTAAAACAGAAAGTCTTTGGATTACGAGTTGACTAGTAAAGCTGAAGGCATGGGCCCTATAATCTAAAAATAGTACTGTCCTGAAAACAGCTGAATGAGAAGCCACTCAGCCACCTTCTACCACTTAGCTCTAGGAATGCTGGCAACCAGTCCTTTCCTTTCTGGCAGGAGACTGGAGGAGCACTCTCTGGGGAATCTTGCTCATAGACGAGGAAAACCAAAAGGATACTTAAATCAAGGGTTCCCCAACAAAAGGCCCACCCACATCATTCAATAGTAGTGCTCAAAGTCAACAAACCCCACCTATATATTCCATGCAGAAACCCCACCTATATATTCCAAACTATCAATCACCTTTTTCATTCCCAAATAAAAAAACTACAACGAAGAATTACATGACACCTAAGAAAAGCCTTTAACATGCAGAACAGAGACCACATAAAAAGAAAAATAACATGGAGAAAACAGAGAGGAGATATTTACAACCCATGAAACAACAGGATACTATGTTTTAAAAAGGACAATTCAAAAACCAAAAATGAACTTTTAGAAATTAAAACCTTGGAGTCTCTGAGCCTTCTCTGGCATGAAAGACTGCCTGATTTTAAAAACTTTAAAAAAAGAGAAAGAAATTAAAAACTTGATGGCAAAATAGAGAAGGCAGAAAGATAAAGATGCAGAAATCTCTCAGAAGGAAGGAAAAGACACACAGATGAAAAAAAAGAAAAAAAACTTAAATGGTCTGTCCAAGAGGTCCAATGTCTGAATAATAAAATTCCATAGAAAACAGAGGGATGAAACAATTAATGGCATAATTGCAGAAAACTTCCTGAACAGCCAAGATTTCTAGATCAAAAGGATCCAACAAGTACCCAGAAAAATTAACAAAAATAGACCCACAGAAAAGTACTTCATAGTTAAGTTTTAGAACCTTTAGAACAAAGGGAAACTCTTACCAACTCTGGCAAGGGGGAAAAAAGATGACATACAATAGGATCAAAATCTGAACAGTTTAGGATTTCTCAAAAGCAACATTGAATGTAAAATAAGAAAAATTGTTTCCAACTTCGAATTGTATTCCCAGCCAAACTATTAATCAGGAGTGAAGCTACAATAATTATATTTTCAGAAGAGAAGGCTTAATAAAGTTTATTTCCTATACATTCTTTCTCTGAAATCTACCAGAGGATGTCCACCAAAACAAGAGAGTAGACCAAGAAAAGGAAAGATGTGAAATTCATTGAACACTACCATCACCCATGCCCTCTAGTGTTGTACCAGCTTTTTAATCTGCTAAAAGTACAGAAGGATGTACTACTGTGCAAGGAAATAAACCAAGAAATATGAGAATATGAGAATCAAGAAACAGAAAAGTCAACCCTAGAGAAAGGACAAAGAAATCTCAAGGATGACAGGAAAGTTAAGTCCCAGGTGACAGTTCTGTAGCAGATCTGCAGAGCAATAAGCCGTGAAAGAAAAATAGTGCTCTTCAGAAAAAGTGTCTCCAAAAAAAATCAGAACTGATAAATTACTTAATCATTAAGTTGTTTGATGTGGTGAGGCTACTGAAAGGTGTGGGAGGAATGAGCAAGAAATACAAAAAAGCCCCAAACACATGAAAAGCAAACACAATTATTACCCTTAGGAAAAACAAAAAGAAATAAAACTGCTCAGTTATAACTAATATTTGCATAAGCATAATCACGTAAATACTAAATACTAATTTAGCAGAGTTGACAGAAAATGTCTAAAATAAGTGACTAAAAATGTAACAGCATACTCTTGTTCTTAGAAATACAGGTGTTTTTAGGCTGGGCGCAGTGGCTCACGCCTGTAATCCCAGCACTTTGGGAGGCCAAGGCAGGCGGATCACGAGGTCAGGAGTTCGAGACCAGCCTGGCCAATATGGTAAAACCCTGTCTCTACTAAAAACACAAAAATTAGCTGGGTGTGGTGCACGCACCTATAGTCCCAGCTACTCAGGAGGCTGAGGCATAAGAATCACTTGAACCCAGGAAGCAGAGGTTGCAGTGAGCCAAGATCATGCCACACTGCACTCCAGTCTGGGTGACAGAGAGAGACTCTGTCTCAAAAAAAAAAAGAGAAGAAATACAGGTGTTTATAATTTTTTTTTTAATTTTATTTATTTATTTATTTATTTTTGAGACGGAGTCTTGCTCTGTCACCCAGGCTGCAGTGCAGTGGCGCGATCTCAGCTCACTGAAAACTCTGCCTCCTGGGTTCACGCAATTCTCCTGCCTCAGCCTCCCAAGTGGCTGGGACTACAGGCACCTGCCACCACACCCGACTAATTTTTTTTTTGTATTTTTGGTAGAGACGGGGGTTTCGCCGTGTTAGCCAGGATGGTCTCGATCTCCTGACCTCGTGATCCGCCTGCCTTGGCCTCCCAAAGTGCTGGGATTACAGGCGTGAGCAATCACACCCGGCCAAGAAATACAGGTGTTTTTAAATGCCAGAATCAATAACTGAAAAAACTGAAAGCCTTTAGGGAAGAAGACTGAGGATGGGTAGGGCAAGGAACAAGTATATTTTATTATAAGCCTTTTGGTAGTTTTGAACCAGACATAAGTTACTTTGCAATAATAAAAATATAATATAAGCCTTATTAATAAATGATGCTCTACTCAGACTTTTTTTTAAAAAAAAACAAGCAAAATACACAATTAATGTATTGACACATATTAATGTATTGATGTAATATGATATGGCCAGGCGCAGTGGCTCATGCTTGTAATCCCAGCACTTTGGGAGGCCAAGGCGGGCGGATCACCTGAGGTCAGGAGCTCGAGACCAGCCTGATCAACACGGCGAAACCTCGTCTCTATTAAAAATACAAAAATTGGCCAGGCGCGGTGGCTCATGCCTGTAATCCCAGCACTTTGGGAGGCCGAGGCAGGTGGATCACCTGAGGTTGGGAGTTCGAGACCAGCCTGACCAACATGGAGAAACCCTGTCTCTACTAAAAATACAAAATTAGCCGGGCATGGTGGTGCATGCCTATAATCCCAGCTACTTGGGAGGCTGAAGCAGGAGAATCGCTTGAACCCGGGAGGCAGAGGTTGCAGTGAGGCGAGATCGTGCCATTGCACTCTAGCCTGGGCAACAAGAGCAAAACTCCATCTCAAAATAAATAAATAAATACAAAAATTAGTTGTGCAGGGTGGTGGACACCTATAGTCCCAGCTACTAGGGAAGCTGAGGCAGGAGGATGGCTTGAACCTGGGGGGCGGAGGTTGCAGTGAGCCAAGATCATGCCACTGCACTCCAGCCTGGGTGACAGAGTGAGACTCCATCTCAAAAATAATAATAATAACAATATCCATGATACATTCTTATGTTAAAAAAGTAAGTCACAAAAGATTGTAATTAATATGACTACATTTGTGTACGAGTGTTTTTTGTTAAAGGATCTAGTTCTCAGCACACATCTATATATACATAGAAAATGTCTGGGAGAATACAAACAGTGGCTACCTTAGGGTATTGAGAATTTTTTTCTTTTCACTTCAAAAAATTCTGTACAATTTACATTTTCCCCCCATAAAGAAGTTTTATTAGCGTTTGTGTTGAATTTTCCTTTCTTTTAATCTAGAAAAAAAGGGCTCCTATATACTGACCTGCTTCCTGCCGAAGCAATCCCAAAGTGTCAAGAATCCGACAAGCTTCCAATGAGCACTGGATCATTGCTTCTTTTTTCTTTCCTGAGTGAATGGCCTCAGCCACCAGTTGTTTTCCAGTTGAATCATCCACAGGTAATCTTCATTGATTTGGTGGGAATTATAGCACAGCATTAAGCTCCAATTCTCACGAAAACAACTACTATGCTATGATAATAGTCATTTTTTTTAGATGGCCTTTCAGTCTTTGAATCCATCTTGTTCTATCTTGCCAATGTTGGATTTAAAATATTTTCTATTTCTTACCCATCCCACCCCACTCTCCAATAATATGAGGGTTATTAAACTATGAAGGCTCAAATTTAGAAATAGCTTAAACTTATATGAAAGTTACTCTTTGGGTTGTTATCTATAACCATACATTAAACCTGAAATTGGCCATTTTCCAGAAATGAACATTAATAAGAAAAGAACATACCTCACCCTGCAGAGCCAAGTGCTATGTCCCTGTTCATCAAATTCATATTCTAATTCTTCTCCTGTGGGAGAAAGACAGACAAAACAATTTTAATAGAATCCAAAAATTACTAGTTGATACAATGATAAATGAGAACAAACGTTAAATAATAACAAGTTCTTAGCAGTGGCTCACGCCTGTAATCCTAACACTTTGGGAGGCTGAGGCGGGATGACAGCTTGAGTTTAGGAGCGCGAAACCAGTCTGTGCAACATGGCAAAACCCCATCTCTACAAAAAATACAAAAATTAGCCGGGCATGATGGTACGTGCCTTTTGTCCCAGCTACTATGGGGGCTAAGGCCGGAGCATAGCTTAAACCCAGGAGGTCAAGGTTGCAGTGAGCCAAGATTGCGCCATTGCACTCCAGCCTGGGCGACAGAGTGAGACCGTCTCAAAAAAAGAACAAGTTCCCATACCACACTGAATAATAAATTTCAATGCATTTCACTTCTCATTCCTAGGGATTATCGTCTGATAATAAAATTAGAGTAAGTCTTAGGCAGAGAAAAAACAAAGTCAGATCAAAGAAATCAATTTTCCATACATAGCTTTGTTCACTGTACAGTACCTTTCACTTTTATAAGTTGTAGACTTTAGTGGTTATTTTAACACAGTTGCCTGGTTTTAGAAGCACAGATATTAAGTGCACAGCTATTTCATATATTATTTATATATACATATAAAATATATACAGATATACATATACATAGATACTCTCTCAAAGTATTCCTACCAAAACAATCCTGTATGGAAACAAAATTTTAAATCATATAATATAAAGTCAAAACCTATGTTAGGAATTACAAAAGATCAGGTGAATTCGGAATTAAAAAACTACAGGAAGTTGGCTCAATTTCCCCACCACCAAAGTCCAGGATCTTTTGAGAAGAATGAGATGAGTCAGGAAAAAGTATTTCCTTTTTTTAAGATAGGAAGAAAGACTAACAAGATTTTTATGATTTTTTTCCCTCTGCTATACTAATGAGGAATAATTTTCAAAATAAACCTAAAGCAACTGACCACAAGAGTAAAAAGTGAACAAGAAGGACAGCAATAAAATTATAGCATATCTTAGTATAAAGCTCAACCTGAAGCTCTAGAAAACCACACTGCTCTGGATATGTTTTAGTGGTAGGGTCAGAATCTGTTTACATACCTTCTCGGTCAAAAAAGCCTTGGAGAGCCTTTTTGGGATCCTTTATATAAAAGGCCTCCCTTTCCTGCTGAAACTCTAAGACAATAGGGTTCTCTTCAGCATCATCCTCTACTGCATCTTCTCCTACAGGATATGGGAAAGAAAGAAAAGATAATCAGACATGAGAAGAGACTATTTCAATGATACCCATTATTCTTTCAGGCTGCATAAAGATATAGTTTAGGCTGGGCGCAGTGGCTCATGCCTGTAATCCCAGCACTTTGGGAGGCCAAGGCAGGTGGATCACAAGGTCAGGAGTTCGAGACCAGTTTGGCCAACATAGTGAAACCCCATCTCTACTAAAAATACAAAAAAAATTGGCTGGGCATAGTGGCAGGTGTCTGTAATCCCAGCTACTCGGGAGGCTGAGGCAGGAGAATTGCTTGAACCTGGGAGGAAGAGGTTGTAGTGAGCCGAGATCGTGCTACTGCACTCCAGCCCAAGTGACAGAGTGAGACTCCATCTCAAAAAAAAAAAAAAAAAAAAGATATAGTTTATCTGTAATGAAAAATAATAAATACTTGCAGGGACGGGGGGTGGAACAACCACAAAACCACTAGTATGAGCATATTCGGGTTTTCTAAATTGTGTGACAAGTCAAAACTTGTTTTCATGGCACCTTAATTTTTTTTTCTCCATCATTATATTTTAAAAGTAAAATTACCTACCACATTGTGGAAAAAAAAATTTGAGCTCCTCAGCCTGGCATTCTTGTTCTCTCACACTCGTATCTAACTTTCGTTCCCAATATAATTTCCTAATCCTTCTTATATCTGCCAAATAGACTGGTCTACTCACAACTTCCTTAAAATCATCAATCCCTACCCTGAATACCAATCCCAATACTCAGCTTCATAAGGCTTTTCCTTTCCTTCAAGTTCCAGCTCAAAATCCTCATGCTTATAAAGTTTCCCTGTGGAGTGCGGTGGCTCACGCCTGTAATCCCAACACTGTGGGAGGCCAAGGTGGGTGGATCACAAGGTCAGGAGTCCAAGACCAGCCTGGCCAATATGGTGAAACCCCATCTCTACTAAAATAAAAAAAAAATAAAGTTTCCCAAAGATCTAAGTCAGTGCTGTCCAACAGAAATATAATGAAAGCTATATGTGTCATCTTAAATTTTCTATTAGCCACATTAAAAAATTAAAAGGAAACAGGTAAAATTATTGTCATTTCAACATGTCATCAACATAAAAATATCATGAAAGAGATATTTTACATTTTTTTTTCAGACTAAGTCTTTGAAATTCAGTGTGTATTTTGCATTTACAGCACACGTCAATTGCGACTAGCCACACTGCAAGTGCTCAGTAACCACATGTGGCTAGTGGCTACCATATCAGGCAACACAGGTCTAAGTCCCCAGTGACTGTTCTCTCTTCTCCAAATTTTCACTCTAGCATACTTATGGTTTTCAGCTTTTGTTTGGCACTTAGCACAAGTAATTTCATAGTTTTTCCTGTCTTCCCAACCATATATTAAGGCCATCTTCTACCTTTTTATACTTCCATCTCCGGGATATCCATTTTCTAAAATATCTGGTGTTAAAGTAAGTTTATTGTTTTGGCTAAGGGACCAGCTTTCTCTGATTAGATATTCCACATTTCAGGATATCTTCACAAAGTACAAAAAATTCAAGAGAATATCCTATATTGAATAACATCCCATTTATTTGATTGAATAGAGTTCCATCCCCTCCAATGATAATCACATAGCACAAGGTCACTACTTAATAAATACAAAATTTTAGAATTGTAAAAATAATAATTTTATGCTTAGGACAAGTTTTGAACAAGAGAGTGCATTAAAAATAAACTTTTAAAAAATCCAAAGTGCCTATAAGTCAATTTCTTTACATCAGTAAAGTTAATGAATCTCTCTGGGTTTTGGTTACCTCATGTGCAAATTGTGTTTGCCCTATCTATCTCAAGGAGCCATGAAAAGCTGTATGATTTAAAAAAAACATTTAAGGGTACCACTAGTAATGAACTTAAAATAATAACCTCCGGCAGCAATTTTAATTTCTTACCCATTCCCCAGGTGCAACCCATCTCATCATCTTGGCTACCAGCATTTATCTTCCTTTCAGAGGTATCCATTTCCTCTTCTTCATCTGAGTCTTCTCCTAGCATCTTCTTCTCCAACAATATTTGTTGCTGCTTGCGCAGTTCCTTCAACTTTGTTACTGTTAACTCGGATTCTGCCTCTCGGTCTTCTTCTGGTCCCTGATGAACCAAGGAAAAAAAGGTTATTTATTTATTTAGAGACACCGTCTTGCTCTGTCGCCTAGGCTGGACTGGAGTGCAGTGGCTGGAATACACCTCACTGCAGCCTTGACCTCCTGGACTCAGGTGATCCTCCCACCTCAGCCTCCCGAGCAGCTGGGACCATGATGCCTGGCTAATTTTTTTTTTTTTTTTTTTTTTTTAGAGACAGGATCTTGCCATGTTGGTCAGACTCCTCTCAAACTCCTGGGCTAAAGCGATCCTCCCGCCTGGGCCTCCCAATGTGTTGGGATTACAGGCGCGAGCCACCGCGCCTGGCCAAAAAAACAAGTTATTTTAGAGTTCGGGATTGTGAACATGACTTTCAGAAATATAGCAATGTGTACAGTGGTCTGGAGATGATAGGACAGACTTGATTCCTTCACTTTTGTAATCGCTGAGTGAGAGATTCTTCTTCCTCATCAAAAGCTTAAGAAGCACAAGAACGCAGTCCAATGAGCCCGAGATTTCAATTCTAGGTTTTTCTACCTACCTGCAGGATAAAGAGCCGGGTGCTGCCTCCAAAGCGAACAACATGCCCAACGTGGACTCGACAGTAGGTGCGAGGTGGGATGCGAGTTTTGTTGAGAAAAGTGCCATGGGTGCTTCCCAGATCGCAGAGGTAAAAGCCCGGCCCGTTGCTGTCGCATTCTCCGTCAGGGCCGGACGCCCTGTGCTGCAGCACTGCGTGGTACCGAGACACCGAAGGGTGCTCCAGGCACACGTCGCAGCCAGACAGCCTCCCGAAAAGGCAGTAACTCATCCCTTTCAAGCTACGGGTGCCAAGGATAGTGCCGCCCTTCAGGGTCTCTAAGCTGTAGGGGGCTGTGGCAGGGCCACCCCATGGAGGTTCTTGGTAGGGGGGAGCCCGGGCTGGACCGCCAGGGGAAGAAACTGCTGTCGGGGGGCGCGACTGCTCCTCCTGTAGACTCCTAAAATCCCCGCAGTCCGGCTGAGGAGGAGGGACGTCGGGCTCCCCAGAATTGGAGTCCTGCAACGCAGTGGGCCCTTCCTTCTGTACCTCCTCAGGGTTTGAAGAACTGGTGGCCGGGGCCTTACTCCGCGCCGCTGGGGGCACCGGCAGAGCTGGCTTTTTGAAGTCCCCACTGAGCTCTTGCGACGCCAGGGTCTCTGACTGAGAGAGAATGTCAGCCATCCTCAACCGGTGCAACCTCGAAATCCGCTCCTTCGAAATCTCACCCTTCGGTCTTTATGTTCCTGTCCACGTCCCACTCTCCCAAGCTCCCAGTGGCGTCTGTAGGCGGCGATGGTGAAGTTGCTCCTTCACGACCTGGAGCGTTGCAAAGTGGTGCTAACACGAGAAGATCATAATACGAGAAAAACAAAACGGCTATCGGGATGCTGTGCAGAACGGGGACATATTTAGAGGTTACAACGGGATCGTAATGACTTCCTGTTGCATAGCTTGATTGAGAAGAAGCACTTCCGGCGGTCTTAGATCACTAATCAACAAACCAGCTTTCGGGGCTTGACGCGATCCTTGCCTCAGGCCTCTTGGGGTCTAGACAGCCGCCTAGCCCGCTCTGCGACGCAGCAGTGAATAGTGTGGTACCTCCTTGTCTCGGTTCAGGTCCAGACCTCCCCGTCTTCCGGCTGCCCTGAACATTAGGCGACCTCAGGACCCTGTGATTGGCGCCTGCGCCGGCGGACCGTGACCGAGGAAACCCCTGGAGGGACTTGGGCATTCCTTGGGCTCCGTGCCTGTTCTTCGTGCTCCTTTCGGTAAAGTAAGGGAAGAGGGCGACTTTTTTGTTATTTCGTTCATTATTTTTTTTCTGAAATTATTAAAACTATTAAATTATTATTATGAAATTATATTATGAAATTATTAAAACTATTAAAATATAGTTAAGTGGTTAAGAGAGCAGACTCTGGAGACTGTCGATTTTTGACCTCGCCATTTGTGACATTGGGCAAGACACTAGGCCTCAGCCCTCACTCTGAAAAATGGGGATAATAAGATTATTAGCTTCATAGGGTTGTTGGAAGAATTGAATCAAACAATAAAGGCCAGCCGGACCGGTGGCTCATGCCTGTAATCCCAACATTTTGGGAGGCTGAGGCGGGAGGATTGCTTGAGCCCAGGAGTTCCAGAGGAGGCTGGGCAACATGGTGAGACCCTGTCTCGCCAAAAAAAAAAAAAAAATCCAGGTTTGGTGGTGCGCGCCTGTAGTCCCAGCTACTCCAGAGGCTGAGGTGGGAGGATTGCTTGGTCCCAGGAGGTTGAGGCTGCAGTGAATCATGACTGCACCACTGCACTCCAGCCTGGGCTACAGAGTGAAACCCTGTCTCAAAAAAGAAACAAAAAAGGTGAAGTCTGGTATATAGTAAACATTCAACAAATGCCAGATATTTCTGTGTGCCTGGCCCTGTAACAAGACCATGGCCATAAGAAATAGATGGGTGGAAAAAATCTATTGTGATAAGTACTAATTAAAATCCAAGGATAAATGCTGTGACATAGACATGCAAAGCGCTGTGAGAATAGGAAAGGGAGAGGCACTGGTGAAGTGACGGAGGGTGGGGACTTAAGCTGTACTTAAAAATGAATATGAGTCTGCCAGGGATGTGCAGGGTTGGCAGAGCATTTCTGGCAGAGTTCACAGCTGAAAGTGTCAACTGTGGAAATGTACAGCATTCTCAAGAAACTGAGTAGTATAATGTTGTTAAAACAAAGGTAGTCATTTCACCCAGGAAGCTCCTCCTTTGTGCTTCTACTACCCCAGGTCCATATACCTCTAGAACAGTACTTACCACATTTCATATTGAAATAATCTGCTTCTGTTTCTCTTCCTCAGTTCAGGGCAAGGATCTCACATTATCGGTCTTTGACCCACATAGAATGCCTGGCATTTGATAAATGTTTGTTGAACTTGAAGAGACATATGGACAATGAATCTGCAAAGGTGAGTTGAAACCAGATTGTGAATTTTGTTGAATGGTAAGCCAAGGAATTCTGACTTTTTCCAATAGGCAATGGGAAGCCATTAGATTTAAGTTTTAAAAAGAGTAAGTCTAGCAGCAGTGTAGAGAATAGATTACATACAAAGAGAGATTGGAGGAAGGGATACCAATTAGAAGGCAGCAGAAATCTCTCACATTCTATATGTCAAAAGTTGAAAGCATAATGCCATTTAGATTAATGGTTCATAAATATTTCCACCAGGACCATGCCTAAGACACACAGAATAAGAACCACTAATTATTATCTTTAACCCTACTAGCTTTTCTCCTATTGATCCAGCACAGATGTATCAAGATACTTTATCATGCCTTGCTTATTGTTCAGGATTGAGCATGATGGTAGTTCTGGTAATGAGTTAGTGAGTGAGATGGGAAATAGGGATACTAGAGCTCCAGATGCTGTTGTAGCTATTGGTCCAATAATGACCCAAATTCTACCCTGTGGTTCAGTGTAGTAGGAATTGTCATAGTATGACAATAACCAGCATCTAACAGTTACATTTCTCTTAATTTGTTTAGGGAGAACATCTTTGGTCCTACAGTTTTGCTGACACTGACATTTTTCTAAGTGGTCGCAAATATCCTACTTTTTACATAAATAACTGGCTAGACCTCGTATTTTTCACTACAGAAGCCTATAATCTAAAGTTGCCAGGATTTAAACACATTACTTTTAGGTTATTGTCTACATTTATCCTGAGACCTCTTCTCTTCTTATTCCAAAATGTTGAGATACTGGGGAGAGATACCAATATCATCAAGCCAGACCAACAGAAGTTCCTTCGATTTGCTCCCACGGGAGTTCCGTCTGGTGGAAGTCCATGACCCACCCCTGCACCAACCCTCAGCCAACAAGCCGAAGCCCCCCACTATGCTGGACATCCCCTCAGAGCCATGTAGTCTCACCATCCATACGATTCAGTTGATTCAGCACAACCGACGTCTTCGCAACCTTATTGCCACAGCTCAGGCCCAGAATCAGCAGCAGACAGAAGGTGTAAAAACTGAAGAGAGTGAACCTCTTCCCTCGTGCCCTGGGTCACCTCCTCTCCCTGATGACCTCCTGCCTTTAGATTGTAAGAATCCCAGTGCACCATTCCAGATCCGGCACAGTGACCCAGAGAGTGACTTTTATCGGTAAGGCAAGGCTTTGCTGTATCTAACTTTTCTTAAGTCATCTTCCCAACAACCCTGTTAAGCCTACAATAGCATTTCCATTTTCATGTGAGGAAACTGAGGATAAGAGTAATTGACTTGGCCAAGGTTTCTCAGGTAATTAGTGGGATGTCTAAGTTTTGAATGCCAGTCTTCAGAATTCAGGGTCTGTATTTTTTAATTTTTTGAGTGCTTACTATGTGCCAAGCACTTTACTAGGAGCAGGGTAATACACTGGTATGTAAAAAAGTCCATGGCCTCATAGTTCTTAGGATCTAGTCTTTCTATTTAATATAAAAAAAAATTACGGGTTTAGCTCGTTGTCTTCAAATTGGGATTCATGGACTTATTCTGGTATTTTTAGGAATCCACAAGTCTATACAAGAATCTTTAAATTGTATGTTTTCATTTTGATAACATAGTTCAAGAAATAATAATATAAGCTGAGCACAGTGGCTCATGCCTGTAACCCCAACACTTTGGGAAGCCACAGTGGGTGGATTACTTGAGGCCAGGAGTTCAAAATCAGCCTGGCCAACATGGCAAAACCCCATCTGTACTAAAAATACAAAAATTAGTCAGGTGTAGTGGTGCACATCTGTAGTCCCAGCTACTCGGGAGGCTGAGGCACGGGAATCACTTGAACCCCGGGGAGGCAGAGATTGCAGATCACTCCACTGCACTCCAGCCTGGGTGACTGAGTGAGACCCTGTCTGAAAAAAAAAAAAAAAGAAATAATAATATAAAAATATTATTGATCCCTGCTACTCAATATCTGGTCCAAGATCTGCAGCATCAACATCACCTGGGAGTTTTTTAGAAATGCAGAATCTCAGGCCTCACCCAGTCCTACTGAATCAGAATCTGCATTATAACAAGATCTCCAGGAGATTTGTATGTGCATTTAAGTTTGAGAAGCCCTGCTCCACATCCTCTGAACAGGACTGCCTTATAACCTAGAGCTGCTACTAGATGTCAGTGTGCAAGTTGTATTTAATGCCAAACAATTACTTTTTTTCTTTTCATTTTGAAATTTGCCAAACCTACAGAAACGTGTAATAGTCAACAAACATCCAAATACCTGCACCATGATTCGCCAATGTTTAACATTTTGCCACATTTACTTTCTCACATATGTGTGTGTATACACATATATGCATACTTGTATATGCACACATTTTTTCCCCCAAACATTTTAAAGTAAGTTGCAGACATCACCATATTTCACCCCTAAATTCCTCAGCATGCACATCCTAAGAATAAGGAAATTTTCCTGCATAATCATAATACCATTACCAAAGTAAAATGAACATTAAGTACCACTTAATAAGTTCATATTCACATTCTTCCAATTATCTTTTGTAAATATCTTTTCCCTCGGATCCAGGATCTAACAAAGATTCATGCATTGTATCTGGTTGTTATGCCTCTTAGAGTCTTTTATGAGTTCAGGTCACTTGTAGAATGTCCCAATTACTGGATTTGCTGATTATTTCCTCAAGATTAGATTCAGATTAAATATGTTTGGCAAGAATACTACAGAAGTGATATTATATGTTATTTATTACATCTACCTGTTGCTGGTAATACTATTTTAGTGGTTCCCAAACTAATGAGAAAACTACAGAAATAGACTAAATACACAGGGGTTGCATTGCAGTTGGGCCAGGTGAAGGCCAGATTATATCAAGGTCCATTGTAATCAAAGGTTCTGAAGTCACTGGAATAATGAAAAGGGGAGGCATAACTGTGTTACTACATGCACAGCATATGCTAGCATAGACACGCCCAACTCAAAAAACTTGCTCTGTGGTGACCAATACTGTATTCACATATTGAGGGCAATTTAATTTCAACAATATAATGTTATCTATCATATTAAATTGATGCTGTTTATTCATTTTTAGTTTTGTATCAAATTTATATAGTAAGAGCCATGACCATCAAAAGTTTGTACCTGGTTTTATTTTATACATATTTAAGAAACTGTATAACAAAAATAATTTGCATCAGTTATGGGGGCACCAAAAAATTATTTTCCTTTGAAAGAGGTCCAGATATTATTCTAGGAAAGCGATATTGGTTTAGTTGTCTCTGTTTATTAGGTACTTATGAGGCCTTTAGGTTTTGGCCCAGAGACACTGGCCATGGAAATGATGAAGATAGTAAATTAAAAGTTACTTGGCAATTAGTTATCTTATTCTCAAACTATTATGTAAACTGCAATAGTTGCTATTGAACAGGTCAGAGTTTAGTGGGTGGATAACCCCTCAGGCACTTTTGTACAGTGCGTGATGACACATGCCAAGTACGAACTAAGGAAAAATGATTTTCTGTGCTCCATTTTGTTTTTATTGGTAAAATAAATTCCTTTGTCAGGGGTAGGCAGAAGCCAGTAGGAAATTTCAAGAAACAGGTAAATTATTAAAAGCTTCTTAAGTTATTTTTAGATCAAATAGCTTTCTTAAATTTTTTCTTGGAAAATTAAGATTTCTGCAGTAGTGATTGGGGCAAAATGGTGTATTATGCACGATATGGTTTCTGGAGTCAGAAGCTTTACCACTTAACTAATTATATGTAAACGAATTTTGGCAAATCAGCCCTTCTGAACCTCAGTTTCCTCTCCTGGCAAATCGAAATAATAATAATACAGACCCTACCCATTGCACAACACAGGATAGGATGAAAATACTTTGTAAGCTATATACGTTTTAAATTGCTTTTATAAAGTTGAGTTGACTTCCCTGTTTTGAAATGGTCCCTTGTAATTTTATAAGAATCTAAGAATCTTAAACTCCTGGCAAGCTGTGAAGAATCTCTTTATTAGAACTGTGAATTTCTAAAAGTTTGTATTAATATATTGTCCAGCATGTATGAAAACTAGGTTGTCGTAAAATAATTAGAGCATCATTGAACAGTGTCTGGGCTATACTGTTAAACTTAATCCTAAAAGTGATCAAAATTGAACAGTTGCTAGAAGGAAACTTTCTTTTCACTAGATATCCTTTTGGATTGTGTATTATAGACATGTATTGCCTATTCAAACTATGTCTTTGGAGGAGCTCAAAGATATGACCATGGGTTGCTAAGACATGCCCAGATAGCAGCAGGATGAAACTGAGCTATGTAACTTGGATGGAATTTCCCTGGAAAGCTACGCCAGTGGCTTGACTGGAATTGTAAAACTCCTGGGGAGACAGGAGAGGTCACTCCTTTGCAAGAACATTAATAACACCACCGTATCTCCACTTCCAGTGGGAAAGGGGAACCTGTGACTGAACTCAGCTGGCACTCCTGTCGGCAGCTCCTCTACCAGGCAGTGGCCACAATCCTGGCCCACGCGGGCTTTGACTGCGCTAATGAGAGTGTCCTGGAGACCCTAACTGATGTGGCACATGAGTATTGCCTTAAGTTTACCAAGTTGCTGCGTTTTGCTGTGGACCGGGAGGCCCGGCTGGGACAGACTCCTTTTCCTGATGTGATGGAGCAGGTATTCCATGAAGTGGGTATTGGCAGTGTGCTCTCCCTCCAGAAGTTCTGGCAGCACCGCATCAAGGACTATCACAGTTACATGCTACAGGTGAGGTGACCCTGTTGAAAAGTGGGCACAGATGTCTGTGCAATCTAGGAGTGTTCAGCAGGATCCCACAACACTTGGTCTAGAGTGCAGAGCACAGAGTCTTGGAACAGAGTGAACTTAACATACTTTTATGATGGCCCTAGCGATGTTCCTGGCCAAATACCATGGGTCTCCTTTAGTCAGTGAACGGCCACATTCACTGATACTTCCTCTGGAAGAAACTATCCACAAGTATATGGAATCTGAGAGAATGCAGTTAGTCTGATTTTATTCAACAAGTATTTATTGAGTGCCTGTTGAGAGTCGAGCATTGTGGGATTCAGCAGTTACTAAGTTACCTGAGTTTACATTGTTTTTGAAGGGAGACAAACACAAGTCAACAAATAATGATCAAAACAATTTCAGGAGCTGGGCATGATGGCACATGCCTGTAATCCCAGCTACTTGGGAAGCTGAGGTGGGAGGATAGCTTGAGGCCAGGAGTTCAAGACCAGCCTGGACAATATAGTGAGACCCCCATCTCTACAGAAAATTAAAAAATAAAAATTAGCTGGACATGGTAGCTCATGCCTGTGGTCTTAGCTACTTGGGAGTGTGAGGTAGGAAGATCACTTGAGACCAGGAAGTTAAGGCTGCTGTGAGCCATGATTGTGCCATTGCACTCCAACCTGGGTGACAGAGCAAGACCCTGTCTGGAAAAAAAAAAAAAAGAGAACACAGACCTACTGACAATCCTCCCGCCTCAGCCTCTCAAGCAGCTAATATAATGGCTTGACTGGAATTGTAATATATATATCTAATATAGCTGCTTGTGAGGCTGAGGTGGGAGGATTGTTTGAGGCCAGAAGTTTAAGACCAGCCTGGGCAACATAGCAAGACCCTGTCTCTAAGCACATACTCAAAAAAATACAATTTTGGATAATGTTAAGTGCTATGAAAAAAACAGAGTAAAATTATATTGCCTGGAGGATGGGTTGGTGGGGGGTGATGATTTTGTTTGGAACCAGAAATATCTAATCTCTTCAGCCCTTGTGCTCTTAAGTCATTTGTTCACTGTTTCAGTTTCTGCAGGCCTAAAATATGATTAGGAATTTTTAACACCCAAGAAAAAAGTCTTTGCTAAGTGATCCAGATTTCCCACACCATTGATTATGCACCTAGGATACATATGTCAACATTTTTTTCCTTTTTTTTAGACAGGGTTGCCTGGGCTGGAGTGCAGTGGCACGATCACAGCTCACTACAAGTGATCCTTCCACCTCAGCCTCCCAAGTAGCTGAGACCATAGATGTGAACCACCATGCCCAGCTCTTTTTTTTTTTTTGGTAGAGATGGGGTCTCACTAGATACTGCCCAAGCTGGTCTCAGACTCCTAGGCTCAAGCTGTCCTCCTACCTTGGCCTCCCAAAGTACTGGGATGACAGGTGTGAACGACCGTGCCCAGCCTACTGTTAATTTTTATAGCCAAAAAAAGGTAATCTTTTGTCCCAGTTCTAACACATTTTTTTACCTTTATGTAACTTTTAATTAATGACATACACATTCTCTGCCAAACCAATTTTCTTTACATATCTCTATCACTCATAAATGCAAACTCAACACCTTAAACAAATCCCTTCCATTGGCAGTGAATGTTTCAAAATTCTGTTATTCATATTCTGTTGGCTTTTCCATGGGATGTCACAAGCTGACTATCCAACTTGCTTTTAACATTTCCTTGGAAAATTGACTCTTGCTTGCCAACAGATTAGTAAGCAACTCTCTGAAGAATATGAAAGGATTGTCAATCCTGAGAAGGCCACAGAGGACGCTAAACCTGTGAAGATCAAGGAGGAACCTGTGAGCGACATCACTTTTCCTGTCAGTGAGGAGCTGGAGGCTGACCTTGCTTCTGGAGACCAGTCACTGCCTATGGGAGTGCTTGGGGCTCAGAGTGAACGCTTCCCATCTAACCTGGAGGTTGAAGCTTCACCACAGGCTTCAAGTAAGACAAATAAACTTACTCACTTTGATTCTGGGAGATCTGCCAATTTCAGTACTTTTGCTTTTTGGAATCAAGCTCAAGAGGTAGAAGAACAAAAGCAGCAGTGGGCAGAATGGAAAGTCCTAAAACGAATACAGTTTCACCTATCTAGAGATCCCAGCATTCTTCTCTTTCTAATTAGTGAAGAGAGGACTAGCACAGCTTTACAGGCATTCTTTAAAATAATCCCTAGTTAAGATGTAGATGCAATATGTGTTGTCACATTGATTACCAAGGCTGATTCAGCTGATCCAGCTGGTTGGGAGCTATCCCTTTCCTCCTTTAGTATTTTTTTTTAGTATTCTGTATTGGTCCTTCCTGATGCTTGTACTTCATTGAATAAGACAGCTGCCAGATAGATGGGGGAGTGTTAATTGCTCAAGGATGTTCTCAGAGTTTGGCTTCCCTGCTAGAGTATTCTAACAAACTGAAGATGAAAGATATTGAAATAGGGCTTCCGGCCGGGCACAGTGGCTCACGCCTGTAATCTCAGCACTTTGGGAGGCTGAGGCGGGCGGATCATGAGGTCAGAAGATCGAGAACATCCTGGCTAACACGGTGAAATCCTGTCTCTACTAAAAATAAAAAAATTTGCTGGGTGTAGTGGTGGGCACCTGTAGTCCCAGCTACTCAGGAGGCTGAGACAGGAGAATGGCGTGAACCCAGGAGGCGGAGCTTGCAATGAGCCGAGATTGTACCACTGCACTCCAGCCTGGGCAACAGAGCAAGACTCCGTCTCAAAAAAAAAGAAATAGGGCTTCCCAGTTAGAGGTAGCTGGCTTCTTTTTCCAGACTCTGTGATTACCTTAGGAGCCAGGACAACTGACTGGTTACGTGTCAGTTAGGTTGCAAATTAGTCTGGGCACACTCAGTTGTTTACAAATATAAATTGTCATCAATGCACAAATGACTCAAATAGCAAATCCTCAAATGTGGTCTAAATGGAATTAGGTCATACTTTTAAGAGTGTTGGGCAGAGAGCCTTTCACTATGGAAGAATAACCATAAGAGAACAGCATTGCTAGAATACATAGAGAGACGCGAGGGCCAAAGAGAAATTGTTGCGGACTTCGGGACCATGTCTCTTCAAAGGAGACCAGGTAGAGAACTGCTGTTAGCATTATGTAGTGACCATTAACTTTTCATAATGCAAGAGATGACCAGAGACCCAAACAAAAGGCAGGAAAACAAGATGGCCCCATAAAAGAAGGAAGGACGGACAGGCAAACTAAACAACTGAACAAGTCCTGTGGTTGTGCATGTCTTTGGGCCATGAGACAGGGGATCTTTCCACCTGCCTAGTTTCACTTCCTGGTTTAGGGAAAACGGGGGTGGGTGAGGTAGAGGAAAGAAAGGTAGAAGAAATGGAAAAGAAGATAATCAGAGCTGGTAATTTTTTAGGATGGTTAACTTTTTGAAGCAGAGAATAACAACCATATTCTCCAGCCAAGTACAGAATCAGAGTGAAAACCAAGCTCAAAGAATATTAGTTGGTTCTGAGTGATATATTTACTTTGTTCTACACTTGGCTACACATATACACTTGGTATATGACCATCTTTCCTCTGTTTCTAGGTGCAGAGGTAAATGCTTCTCCTCTTTGGAATCTGGCCCATGTGAAAATGGAGCCTCAAGAGAGTGAAGAAGGCAATGTCTCTGGGCATGGTGTGCTGGGCAGCGATGTCTTCGAGGAGCCCATGTCAGGCATGAGTGAAGCTGGGATTCCTCAGAGCCCTGATGACTCAGATAGCAGCTATGGTTCCCACTCCACTGACAGCCTCATGGGGTCCTCCCCTGTTTTCAACCAGCGCTGCAAGAAGAGGATGAGGAAAATATAAAAGGAAAAGAGGGAGATATTTTGTCCAGACCTACTAGACCCAACAGAAAAGGTTTTTGTATTAGAATGTTTCCATAAAAATTGATTTGACTCCTGTTCTTAAACACAAGTGGTTTTTCCTAATTCCAGAGGAACTGGACGTCACCAAACAAGGTTGCATTTTGCTTTTGCATCCAGTTTTTATAGTTTTCCACAACCAAGCCACCCTTCACAGATAAAATATGATGCTGGCATGGCAATCAGACCAAAGCACTGTCCCCAATTGTTGTCTTAACTATGACTAGACATGTTACTTAGCTTCTCTACAGCCATTTATCTTGTACAACTGAGAAGAATCATACTTCTTTGACCTACCTTGTAGAGATGTGAGGATTTAGATGTTTGCTAACTTCAAAACTGTGCTTGAATAGACTCATAATATATGCTCATATCAGATGTCAGTTTTCATTTAACTTGATTCATTTTTGGCTCAGGTCATTGGGAACCCATTACTAACAACCTAACAGGAAATAGCTAAACACAACACATCTTATCTATTAGTCCCCGTCTTAAAACTGTTTTTGCTACTTTTGAAGTGTCTTATTTATAAGATCAGAGGTCTATGGCGACATAACTTTTTTGCTTAGACAGCTCTTTATCTCATCCACTTATTTTCTTCTCTAGACTTATTCCATCTCTCCTCATCCTTTTGCCTTTGTTATTTCTGCTCAGACTCACATACTTTCACCATATATATATTTTCAATTGTTTCTTTCCTTTTCTCCTTTGTGAGCAAAGCAAACAAGTACTGTCCAAGGACAGCCTTGTGCATATTTCATTTGTTGCATTTGCTTGGTCATCAGAGGACAGCAGTCCATTAAGCACATTTTGCTGCTTCTACTGTAAAGGCAGCCTTTAAAGCATAGCAATATGCACCTTTCAACTTTACATCATGTCCTGAACTACATAACTGTGGTTACTCATCCATCAGACTATCTGTATATATAAGTACTGAATCAGTATTTATTAAGTAAATGATGTAGCACTGTAGTGATTAGGAATCATTAGCAAGTGTGTTGCTTCATGCCTTGGTGATGGATGCCAGCATGTTAAACTGCTGAAGTTTGGTTTTCTGATGCAGAATACATCTTGTAAAATTTAGACCACTCCTTTAATACAGACCAAAATAAGGCACAGCTTTAATTCATTATTGAATGCCTTAAATGTCCCAGGTATTGAGAATAAATGAATATGATAGAAATAAAATGAGGTTATAGTTTAACATATAATTTAAAATTTGCCAATTGTAACTCTTTAGCACATTTCTCTAAACCCTTTCTGTCACAGTCTTTTTTTAAATTTATTTATTTATTTATTTATTTTTGAGATGGAGTCTTGCTCTGTCGCCCAGGCTGGAGTGCAATGGTGCAATCTCAGCTCACTGCAACCTCTGCCTCCCGGGTTCAAGCGATTCTCCTGCCTCAGCCTCCTGAGTAGCTGGGATTACACACACGTGCCACCACACCCAGCTAATTTTTGCATTTTTAGTAGAGGTGAGGTTTCACCATGTTGGCCAGGCTGGTCTCAAACTCCTGACCTCAAGTGATCTGCCCGCCTCGGGCTCCCAAAGTGTTGGGATTACAGGCGTGAGCCACTACACCTGGCCTCTGTTGCAGTCTTATCTTCATTTTCCTTTGTTTATAATGAAAGTGGTGATTAGGCAGTTAGTTTCCATAAAGTGGCCATATGGGAATTTATTTCATTCATCCAACAAACATTGAGTACCAATTATTTGCTAGGTCCTGTGCAAGGAATACAAAAATGATTAAGACTTACTCCTTACCCTTTTGGAGCTTAAAGCATAAGGAAGACAAGTTATTCTGTAAGGAAGATAAAGCATTCAAAAGTACTATAGAGAAAAACCAAGTATGCTTGAGTTTTGCTTTGTGAATGTTCTCCTTCTAAAGAATAGTTTCAAATTTTGAGACCAGTGGTTCCCACTAAGTATAGAACATTGAAATTAATACTTTATAATAAAACACTTTTATTGCTGCAGAATGTTAAACTGCAGAACAGGCACCAGATGGTCAAGACGAGGGTAATGTGAGAAGGCAAATGATGTGAGGATTAGTATCTGAGATTCACCTGGTCTGGAATTATGTCATAGGCTACTATGCATCAGAATCACATGGTGGGCTTTCTAAAACAGACTGCTTGGCCCACCCCTAGGGTTTCTGAGTTCATAGGTTTTAAGAGGTAAGTTGAACAATTCCCCAGATGATGCTGATGCTCCTGGTCCACACTGTGAGAACCACTAAGTTGGAGTACTGACTCACAGAGATAAAATTCCTTGAAAGAAATGTACTGTTTTAAGATACTGTAAAATGTGGAGGCAGGGCAAACGTTTATAAGGGCTGTTATGTATGAAAGGTGCCTCTGACCCAAATCCGTGGCCGTTGCGAAAATCACCAAGGAGACTTTGCATTAAGTTCAGAGTACAATACAAACTGGGCCTAGCTCTGTATTTACTCAGTATGTGCACATGGGAAACGTTAGTAAAATATCACCTCCTTATTGAGACAAGTTTGGACATGTGGCCTTAAGCCTCTGTTGAACAGGAGAAGTGAAGCTATTTGCAATTATATAATTTTCTAATTTGAAATCATGACAAGCAGTCTTACAACAAAGTTAAAATTAAAAACTCTTTATCCAAGTCACCAATGAAACAGGATTCTGATTCATTAATCATGTCTTGACCACTTTTTTCAACAAACCTGATGTCCCATAATGAGCTATACAGTGTGAGGCATATTTCATAGCAATGTTGGTTGATTGCCAAGGAGATTCTGCCGCCGTTCTGGATAAGCTCATGTTTCCCTTTTCTCTGGCTGCTAATAGAAGGGCAACTTACAGTGCAGGGTCAAGAGCAAGAAGCTGGGGGAGTAGAGGCTATACATCTAGCCTAATAATAGAGATCTGAGGTGTCACCAGGAGACTACGTTCTTTTGATTCTATTCCTCAGCAGCAAAAGTAGTTGAGTTCAAATGATAAAACTTGAAGTTGTAGGCTTGGAAGAGTATCAGCTCAGTATATCCTTCCTTGCATAAATACAAGGGAAAGACCAAGGAATAATCGGCATTAACCTGCCAGGTCCAAGGGTCTGCTATCCCTGACTTCATCTGAGTCACAAGATTTCTCTAATAAGAGAAACTCTGACTACTCTGAGGAAAATTATCCCTCGTGGGAGCCCCCAGTCAGAGGTAAGGATAGTTCTTTCACATGGAGGTCCAAAATTCTGGATTTCTAGAAACAAGTGAAGTGTCCTAAAGTCTCCTATTTATTGTTTCTCTTCCAGTATTGTGCCATCGATTCTTGCATAAAATTCTGGAATGCTGGCTCTTCATGGCTTTCCTCTGTAACTGCAAGGAAAAAAGGGCAATTCTTTTTCAACTCTTTCATTAGACAAACTGATTAGAGCCCCTGTCACCCATCCATCAGAAAACAGTACATTACTTCTAAGAAACTAAGTACTCACTTCCCTCAAAAAGGAAATGTCTCCTAGAAGCATGCTCTATCATGCTGCCCAAAATGTAGTTTCTTTATAAGTAGAAAGAATACCTCCCTCATAGTAGCTAAAATAAGGTCCCACTTGTAGGTATTTTTAACCAAGAGAAATGAAAAATACGTCTACACAAAGATCTATTTGGAAATGTTTATAGTTGCTTTACTCATAATAGCTAAAATCTACCCAAATATCAATCCACTGGGGAATGGATAAACAAACTGTGGTACATCCACAATAATGGAGTATCACTCAGCAATAAAAAAGAACATACTACTGATACATGCGACAACATGGAGAGGCTACACTACTGAGTCAAAAAAGTCAAATGCAAAGGCTAAATACTGTGATTCTATTTCTATAGCATTCTGGAAAAGGCAAGATCAAAGGAACAGAAATCAGTCAGTGTTTGCCAGGCACTAGGTGTTCAGAACAGGGACTGAAAAAAAAGGGGCATGAGGAAGTTTTGGGGGGTGAGGGAAGTGCTCTACATTTCAACTGTGATTGTGGTTACAAGAAAGTATATATTTGTTAAAGCTCATCAAATTATATACTCAAAAAGTGAGTTTCACTGTTGGTAAATTACATCTTAACAAATCTGATTAAATAAGGCAATGTACATGTAAAACCCAGCCTAAAGAATAACGAGGTTTGCTCTTGGCCATAGCTAAGACCTAAATCGTATGGTTGTTTTCGTGTTTTTTTTTTTTTTTTTGAGACCAAGTTTCACTCTTCTTACCGAGGCCTGAGTGCAATGGTGAGCTCTCAGCTCACTGCAGCCTCCACCTCCCAGGTTCAAGCAATCCTCCTGCCTCAGCCTCCTGAGTAGCTGGGATTACAAGTGCCTGCCACCAAGCCCAGCTAATTTTTTGTACTTTTAGTAGAGATGGGGTTTCGCCATGTTGGTCAGGCTGGTCTTGAACTCCTGGCCTCAGGTGATCTGCCCACCTTGGCTCTCAAAGTGCTGGGATTACAGACGTGAGCCACCGCGCCCAGCCTACGGTTGTTTCAAGAATCAGATTCTGGCAGGGCATGGTGGCTCATGCCTGTAATCCCAGCACTTTGGGAGGCCGAGATGGGCAGATCACTTGAGACCAGGAGTTCGAGACCAGCCTGGCCAACATGGCGAAACCCCGTCTCTACTAAAAATATAAAAAATTAACCAGCTGTGATGGCGTGTGCCTGTGGTCCCAGCTACTCGGGAGGCTGAAGTGAGAGAATCACTTGAACCCGGGAGGCAGCGGTTGCAGTCAGCTGAGATCATGCCACTGCACTCCAGCCTGGGCAACGAAGCAAGACTGTCTCAAAAAATAATAGTAACAATTAGATTCTGCTCACAGTCCATAAAAGTATGCCAAGTGGAATTTGGGTTTCCAGAGCCATTCTGTCCTTACTGTTTTAGTCCGTATCACCTTACGTATTATTTTTGTTTTTGAAACGGTCTTACTCTGTCACCCAGCCTGGAGTTCTGTGGCACAATCAAAGCTCATGATAGCCTCAAACTTCTGGGCTCAAGCAACCCACCCACCTCAGCCTCCCAAGCAGCTTGGACTACAGGTGTGAGTAACCATGCCCAGCTATTTTTTTCTTTTTTGTAGAGACTGGGACACACTATGTTGCCCAGGCTTGTCCAGAACTCCTGGCCTGAAGCAATCCTCCTGCCTTGGCCTCCCAAAGTGGTGGGATTAGAGGCATGAGCCACCACACCCAGCCCTTACATATTCTTAAAACAAAATACTAATAACAACAAACAAAAGTCCTGGATCCCTCAAACCAAGTTAGGACCTAAAGATAAGAAGACACAAGACCAACAAAAGGCCTGTAATCAGCTAAGTATTAACCATCCAGTAGGCAGGACAGGAACTCTGAATATAGGAAACTCTTTTCTGGTGCTGTATCCTTTACCATCTCCTCTCCCCCACTATTACTGGCTACATGCTTAACAGTAAGAAACTCCTGGGCAAACAATGTGAGGATAAGCAGATGCTCTGTTGCCATGGGCCACCTCGGCCACCTCAGCCACCTCTCACCTCTGTGGTCAATGTCATCAGTATCACTGTCTGCATCCTCATCCTCTTCATCCAAGGTTCCTCGAGTCAGGATCAAATCAGAAGGGTGCAGCACTGGAGATAAGCTGTCTACAGTGAAAACACCTATCAGTGATATGCCTCCTCAAAAAGGTGATCTCAAATCACTAAGTAACTATGATCACAAACTGGCAGGATGAAAGTGCTCATGATACATATAAACACAGGATCTTACCTCTTCTAAATGTATTGTTAATACCACTTAACATTTCTATAATAGCTTAGTTCACAAAGTGCTTTCATAAGGCAGATAGCCCTAGGAGTCCCATTTTTTTACGCTGAGGGAAATAATTTTCAAG
Source organism: Pongo pygmaeus (assembly GCF_028885625.2). Classification (NCBI taxonomy): domain Eukaryota; kingdom Metazoa; phylum Chordata; class Mammalia; order Primates; family Hominidae; genus Pongo; species Pongo pygmaeus. The sequence continues at coordinate 106,308,062 of NC_072385.2, forward strand.
AAGCTTGTCTTAGTAGTAGCATCATTCTTTTTTACTGGCTCACAGCTTGGAAGGGGTGATGGTTTTTCCTATGAAAGCTAACAACATTTGAACAGATCCAGTGTGCTGGTAAGTCACAGTAAAAGTGGAGTGCTAAGGAAGCCTCCTGGTGGAAATGTAAGTTCAGAGAAGGTCTGCAGAAAATACAGGGTGAAATGTTTTCGAGGAGCCAGGGTATTATTTAAGAACAGGAGGGAGGGGGAAAAATAGAAAATCAAATACACTAATAGAAGTAAAATTCCCTACTCAGAAAAACTAGTAAGGGCTGAGCTCCAGTAATCAGAGAGAAGTCTAATCAAGTCACTACTGCCATGGGAGGACATGGCCACACTCTCTTCAGGAGCCTGTGAGGCTTGCGAGAGCTCAGCTAGGGAATAAGGGTGGCCAGAGACAGCAACATCAACTGGCACAAATCTCAAGGGTCCTGTGGGCCTGAAAAAGGAGGATGACAGGACATGCTGACAGTAAATGCTTCATTCTGTGCCCAACTAACAATTATCTAACTATACTTGTGACTTTCCTCAAATGATTTACTTAAACTCTCCCAACCTTCAACAGGTTAGCTGACTACAGCAGACCCTTTGCAGCAGTAGTTTTAACATTAACTTCACATATTCAGAAGTGATTCTAAAGGACTGTGGCACATAGAAATGTATTTTGCTGAGCTGTGCAACAGGATGGCACAAGTGAGTACACTTAACTGGCAAACCCAGTCCGTTACTAGCTTTGCTGTTCTCTACTAGACATAGAGCAATAACTTTCATGAACAGAAACATCACTCCTTTAAGAAAGATGTCCCAGAAAAAAAAAATGCTAGTGTTGCTGATGAGAAGAAGAAATAAATGTACAATTTATTACAATAAATAAATAAATGGAGCTTTTAAGTACAGTCAATTTGGTTGCAGGATTCCACTAAGCTGCAACAGACTTGCACCTGAATCTTGAGGGCAGTCCCTCAATATACAGGAGTGGGGGTGGAAGGTGGGCTGTAAATGAAAACTAACCTAAAAACCCCTGGAGAGCCAATGATAAAACTAAAAAAATTTTTTTAATTCAGTAAAGTAGCAGGATAAAAGATGAATATACAGAAATCAAAAGCCTTCATACATACAAACGTAAACCAGTTATAATGGTTCAGAAAATCCCATTTTCAACAGTAATGAAGAAGGTTAAATACTTAGAATAAATTTCAAGCTGGGGCCGGGCATGGTGGCTCATGCCTGTAATCCCAACATTTTGGGAGGCTGAAATGGGCAGATCACCTGAGGTCAGGAGTTCAAGACCAGCCTGGCCAACATGGCAAAACCCTGTCTCTACTACAAATGCAAAAATTAGCTGGGCGTGGTGGCACATGCCTATAGTCCCAGCTACACAGGAGGCTGAGGCACAACAACCACTTGAACCCAGGAGGCGGAGGTTGCAGTGAGCCAAGATCACGCCATTGCACTCCAGCCTGGGTGACAGAGCAAGACTCTGCCTCAAAAATAAATAAATACATACATACATACGTAAATTTCAAGCTAGGTGCAGTGGTTCACACCTGTAATCCCAGTACTTTGGGTGGCTGAGGTGGGCAGATCACTAGAACCCAGGAGTTCGAGACCAGCCTGGGTAACATGGCAAAACCTCATCTGCACTAAAAATACAAAATTTAGCCCGGCATGGTGGCAGGCACCTCTAGTTCCAGCTACTTGGGAGGCCGAGGCAGGAGAATAGCTTGAACCCAGGAGGCGGAGGCTGCAGTGAGCCAAGATCACACCACTGCACTCCAGTTGGGGTGACAGAGCAAGACCCTGTCTCAAAACAAATACATAAAGATGATTTGTTTAAAAAAAAAAAATTGAAACAGGCAAAAACTCTTGGTCAAAAAGGTTGGCTAAAATAACAAAAAACATTTTAAAAAGAAATAAGAAAAACCTACATGTGGAAAACTGTGAACACTCCTGAAAGACACAAGTAGACCTGACAAATACAAAGACACTCCGTGGTCTTGGGTAGCAAGACTGAACATCATAGAGATGTCACTTCTCCCTAAATTAATTATGAATATAATGTAATCCCAACTAAAATACCAAAAAGCTTTTTTAAGCAACTAGATAAAGTCGATACTCAGTTCATGTGGAAGAACATGTAAGGACAGCCAAATAAAAATTAGGAGGAGAATCTGATCTAGCAGATATTGAAACATAATTACATAATTAAACAACATGGTACAGGCATAAAAGTAAATAGTCCTTGCTCACCAAAGCAAGTTAAAAGAAAAAAAAATGGGCTGGGGATGGTGGCTCATGCCTATGATCCCAACACCTTGGGAGGCCAAGGCAGGAGGACTGCTTGAGGCCAAGAGTTCAAGACCAGCCTGGGCAACATTGTGAGACCTCGTCTCTATTAAAAATTTCCTTAAAACTAGCCAGACTTGGTGGCACACACCTGTAGATCTAGCTACTCTGGAGGCTGAGACAGGGGGAATGCTTGAGCCCAGTAGTTCAAGGCTGCAGGGAGCTATGATTGTGCCACTGCACTCCAGCCTGGGTGACAGAGTGAGAAACTATCTCAAAAAAAATAAATAAACAGCCCAGTGAAATAATATACAAATATACTCAAGTATATGGAACTTTAGTACATTTAGAGATGAGGTCTGAGGCTGGTCTGGAACATTATACACGTAGCATCTCAAATCACTGTTACAAGCCAGGTGCAGTGGCATACACCTATCCAAGCTAGTTGGCAGGCTGAGATGGAAAAATCGCTTGAGCCAGGAGTTCCAGACCAGCCTCAGACCTCATCTGTAAAAAAAAACAAAACAAAACAAAAAAAAAAACACTACCAAAAAAAAAAACTCACTAAGGCAAAGGCAGACTTTTAAATAAATCATACAGATACAACTATTTATGAAAAAAATAACACCGACCTATATACTTTATACTATAGCCAGGAATAAACTCTAAATTAATCGGGGATCTCAATTTAGAAAATAAAACCAGACAAATCTACAAAAAAAATAGGTGAATTCCTCTTTAACATAGGTATATATAGAGGCTTCCTAACTGTGACTTAAAATCCCAGATGCAATAAAAGATAGATCAATTTGACTACATCAAAACAGAGTAAGAACTTTTGCATGGCAAAATAACACAATGAACAAAGTCAAAGGATAAATTGATAGGGAGAAAATATTAAACATTTGCAACATATAATCACAGAAAAATTGATATTCCTATTATATCAATGGATATTAAAACTAATGGGTGAACATTAGAAAACTAAAAGGATATTTATAGTCTCAAAGCATCACCCCACAAAATTCTTATTACAAACAGAAAAACAGCCATATTTAAAAATAGTAATTTTTGTTGTTGTTGTTTTTAAGATGGAGGGAGTCTCACTCTGTCACCCAGGCTGGAGTGCACTGGCGCAATCTTTGCTCACTGCAACTTCCGCCTCTCGGGTTCAAGAGATTCTCCAGCCTCAGCAAGTAGCTGGAATTACAGACATGCACGACCACGCCCAGCTAATTTTTTGTATTTTTAGTAGAGATGGGGTTTCACCATGTTGGCCAGGCTGGTCTCGAATTCCTGACCTCAAGTGATCCACCCGCCTCGGCCTCCCAAAATGCTGGGATTACAGGCGTGAACCACCACGCCCGGCCTAAAAATAGTAATTCTTTATGAAAAACGTAGCATACACCACTTTATAAAAATATTCAAAGTTAACATCACCAGTAATGGGACAAATCAACATCATGTGCCTCCCGATGTGATTCCTTGAAGAAACACAACAATTCAAAAATTAGTCACCTGAATCAAATCATGAGGAAACATGAGACAAACCTAAACTGAAGGATGCTCTATAAAATAACTATCCTACATGCTTAAAAAATGTCAGTCATGAAATACAAAGTCAGACTAAGGAACTGTTCCAGATTCTAAAGGAGTATAAGGCATGTGAGAATTAAATACAATGCACATCCAGATTTTCTCCTGCTATCATGGGGAAATGGCTACATCTGAATAAGATCTATATGTTAGCTAATATTATAGTATTATGTCAATGTTAATTTCCTGATTTCTGATAACTGCACTGAGGTTATATAAAGTTATATCCTTGTTTTTAGGAAAAAGACACTGAATTATTCAAGGCAAAAGAGTATTATATCTGTAACTTACTCAAATGATTCACGAAAAACATATATTTATATAACATATAAAGTCATATATAGAGAAAAGAATAAAGTAAACATGGCAGAATGTTAACATTTTGGGTATCTGATTGAATAATTATGGCAATGATTTGTATTATTCATGTAACTTTTCTGTAAATCTGAAATTAAGGTCAAACTGTAAAAAAAAATTTTTAATAATAAAAAAAATTGAGGAGGGTTAAAAGTGTTAGAAACAAACAAACAAAAAACCACAGCACACATCAAGTATATTGCCAAAGTAAAGCAAAAACTTCCTGAAAGAGGAACCCAAAGTGGTATAGCTGTATATAATTTCAAGTTTGCCTTTCCAAATCCTTTATTTTTTAATATATATGTATGCATATATGTGTGTTGTGTGTGTGTGTAGATATATGTGTGTGTGTGTGTGTATATATATATATATACATATAATATATATATGAAAAACCACATTTCCTTTATCTTTTTCTCTTTCTCTCTCTCATATATAAATAGAATCCTGCTGATAGAAATAAGTGTAACCGGCCAGGCACGGTGGCTCATGCCTGTAATCCCAGCACTTTGGGAGGTCCAGGTGGGTGGATCATCTGAGGTCGGGAGTTCAAGATCAGCCTGACCAACATGGAAAAACCCCGTCTCTACTAAAAATACAAAATTAGCCGGGTGTGGTGGCACATGCCTGTAATCCCAGCTACTCAGGAAGGCTGAGGCAGGAGAATCGTTTGAACCTGGGAGGTGGAGGTTGCGGTGAGCCCAGACTCCAGCCTGGGCAACAAGAGCGAAACTCAGTCTCAAAAAAAAAAGAAGAAAGAAAGAAGTGTAACCGTTTTTTAGTTCCTAACACCAAGAAACCCTCCAATACCTTTGGCAGTCCCTGCATCCAAGGCTACAGAACCCATATCTTTTCGAAGGCGTTCCAGTTGTCCTCTCTGCTGCTGGCTCTCTGCATTGGCCTGTATATATAGAGAAAAATGTCATATTCAAAAAGGAGTTCCAAATTAGATGCCAGACTTCTCGGTGGAGATGAAGAATTATACAAATACTAGAGGCTACATAAAAACTGATGCAGATAAGGGACGTCTGGTATAGGGACAGAAACACTAAGTAGCATGGGCCTGGGTTACAGCAGAAGTTTAGACTGGAGGGCTCTGCAGACTGATTTAGAGGGTTCAGAAACGGAACACAAAAAGATTTCAAAAGAACCCTCAATTCCAAAGTGTTGAGTTCAGTCCAGTGTGGATCCCCTGCTCTGTTAATTGAACTGAAACATTTAAACTGGCTAGGCAAAATGCCTAAACAGAAAGTTTAGGCATTACTCTTTTTATTCATCCCCAGCCTACAAAATGAAAAAACAAAAGATACAATAAACTTTATTATATGGGGAAAAAAACCACAAAAACCTGAAGTAGACATAGCAGGAAGGCTCAGAGACAAAGGATCCAATGAGCCTATGGAAGCAGGACACTCGATCATTGGGGATGAGAGAAGGCTGGGCATGGTGGTGCCTGCCTGTAATCCTAGCACTACAGGAGGCCCAGCAGGGAGGACTGCAGGAGCTCAGGAATTTGAGACCAGCCTGGGCAACATAGTGAGACCTTGTCTGTACAAAAAATTTACAAAATAAAATTAGCCAGGCATGTGGTACATACATGTTGTCCTAGCTACTCGGGTGGCTGAGATGGGAGGATCGCTTAAGCCCAAAAGGTCAAGGCTACAGTGAGCCGTGATCGTGCTACTGCACTCTGGCCTGGGTGACAGAGTGAGACCCTTTCTCAACAACAAAAAAAGGAGTTGTGAACCACCGCTATACTCTTATACAAAATTCTACAACTAGCTTTAAATTGACCTCTGAAAGGCAAGAAACATTAAGGAGCCTTTCTGCACCCAGACAACATACATACAAATTTACAAATTTAAATTAACAAGTATTTAGAAGATACACTGAAATTTCATTAGCCAATTGTACCTCAATAAAGCTACAAAAAAACTTTTTTAATTAAATAAAATATACATTAATAACCAAAACAAAAGCACTTATGTCATCAAGATTGAGCTGGGTTTTTTTAATGGCCCTTTTAAAATATACAAACAGCCTCCCTTCTTACCAGTGATTTTTTCAGACGTTCATATTCAGGACGATACTCCCTGTAAAGAGAAACACTTTCTAAATTCCTTTGCTTAATCATCTATCCTACTGACTCTCCACATCCCCTTATCTCCTCTATTTTCCTAAGACTCTGACAATAATAAAACATCTGACTTCATTCAACATCAGATGTAACAAATCTTAGTCACTGACAGAGTCTACCCAATGGAATTAAAAGCCAAGGTACCCGCTCCCACCTTGGAACCAGGAGACACAATCCTGACTGCTGGGCTGGAAAGATTAATACTGGTGAGAACATGACTGATGAACTCACCATTCATTTGAGATAAAAGGGTGAGATAAGTAAAAGATAAGCCTGTTGACCTCAGGACATGCAACATACAATTATGTGCTTTACTTGAACAACAACAGTGAAAGGATACAGAAAAGAGTCTATCCTAAGGTTTTGATAACACCCTTGTGTCTAATGAATCAAAATCAAAATAACATGTCTGAAAACCAAAACATGGTTGTTAGGATCTTGCAAAATATGAAGCCAAAGACACATGACGCTAATAAGCTGGCCCTCATGCCACAGGCCTGAGGCAAGTGCACAGGGCTCTGACTCCACTTTCCTTTAGTTAAATGGAATTCCAGTATTAACAATGACAATAGTTATAACATTTACTATAAAATGTGCTTACTATACATCAGCAATTGTGATAAGTGCTGTATACATGTTTTCTCAATCTTCACAACAACCTTAGTGCCAAATCCAGCCCACTGCCTGTTTTCATAAATGTTTTACTGTAACACTAGCCACGCCCATTCATTTACAAATTGTCTAAGGATGCTTTTGTCCTAAATGGCAGATGTAAGCAGTTGCAACAGAGACTGTATGGCCCACAAAGCCTGAGATATCTACTATTTAGCTCTTTACAGAAAAGTCTGATGATCCCTGCTCTTAATCGCTCAACACAATGAAGATTTATACTTCTATTTTGAAAAAAAAAAGTTAAAGGGAACTTGTTACCCCTAAGTGTGGTCTGATTCAATACACATATGCAAGGCAAATATAATACATTCATCATGAAAACGTAATGCTTTTCCTGGAAAAACTGCTTTCATATCGGAATTGTAGGTTATTAAGAATGTCATCAATAGCATTTTCCTTTATCCTCACCTTTCATATTCTTCGGCAGCACTGGTAACTTGCACAAAGAGTTCATCTAATCCAGTACCCAGAACGGCAGAGACACCCACCACCTGCCAAAAAGCATCATAAATGCCACTAAAGAAACCACTGTATATTTTTTAATGAAGTACATTAACTTGTTCAAATGTCATAAATCTTAAGAGTGGTTTATACTTTGAGAAGTCTTTAGCAAAAAGCCAGGCTAAAAAAGAACAAAACAGCACACCCAGTCAAAAGTCACAGAAATAAGTCCATGGAAAATAAAAAATTGAAAAAGAAAGATATGGCCTGAGTGCAGTGGCACATGCCTATACTACCAGTACTTTGGGAGGCTGAGGCAGGAGGTGCACTTGAGGCCAAGCATTCAAGACTGGCCTGGGGAACACAGTGAGACCCCAGTCTCTACAAAATATAAAAAACTAGCTGGGTATGGTATACCACACACGCCTACAGTCTTAGCTGCTTAGTAAACTGAGGCAGGAGGATCCCTTCAGACCAGGAGGTCAAGGCTGCAGTGAGCTGTGATCCTGTCACCACACTCTGGCCTGGGTAAAACAAAGCAAGATCCTCTCTCCAAAAGGAAAAAAGAAAAAAAAAAGATAATTAGGACTGAACAATTAACAGGACTTACTATCTATTCCCTAACCAAACCAAATCACTTTCTGCTTTGTCTATGCCTTTGCTTGGGCAATTAACCCACTCTGCCTTTGCTTACATAAATCTTACCCTTCTTCAAAGCATACATCTAATGCTATATCCTCCAAAATCTGTCATTTTGATCTGCCACCTCACAATCATCAGGCCCAACTTCCATCTTTCTTAAGGTACTTACTACAATATATCGTATGTTTTAATTCTGTGTGTAGCCTTCTCTCCCAAATAGACTATAAACTCTGAAGTTGGGGTCCCTATCTTATTCTTCTTGTACACTCCACAATTTTTAATAAGCAATGCTTTAAAAGTTACTTTTCAGTAGGTAATAAGCTTCCTTTCTCAGCCAGGTTCAAAGCCAGTCCTATGGGTTAACAGGTTATCTGGGGAGGCTGTCAGTATGAGCAGGAGAGAAAATTTACCCTGAGTGAGCTGTAAAACTCATCTAACACCAGGCTCATTGAACGAGTCAGGTTACTGACGTATGTAGTCTCTTGATTCAAGGCATCTTGGAAAGCCTCAAAATCCTGCATCCATTCCACTGCAAAGCTGTGGTCAATGATGTCAGTCTGTACCAGAGAGAAGTCAATTATGAGCAACCAGAGCCAACAAACGCACAATTTATTCTTTTAATTAAGTGTTGACAGCAAAGAGCATATCATCCATATATTTTCTTTCTCTGCTTCTATTTCCCCTCCACTGCAACAAGCCAAAAAGAACCACAATCATTGTGTAGTCAGTGTAATTAAATGAAGACGTGTATTCTCTTGGTTGACCCTCCACTATCCACTGCCAAGTAACCAGGGCCAGAATGGACACCAGCACATTCTAGGCTCTGAAGTCAAAAGGTCTCTTGCATCCTAGCCATCAACCAACAGAGAAGTTTAGAATTTTTTAATTGCCACTTCCAGTAGACTAGTTGTCCCTCTCGTAATTACACAGTCTTGACTCTGAGGGATAATCTACATACTATGGTTGAAATGCTACTCTACCTAGCCTAAAATAATTTTAGACGAGAGTTGGTAATAATTGCTTATTCAATTTGATTGACTCATTTTCTCGAAGTGCCTATGAATTTGTTTCAGTAAAGCCTGAATCTGGTCTCCAGCATCTGAAATAATCTTTCTCACCCACCTAAACCTTCTAACCACAAGGTTCTGATGAAAAATGGTGAATCACAACAGGAAGAATACACTTACTTTATTCATGACCACAATGAAAGGCAGCTTGGTTTTGTATAAGATGCTGAAAACCAAACATTGAGAAGTTATTAGTAAAAGCACATAAGCTCTTGCTCGTCCAGTGTCAGTATGTTGGGACTAAGTAAGAGAAGAGAAATGAGTTCAGAATCTAAAAAGCAGTCATCCATTTTTACATAACATCATATAGTCTCTCCCAACAGGAAAACAACTACCACCCAGAAGCAACACACACACTCTCACTCTCATTTGAAGTAATAATGCCTTAATATTGAACTTGTTTTTGTTTTGTTTTTTAACCAAATTGGTATTTTTCAGAGAAGGAAATGAACATTTATTGAATACCTATTACAGGTTGAGAATTTCTTATCTAAAATACTTGGGACCAGAAGTGTTTTTGATTTCAGATTTTGGAATATTTGTAAATACTTATTGGTTGAGCATCCCAAATCCGAAAATCCACAATCCTCCAATAACCATTTCCTCTGAGTGTCATGTCAGTGTCCAGAATGTCTCAGATTCTGGAGCATTTCAGATTTCAAATTTTTGGATATGGGATGCTCAATCTGTATAGTCTAGGCACTGTGCTAATAAGCACTTTCATAAGTATTATCTCCTTTATTCTTTACAAATAACATGTAAATATATACAATTTTTATTTGTCAATTATACCTCAGTAAGGCTGGGAAAAGAACATTAAAATTTTTTTCAATCTGTAAAGCAACATTTTAAAAATGTTTCTACCCCTACCTTTATTGAGGCATAGTTGACAAATAAAAATTATATATATTTAAGGTGTACAAAGGGATATTTTGATACACAGTTGACCCTTAAACAACATAGGTTTGAATTGAAAGGTTTACTTATATGCAGCTTTTCTTCCACCTCTGCCACCCCTGAGACAGCAAAACCAACCCCTACTCTTAGACTACTCAAAGTGAAGACCATTAGGATGAAGAGTTTTATGACGATCTACTTCACTTAATGAACAGTTAATATATCTTCCCCTTATTTTCTCTAGCTTTATTATACGAATACAGCATATAATACATATAATATATATATAATGTGTGTTAATCTACTGTTTATGTTACCAGCAAGGTTTCCAATCAACAGTAGACCTTTAGTAATTAAGTTTGGGGGGAGTCAAAGTTTTATTCGGGTCTTCCACTCCGCAGGGGTTGGCGCCTCTAACCCCCAAATTGTTCAAGGATCAACTGTACGTTTCATCATGAAATGATTACCAGCTGGGGGTGGTGGCTCATGACTGTAATCTGAGCACTTTGGGAGGCCAAGCTGGGAGGACTGCCTGAGCCCACGAGTTCAAAACCAGCCTGGGCAGCATGGCGAGACCTCACCTCTAAAAATAAATAAATTAATTAATTTTTTTAAAAAGAAATTATTAACACTATCAGGCAAATCAAATAATTTTCTTTTAAACAATTAATATGAAAATGGGCCAGGCACAGTGGCTCATGCCTGTATTCCCAGCACTTTGGGAGGCCACAGCGGGCAGATCACTTGAGGTCAGGAGTTTGAGACCAGCCTGGCCAACAAGGTGAAACCCTGACTCTACTAAAAATACAAAATTAGCCAAGTGTGGTGACTACTCGGGAGGCTGAGGCAGGAGAATCACTTGAACCCAGGAGACGGAAATTGCAGTACGGTGAGATCGTGCCACTGTACTCCAGCCTGGGTGACAGAGCAAGACTCCGTCTCAAAAAAATATAAATAAATAAATAAACAATTAATATGAAAATGAAATAATGCTGTCAATCTTCAGATTTCTATTTGGATCACGATTTCTTGCATCCAACAAAAAGGGACATCCCTTATCATATCAGAAAAGACAAATGTTGGTGATGGCATTTGTGTACCCTCAAAATTAAATTCTCTCAGCTTTAATAAATGTCAGCCTTGCTCATCAGTCTTAATGCACTAATCTAGTGAGGCATACCCTTCCTCTGCTAATGGTGCCACATTTGGGGCAAACCAGTGCATTTTATTTTTTTGAGACAGGGTCTCACTCTGTTGCCCAGCCTGGAGTACAGTGACATCATCACAGCTCACTGCAGCCTTGGCCTCCCAGGCTCAAGCAATCCTCCCACCTCTGCCTCCCAGGTAGCTGGGATTACAGGCACAAACCACCATGCCTGGCTAATTTTTTGTACATTTTGTAGAGATGGGGTTTCACCATGGTGCCCAGGCTGGTCTCAAACTCCTGGGCTCAGGCGATCCTCCCACCACAGCCTCCCCAAGTGCTGGGATTATAGGCATGAGCCACCATGCCTGGCCACCTGTGCATTTTACAATTATGGATAAATCTTCTTATTCATGGTATCTCCTCATGTCACTATTTCACTCTACCAGCATCATTTAGGCCAGAGGACTCTATTCTTCTCTCTCTCTCTCGTTGCCCCAGGCTCTCATTGCCCCAAGCCGGAGTGCAGTGGCACAATCATGGCTCACTACAGCCTCAACCACCTAAGCTCAAGCAATCCTCCCACATCAGCCTCCCAAGTAGCTGGGACTACAAGGGCGTGCCACCACGCTGGCTAATTTTAAAACATTTTTTGTAGAGACAGAGTCTTGCTATGTTCCCCAGCCTGGTCTCAAACTCCCAAGCTCAAACGATCCTCCCACCTTGGCCTCCCAAGTGTAGGGATGACAGACCCAGCCCAGAGGACTTTATTATCTTTAGACTTGGATTTTATTCAACTGGGAACAACTAACAGACAGCTCATATTCATACATCACCTTTTTGTAACAACAAGGGAGGAAGATCAGAGGGTACTGAGAGAGAATGCCAACAGCACATTTGCCTCTTTTCTTCTCTGACCTTCCCCAACTCACAGCCACTCAACTGAATAGCAAATCTGAATGAGCACAAATCCAGAGGTAAGCAACCAGATTCAAAAAAAAAAAAACAAAGAGGAAGAAGAGAAAAAGGCCTTATACCTTGATGGAACACTTTCCCGACCAATAATCAATTACCTGCAGGCATAGAGCATGTTGGACATGAAGGTCACGGGGTTGGTACTTCTCGATGTGTCCATTACATAGATGACAACTGTTGGAAATGAGGATGCCTAAAGCCACAAAATAATCAAAGCCTTGGTCAGAGGGCTCATGACCTGTCCTCAAACTCCTTTTCCACCATCCTTAACAAGGGAAAACCACTTTAGGCAGGGTGTGCAGAGCTTCTACAACTCCCTCCCATATAAAGTCCAAGGCAATTAAAAATAAATGCTCATCCAGTCTAGCCCCTCTAGCTACTCTCAGTAGCAAGTCCTAGAATACTCACAAGGGCCTCAGTGATAATTGTCCCAGAAGCTGACCAGGTGAATACCTCAATCTGTCCAGGTGTGTCAATCAACACATATCTGTGTCAAGAAAGATCATTAAAGAAGTGTTACATTTGTGTTATGCTGAAGGATATTCCATCATATAAGACAATAAACATCTGGTTATCCAAGACTGGAGTAACCTCTGCACACTGCCAAATCTAACCTCCTCCTATTGCCCTTAAACTGCACATGATGATCCCCTAGACTTTGTTCAATAACCAATATTCACGCTAATGGGCAGGAACAGCAGACCATGAGTTGCTGCAAATGATCACAGGGGAAACTTTTATAGAAACGCAATGCATTTAAAATGAAAGACACAAAACCAGAATGTAAATCTCTTGGGAAACATCTGGTTGCTTAGGGCTGGGGTGAGTGTGGAACAGAGGAAGAAGAATGGGAGGAATGGGATAGGGGAGTGCTAGCTGAAGAATATCAGGTTACTTCTTGAGATGAGGAAAATATTCTAAAATTGACTGTGGTGATAGTTGTCCAATTCTGCGAATATACTAAAAGCCACTGAATTGTATACCTTAAATGGGTGAATTGTATGATATGTGAATTATCTCAACAAAGCTGTTTTTATGAACTATATCAACTTTTTTGTGAATTAATTTGATATAATTATGAATTATATCAGAATTGTTTTAATTGGCAAAGAATTCTAATAGACACTTCTCTAAATATATACATACCAATGGCCAATAAGTACATTAAAAAGATGTTCAATATCATTAGTTATTGAGGAAATAAAAGTACAAACCACAATGAGATACCACTCTATATCCACTAGAATGGCTATAATCAAAAACAAGAATAACAAAAGTTGGCAAGGTTTTGGAGGAACTGGTTGTGGAGAAATTATATTGCCAATGGGAATGGAAAATGGAGTAGTCACTAGGGGCTGAGGGGAACAGAAAATAAGGAGTGATTGGTAATGAGTATGGGGTTTCTTTTTAGGATGACGAAAATATTCTGAAGACAGTAATTATCAACGTACGACTCTGTGAACAGACTAAAACAACCATACACTTTAAACGAGTAAACTTTATGGTATATGAATTATATCTTAATAAAGCTGTCATTAAAAAAAAAAAAAAATACCTCCAGGCCAGGCTCAGTGGCTCACACCTATAGTTCCAGCACTTTGGGAGGTTAAGCCGGGTAGATCACTTGAGGTTAGGAGTTCGAGACCAGCCTGGCCAACATGGTGAAACCCCGTCTCTACTAAAAATACAAAACTTAGTCGGGCGTGGTGGCAGGCCACCTGTAATCCCAGCTACTTGGGAGGCTGAGGCAGGAGGACCGCTTGAACCCGGGATGCAAAGATTGCAGTGAGCCAAGATCACAACACTGCACTCCAGCCTAGGCAATAGAGCGAGACTCCATCCCAAAAATACAAAAATACAAAAATAAGCCAGGTGTGGTGGCTTGCACCTGTAGTGCCAGCTACTTGGGAGGCTGAGGTGGGAGGATCACCTGAGCCAGGGAGGTGGAAGTTGCAGTGAGCTGAGATCACTACACTGTACTCCAGCCTGGGCGACAGAGCAAGACCCTGTCTCAAAACAAAACAAAAGCTACCTCTAGTACCCCATTTCTGTAAAAGCATTTTTATCCATTCATCCTTCTATCTGTGTATATAGAAATGTGGAATGCTAGTCACTGAACAATGATGTTACTTCTAGTGGGAATCGGGGTGATGGTTTCATCTTATAAATATCATGCATGGTTTGAATTTTTATAAAACAAAAATTATCTTTTTTAAAAAAAGTAAACCTTGAACAACAGCTAACTGGGTAATGGCCATAAGAACAAATATTTCCTATTTTGATACCCTGTAAATTAAAAAATTTTCTCTGAACCATGTAGACTATATTCATTTAAATAAGAATTAGAAAGGTATTTCAGATACTTTAATGACAACAAGCATGGTTTCCCAAGAGAAGGCAGGTGGACAACTGAATTGGGACAAAGTCTCAAATAGCTCCTAAGAAGCCATGAAAATTGGTGATCAAAGTAATTGAGGATGAAATGATATTAAATTTAGCTCTATATTCTAAAGCATCTTAATGATTTGCCAATTTTTTTTCACTCCTAATGGTTTCATCTCAATCTATATTCTTTCAGAGGCTGATGGTATCCCAGATCCTCCATGAAGCCTAGAAATATGTCAACTACAGAGTAATAAATGGGTGTTACTGACGTCACTTACTTAGACATGTTCTGGGCCTTCTCGATAAATTTCATCACCTAAAAGAAAAAGATGACAATGACAACAAAATCCGATTTCAACACAAAATCACAGAGCCCTCTCCAGGGTGGCATACCTCACAGGCACTATCACCTACTGAATCCCTCAATCACCTACTGAACTGAACGTTTGCAATCTTAGGATAACAAGGAATAAATGGGCTAAACTAAAGCAACACAGCCACATCAGCAGCATTCCAATACCACCTTGGGGCACAATCCAAGGACCTGAGAAGCTGAAGACTTTGATCTGTCAATGTCAAGTCGTATCTCTTGTCAAAATGTTAACAGCCTGTCTCCTGGCCTAACATCAGAGTATAAAAACCAGTGATTATAAAATACTCTTATGGAAGTAGGTGACAAAGAAAACCTAAAGAATGACAAATATTTATCACAAGCAAAATGTCCCACCATCTTTCCATTCCATGTCTGCTAGTCCATCCCACTCCCAAATACCCCCATCCCAGCTTCAGGGTAATACCACAAGCAAAGAACAGGTCAAGAAAATAACCCAGGTCTTTTGGATTTTTATTAGCTGTCACAAATATTAAATGTGAAGTGTCTGACAATACTGATCACCTTCTCATAGTCTACTTCTCTGTCTGACAAAATGCCTACTTATTTTCTATATTTATGCTCAGGTTTGCTGCTCTTCTTTACCAATGTGATCAAGCTAAGGAATTTAAGAGTCACAGATTTTTACACAACCATATTAATATATTAAAGACAGATATACCTGATCAAATCTGGTAGCAAAGAGATTGAGTGAGGTCACTATGCCGCCATTGGGTCCAAGTCCATATCTAGACACCAAGTTGAGGACTGAAATCGCTTATAGATTTGATTATAAAGTTCATACCTAGGCTATCATTCACACAAACGGCATTATGAAATTAGTGTTCCATTAATGGATACTGGCAACCTAATCCTTGACTACCATACAAACTTAACCACACAGGGAAACATTCATTATCAAGGTCTGGCTCACTCATTTATGATTTTAGGAATGGTCAGCCAAAATGAAGAAAGCAAAGTGACCAAAATGTAATACAGGTGCATCAGGCAGTGACAGCCCACTGGCATTGGCCATTAAGGCCACCTGTATAACACCTCCGTCTCTGATTCTCATAAATAAATCAAGCAATCTGCTGATTATGATTAGTCTTCCTGCTTGGACTTGCCTACGGGGAGAGTACACATTTCACACAGCAATTTACTAAGAGTTAATCCAACTAAACTCACTCATTTCTGAGTTTCCCAATCTAAAGAGGTGGTGACCAACAGATGATCCTCCAAGGCAAAATACTACCTTGTGGGACCCAGGTAGCTGTCAGTTATCCTATCATACTCTCTGCTCTTTAATTACAACAGCCTGCCATCTGGGGAGATGGTAAAAAAAACTAAAATCTCAAGCTGAAATAGTATTTCTGATCACCTACCTCTCCCAAAATCAGCTTCCATCCTTTTGCTTGTATATTTCACAAGGAAAAGGCAAAAACACTCTTTCAAGCCACAAAATACACAGACAAGAAGCCAGGAATGAGTCAAGACCAAAATAGATGGAAAAGGATACTGTTTCATGACTTCTTTATACTTTACAGTGTCACGAATATCTGAGGAGAAAAAAAAGAATTAACTGGAATGTAATACACACACATTCCCTACCGGCAGGAAAGTAAAACTGGCCTTCTAGCCTTCTCCTGTCAGCATTCTCTTCTACCATCTCCACTTTCACACTGGTTTCCTTCCTTACAAAGAATAAATGCCAAGTAAATCATGAAGAATGTTAGGGCTAGGAGCTCTAAAGTTATGGCAAAGAGTTTTGTCTTCACAAAGTGAAAAGTTTCACACAACTTAAACATGCCTAGAAAAAGCGAGGCAAAAATCAAGCGGGAAAAAAGGCTTCTTACTAATTGTCTATTACTGACAAAAGCAACACAAAGGCAACGCAGACATGATTTTTTAAAAGGAATTAGGCTGGGCACAGTGGCTCACACCTATAATCCCAGCACTTTGGGAGGCCAAGGCAGGAGGATCACTTGAACCCAGGAGTTCAAGACCAGCCTGGGCAACATAGAGAGGCCTTGTCTCTCCAAACAAAACAGAACTAGCCCAGCATAGTGGCAGGAGGCTGAGGTGGGAGGATCACTTGAGCCTGGGATGTTGAGGCTGCAGAGACCTGTGAATCATGCCACTGCATTCTGGCCTGGGTGACAGAGACTCTGTCTAAAAAAAAAGCCTAAGCTGTTTAGGAACGCAAGCAAATCCAAAGGAAATGAAAGTAGATAGTTTAGAAAACATGAAAAAAGAAGGCACTGAAGACTGGCAGGCTGGAGGCTTTACAGAGTCTCACTCTATTGCCCAGGCTGGAGTGCAGTGGCACGATCTTGGCTCACTGCAACCTCTGCCACCCGGGTTCAAGCAATTCTCCTGCCTCAGCCTCCCGAGTAGCTGGAATTACAGGTGCCTGCCACCGTGCCTGGCTAATTTTTTGTATTTTTAGTAGAGATGGGGTTTCACCATCTTGGCCAGGCTGGTCTTGAACTCCTGACCTCGTGATCTACCTGCCTCAGCCTCCCAAAGTGCTGGGATTACAGCCGTGAGCCACCACGCCCGGCCTTTTCCATTCTCTTTAAAGCACTTCACACAAGTTATGTTACTGGTTTACTCACCAATATTGGCAGGAAAGGGAACTTCATGTACTGCTGGATCCAGGTTGATCACATAAGGTGGAGTGCCTTGGGCATGCAGGTGTCCTGTGAGTCTCTGCGGAGATATGGGGAGAGGGTTGGAAGGAGACAAAAAGGGGACAAGAGAGAACTTCCATTCCTTTACCACCCATGCCTTAACAATTTTGCACTTAGATTTTCTTCTACCTGAAATATCCACCCACTATGTCCACCTCCAAGATACAACTCTCAGTTCAAATGCTACCTTTCTTCATCACCCATCTAACAAAGCTTCCCCTACTTGGAGTCACTTGTTGACTTGTTTTGATTCTTCGTATGTGGGTTTTCTCTATCTCCTCCATTAAATATTTGGCCCCATGAATGAATCTTGTCAACCTCATTTTCGCTATATCCCCAGTGAATGGAACATGACAGGCGTGCAAGAAATAATTATTTGGCAAATCTTCACCAAAACCTGTGTGCTAGCACTGTATTAATCTTTAAAGTTACTTGTAAGCCCTTGCCTTCGAGAAACTGTTAATTTTATCAGCAAGATAATTCCTGCACAACGTGGTAAGCTGGACCGAGTATGCCCTGAAGGTGCGCAGAAGAGAGCCTTAATTAACCTGGCTAGGGCCCGAGGAGGCTTTGCCGGGGAAGGAACTAAAGTTGATGGGAAGCCCCCGAAAGCCATGTGCCGGTACCCTCCAAATCCTCGAAGACTTCCCTCCCTTTCTTTCTGGCCTTCCGCCTCCCGGAGGCAACCTTTTGCGCTCCCCTACTACACCCATGCTGTGTACGTCACCTGTACAAAAGTGGTTTTCCCGGATCCCGCCATTCCCAACACCAACAGACACACTGGGTGCCGCGGACCCCCAGAAGCCTGGGGCTCAGCGGCAGCTGCGGACGCCGCCATCTTCCTCCTGGCCCCGCCCACCCGACCATAGAGACACCGCATGGCTAGAGAAACTTCCGCGATGTTCTGGGCTGCGAACCAAAACAGAACCAAAGCGTCAGAAAGGAGCGGGTGAAGAGGCGCGGCGGTTGCCAGGGCATCTTCTTAGCGTCGGGCGGGGCTGGTGAGTCAACTAGTGACAGTGGCGAGGAAGTGGGGGCGCTGAGCAACCGAGAGGAAGGCTGAAGGGAGCTAGGAAAAGGGCGCTGATCTCTGCAGCCTGGGAGGGCTTTTGTCCCCTGGAGGAAGGCCAGAAGAGATGGAGTCCCGAGGCCAGGGCTCACACAGCAAGAAAACGAGGAGCATGCCTGTCATTTCGAGCCCACAGAGAACGGGGAGCGGAGCCACTGGAGGACCGGCTGCTCGGGTTTATTCGGTAACCGAGGCGGTTAAACCGTTCAGGGCTGGACCAGCCGGGACTGGAGCAGGGTGCAGCCTCCAGGGTTGCTGGGCAGCACCGAGACCATTTGAGCACCGAACGGATAAACTACGGGAGCTTTCCGCACTTGCACATTGTTCCCGCGAGTTGCAGACGCAGGTTCCTGATGCTAGCGCGCATTCCTTGGCAGTCACCCTCAGTGAACTACACAGTTGCCGTGACCTTCAGGATGAATGCTTGGATTCCAGGTGCTAGTAGGTACTGGAGGGGAGCTTCCTTGTCAGTGAAGGGCCCTCAGAAACTCAGGAAAGATGATGAAAGAGCCTAGAAAATTATTTCTACTCCCGACCACCCAATCTGTTTCTGTGGCCCTTTGTAGCTGCGAATAGTGTTCAGTAAGTCATAAGATCTGGCTTTAATACCCAGGCTCTGCCACTTGCTAGTGGTGTGAGTCATGGGCAAGTTCACTTAAACTCTCTGAACCTCTTTCTCCTTTTTTAAAACTGAGATAATACCTCCCAGGGTTGTAGTGAACGCACGTTGTAAATGATGAGCTACATTCCTCATCCTTTACCACTAGCTGGATTCCCCACACCTTGCATAATGTCTGGAACATTCTGGTGCTCAGAAATATTCTCTTGTATGAATAAAGGACAGTTGTGCACTTATTTCCTAAAGTTTCATTAACTGACAGAGGAATGTCTCATTTGTTCTTTCAGCTTTGCTGAGGGCCCCAGAAGGCTCCTTCCACCATATCATAGTCTAATAAATAATTTTGTCAAGCCAGAGAAGCTAACAAAGGTAGAGACAAGCCTTAAAGAAAAGATAGTGGCGGAAATGACGGATCTGAACAAGCATATAAAACAAGTTCAAACCCAGCGGGAACAGCTACTGGAGGAATCCAGGGAGCTACACCGAGAAAAGTTACTTGTCCAGGCTGAAAACAGATTCTTTCTGGAATACCTGACTAACAAAACTGAAGAGTACACAAAGCAACCTGAGAAGGTATGGAACAGCTATTTACAAAAAAGTGGAGAGATTGAACGAAGAAGACAAGAATCAGCCTGTAGATATGCAGAACAAATTTCAGTGCTTAAAACAGCGCTCTTGCAAAAGGAAAATATCCAATCCAGTTTGAAGCGGAAGTTGCAGGCAATGAGGGACATTGCTATATTAAAGGAAAAGCAGGAGAAAGAAATACAGACATTACAGGAGGAGACAAAGAAAGTCCAAGCTGAGACAGCTGCAAAGACACGGGAAGTACAGGCCCAGCTCCTCCAGGAAAAAAGATTACTGGAGAAACAACTGAGCGAGCCAGACAGGAGGCTACTGGGAAAGAGAAAAAGAAGAGAGCTTAATATGAAGGCCCAGGCCTTGAAGTTGGCAGCAAAGCGGTTTATTTTTGAATACTCCTGTGGCATCAACAGAGAGAACCAGCAGTTCAAGAAGGAATTACTGCAGCTGATTGAGCAAGCCCAGAAACTAACGGCTACTCAAAGCCACTTAGAAAACAGGAAGCAACAGCTGCAGCAGGAACAGTGGTATCTGGAGTCCTTAATCCGGGCGAGGCAGAGACTGCAAGGAAGTCATCATCAGTGCCTAAATAGACAAGATGTTCCAAAGACCACACCCAGTCTTCCCCAAGGCACCAAATCAAGGATTAATCCAAAGTAACTCCTAAAATAACACTGATTAAGAACTGGAGCAAGTACTCTTAAGTGCTACATTAACCTGGTTAGAAAGGCTTTTGGATTCCAGATTGCTATTGTAAAATCTCCATCATGATGTGTTGGAGTGAAGGATTAGATGGTTTTATCCAACAGTCCTACTAGATATTTGGTAACCCGCTTCCCTTAACTAGCTTTTTCTTTAAATACTCTTGTTAATAAGCTATTCCACAAACCTCCAGTTAACCTAACACATGACCCTAACCTAGCCATTTACATCAAACTAGCTAAAGGAAACCAACCTAAGGAAGTGAAAACAGTTGTGATTTATTTCATCTAGCTAAATTATATTTCTTTATAGAGAAAGTACCTTTAAGGATAGCATTCCAAATAGACTTTGAATAGCGTTCTGCTCAGTAAATAACCAGTATCAGTTTATCCTCATTCCTTTTGACCAACTTAGCAGACAAAAGCAGTTTTTATAAGCTCTTTGTGAGTTTGTGCCAGTGACCAGGTAGCTCCTTCTAGTTTTCTCATGAGTGAAAAAGCATTCTGATAACAGCAAGTCCAGTAAGTGCTAGGCAGAGTGACCTTTCATCTGATGCTAAGCCCCTACAAGTTTAAGTAAATTGAGAAGGTAAGAAAAGATGAAGGAGACATATACTAGGTCAGCTCTTACTTTTGAAAATGTTTTATTTGAAGAAACACCTGTAGCATTGAGGTGACTGAATGCCTCCGCTTATTTCAGGAAAGCTTATCCAAAAAAAGTTGAAATATTTTGACAACTTTTTTTTTTAAGTGCCATCGATTTCTCTAGCAGCATTCTAAAAGATAGCAAGTAAAATGATGTTATCCTAAATGCTTTAGTTTTAGGTCATTTATTAATTTTCTTACAGGTGCACTTTGTAGTACATGAAGTATCTTTTGTAATGTGTGCCATATGTTTATTGCCATTTAGTGTAACTATAAATTATATTTTAAATTACATATTTTTAGGATAGTTATATATTTTTTTGGGTTCTACGACATTGAAGTTGGACTAGTGATTTATTTGAATGCTGAATCCTAGTATAGGGGAATATAATCTCATATTTTAACATGGGTCCTCTATGGGAAAATAGGATGAACTTTGTTTCCCAGAAATTGTTAGTGATGAAAAACTTCAAAGTAATTTTCCTGCATTTTCCGCTTTATTTACATTTAAAGTGAATTCCCTGAAAATTGGATTTAAAAAGGATTCTCCTTCAATGTGCCTTTACCTTCTAGCTTTAACAACTTTTCTGTTAAATATGTAGTTTTTTATTAAAGTTATTAAATAAAAACATTTATCCACTGATTTTATTACTCTTCCAATGTAACACATTTTCTACTTCATCACTCTTCTGTTACCACTCTTAAATGTCTTATTCACACGTGCAAATAATAAAAACTGTTTTAATGCAGAAATTAGGATTTTAGCATGCAGGTACTTTAACCTAAATCTCAATTTGTGAGCTGCAAATACAGAAACACTGAACAAGGAAAGCATGGTATCCAAGACAGACTTGAAGGCTTATTCTCTGTGGACATAAAAACCCTAAGACAATATATTTCTAAGGCTGATAAAAAGTTGGAAAGTAGGAAGCATATTAGTTCTTCTGTTAATTCCCCTCCTGCCACTGGTGTCCTGATTATCTAATTCAGGAGTGGGTAACTTCTACCTGATCTCAGTTCATTTTTACTTATCATCCCAGGTAATGGATATGGTATACTGCTTGTGGCTGTCCCTTCCAGAGTGAGGGCTTGAAGACATTAAAAGTTGAATGATAACTGATTTCATACCTTGAAATCCATACCTCTAAGTGAGCAGCAAGTTGGCTAACTAAAATTTCAATCTGCATTTTGTCTGCTTTGCTATTTAGAAAATTACACAGGGTTATGTTACAGAAAGTGGGTTTAGATGGAAAAGACCTCTGAGGTGAAATTTAAGACCTGCTATGATTGCTAAAATGAAGCCTACAATGCAAAAACTGGGGAAGAAACTATTCTAGGCAGAGGCAACAGTGAATACAAATGCCTTAAGGTGGCAATAAGCTTGGTAGGTTCAAGGAACAGAAAGGTGTGTATGTGTAGTTGAGGAATGGTCACAGAACATGGGTGGAGAAAAGGAAGATGAGGCTATTAAGGCTAGCAGGAGTTATGAGCACAGAGGCATAGGCCGAGGGCCTTTAGCAGGTCTGATTTACAATTTTAAAAACTACAGCTGTTATGTGGAGTGTATCCAAGTCAGAAAAAAGTGGAAGGAAACCAATTAGGAAGATACTGTAGTCTAGGCAAGAGGTAATGATGGCTTAGATTGGAATGGCAGAAGTAGAGTGAAGAGATTGAAAATGTAGTTGGTGGTAGACAGGACTTGCTAATGGATTTGCTATGAGAAGAGAGAGAAGAATCAAGATGAAGCAAGAGTAAATTTCTAAAATGTTCTCTTTTAAGGAGATGTGCAGAATATTCTTTATATTTTTTGAGATGGTCTCACTGTGTCATGCAGGCTGGAGTGCAGTAGTGCGATCACAGCTCACAGCAGCATCTCGACCTGGACACAAGCAGTCCTCCCATCTCGGCCTCCCAACTAGCTGGGGCTATAGGTGCACACCACAATGCCCAGCTAATTTTTTTTATATTTTTTGTAGAGATGAGATTTCATCACATTGCCCAGGTTGGTCTAGAACTCCTGAGCTCAAGCGATCCTCCAGCCTCAACCTCCCAAAACGTTAGGATTACAGGTGTGAGCCACCGTGCCTGGCCCCAGACATTGAGACATACTCATGATGATACAAGAAACCCTACTCAATTTTATAGCTTGTATAGTATTCTACTGTATGACTATATCACAATTTATCCATTCTGATAATGGATAATTATTGTATATTAGAGTAGGCTAACAAAGAGACCCAAGAATGTATAATGTCTCAAATAACAGACATTTATTTCTTGCTCACTTAATAGTCTCAGATACATGTTCCTGGTTGGCAAGTGGCTCTCCTTTAGGAGGTGATTCAGGGAGGCAAGATATCTTCCATTTTGTGTTCTTCCACATCCTAGGGCCCCATCATCATCTGCATTTAGCCAGAAGAAGGGTAAAGAAAGCTTGGAGGTACACCCACTCAAAAGTTCTAACCTGCAAGTGGCATTCATCACTCCACTCACATCCCATGGGAAAAGAGTTAGCTGGCTTCTCCTTCACTAGAGAGAGTGGAGGGAAGGGGGATAACTGGGAAATACAATCTAGCCATTTGTTCTATAATCCCGTAACTTGCAAAGGTGAAAGTAGACCTCTGATACATGTTTTCAGTATCTCTCTATTGTAAACTGTACTGCAATAATCATTCTGTGTCTCTTGGTATGCCTAGACAAGAGGAGTTACTCTGTGTATACCCAGGAGAGAAACTGCTAAGTCTTCAGGTACATATCTTCAACTCTGCTAGATACTGCCAAATCACTTTTGAAGTGACTGTACCAATTTGCATTCCAAACCATGTATGAAAGTTCATAATACTGTCAAACTTTGTTAGTCTAATGAATTTTTTTAAAAAAAACTTTAAAACTCAATACTGTGATGAGAATAGTCTGTACTGAGTCCTGCTGATCCCTGGTCTTGGTCAGGAAAAAGGAAAGGAATGCCTGCAAGGGGTCCCTGGATGAAACTCGGCAAGTTTCCTATACTAATTCACTTTAATCTCAAACTACTCATTTTAACCAGCATAGTTCATGAACCAAAGAACTACTGAGACAACTGCATGTGGAATTTATTTCAAACTCACCCCCATCTCTAGCCATCTTCTTACCCCCATACAGTGTCAAGGAGTCATGCAGCAGGTCGGCGTCAAAGAACACTGGAAACATCTTTCTGAGAGTCATTTATTTCTTTTGTCATTGCCAAACATTCCCCAGGTCTTACTCACCAGAAATTAACATAGCTTCTTCATTTCTCCTCCCTGACAACCCTCATCTACTGAAAGGGCTTTAAGGGCACACTGCCAATGAAAATGCAGAGAGCATACACCATGTCCTTAACTTGTTTCAAAACTACCTATTCTGGCAGTATCCAATTCAGGTTTCAGTGCTCCCTTGTTTGAAAGTGGTCTTCACAAAAGCCCACATTTTAAAGCTATTTGGAGGAGCACAAAGAGTTAAAGTGGTAATAGCCTTTCAGAATTTGAAAAGGTAGTACTTGTCTATATCAGGGTTCATTTTTTATGTGGCATATGCCACAAAATAGGCAAGAATATATAAGACCAATATTTACGCACAACGGGGAAAGAGAATCCAGAAACACGACAACAATGCTGCTCTAACCAACGTTCCAGAGAAAGCCACCCTCAAAGAGAAATAACCCATTAAACATTACCAGATAGGCATGAGGTACAGAAAAAGAATTTTTCTTTCCAGCTCCAGATAAATATCTACATCTGGTGTCAAAGTCTCAGGATATAAAGAGGAGAGAACTCCATATATAAAAGAGGATAGGACAATATTCTCAGAAAATTCAAAAAGACAGAGGTTGGCTAAGGGGATGGGTGAAAACAGTGGGGCATAGACTAACAAGTGAGGTAAAGTCCAGGAAGAAGGAATGCGCACCTTGGTTTTCCCTTAGTGGCACTACCAGGAGCACTAGAAGACTGTCAAAACATCAGGGGCAATGTGATATTTCTCAATTCTTAAAACCAAAGAAGCAAAAATAAGCTTCAGAGGGCAAGTGATCATAGCTATGGATGAGGCCTCAGGCTCCAGGAAAGTTGGGGCAGTATTTATTGCTGCTTCTACTTTCTCTTTCCTGTCATTTTAATGTTTGGGTCACGTTACTCCTAAGGCTGCTTTTCATGTCTGTGGGTCTAGTCACTGCTACTTGGTACAAAGCATTTGCCAGTATAAACAGCATAGGGTAGTTCTAGATTTTTCATCCTAAATCCATTTTCTTACTTTCAATCTTAAAACCATATTGAGAGGACAAACAGCCTCCATAAAGTTTGTTTCCCAAGGAGACAGAGTAATCTTATTATGTGAATGACAACAGTTCTAGCTTCTAGACTTGTTATATCACAAATACAAAATGACAAATCAGTTATGGTTTTTTAAAAAATTAGTTTGGAATGGTTTCACAAGCTAGATGATGGAGCAGCTACTAAATCAATGGCGCTTCCAAGAACATTCTATACCCCAGGAAAGAAAGGACAACCAAAGAGGTTTCTTAGTTTTGTACAGGGCAAGAGGAGCCTATAGTTGGCCTTGAGAGGGAGCTCTTTGGGCAAGATAAAACAAGAGGACTTGACGAGGAATAGCAGGAAAACCTACTAAAAGGGGAGGGGGGAATCAAAGTGTAAGAAGGGAAGACAGTGAAATTTACACAGGAGGAAGGAGCTGAGAAAGTCACAGCCTTACACAAACAGCTGAAAGAATCTTCACTCAGTCCTCCCAGCACAGGTCCCCGTGACAACAGCATCACATCTGCTTTCCTAGGAGCGCTTTTACACTGACTACCTATTTCCTTCCTCGTTTATGATTAGTCTTTGGGGGCTTTACTTTCTGGAACTGTGCTGGCACTGGCTCCTGCTCTGGTTCCTTACAGGAGGCTGACACTACCAGTTCCTCATTATTCCTCCTCTGATCCTTCCCTACTCTAAGACTCAGCTCTGTCTCGGGGAGCTCAATGCCAGGCTGCTGCCGCCTTCTTAGAGACCTTCTGCTCCTGTGCTGCTGCCTCCGCTTTTCTTCTTCTTGCTGCCGCTGCTTTATCTTCATCAGCTTTTCAAAGCTTTTGGTTGTTGTTGGGTTTACAACGAACCAGTCCTAGAGAGGCAAAATAGAAATGTCATCCAGTCGAAAATATAGTGAAGAACATAAAGAAAGGTGGAGGAAGAATGGAAAAAAGGCATGATTAGGGCAGAACACAGTAAGAAGGAAACAGATATGGAACCATACCTCAGGATTCTATATTTTAAGATGGAGAAATCCAATACAGAGCAGCTATTATAAGCACATATTTTGTAAGGTGTAATTCTAGGGACTTTAATAAATGATCTACAAAGTCTGTTTACTTAGCATCATCCCACTCTTATATCTCCTGAGTATAAATCTCATCATGAGATGTAACATACTGAGCCATAGGAGATTTTTATTCCATGATGGCATCGTAACTAAGAACACAAATTTTGCAGCCAGACCCCCTGGGTGCAAATCCCAGCTCTGTTTCTAGATACGTGACCATGGGTGAATTACTTAATATTTTCGAGGCTCACTTTAAAAAATTAAGGGGTAGGGGACATGAAATCCAATTATAAAGTATTTTTGCCAAAAAAGAAAGAACTTCAATCTTATCAAGTGATCTGTTCAATCTTCTAAATCTACAAATTCATAGGAAAAGCCAGAATAGGGAGTTGAGCCCAATCTCTCTGCCCCACTGCAAGACTCCACTGCAGTAGTCCCTGTACCTCAAAAACAAACAACAACAACAAAAAAAAGCAAAAAAGGAAATAGCCAGAATAGAGGAATACTACCCTAGGGTGCAATCAGCAAAATTCCAGAATGTGGGTACATGTATGTGACAAGTGATCCGGTTTCTTCAATAAATGGCAAATTTGTAAAAAAGAAGAGGAAGCTTTTAGTCTTGCACCATGCAATGAGATAGCCACTAGCCACATGTGGTAAGTGATGTGTTTAAATGTGAGTAGAACAAATTAAGATATGCTTTCATGTAAAATATACACCAAATCTCAAAGACTTGTTATGAAAAAAATGTAAAATATCTCAATAATATATTGATTTACATGTTAAAGATAATTTTAGATACATTGGGCTTAATAAATTATTAACATTAATTTCATCTTTTTAAAGTACTTTTTTAATGTGGCTACTAGAAAATTTTAAATTATATACATGGCTCACAGTACATTTTTTTGGATAGTGCTGCTCTAGATTAAAACAAACAAATGCAATATTTAGACCTTGTTTTAGATCCTAATTTGAATAAATCAACTCCGAAAAAACACTATAAGATAATCAGGGAAATTTAAATAATAACTAGACATATGATAATATTAAAATTCTTAACTTTTTTAGGTATAATGATGTTTGTGGTTATATGTTTTCAAAAGTCCTTATCTCTTACAGATACATATTGAAAGAAGCACTTACAGCTGAACTTATGTGGAATTTGCTTTAAAGTAAGCCTTTAAGGGAAGAGAAAAAGTGAGGTTATAAATGACACAAGATTGGCCATACACTGATGATTGCTGAGGATGGCTGACAGCACACTGGGTTCATTATGCTATTTTCTCTACTTTCATGTGTTTGAAATTTTCTGTTAAAAAAAAAAAAAGTAGTGTAAGAAAATGTGATGGAGGGAGGAAGAAACAGGGTAAAGATGTTTTACCACCCACAAAATTCATAAATAGAGGCATAAATCAATAAACAAATGCCAGGGAGCATGCCCCAAATCAAGTGAAATTTGTTGGTTCCAACTCTGCTGGTTTTAACTTTTTAGGAAGAAAACAGACAAACCATTTAACTATATAAAGGCCAGATTTTGTCAGGAGATAATTACCTTCTTTGTTTTTTTAACAAAGTCTTGCTCTGCTGCCCAGGCAGAGTGCAGTGGCGCAATCTTGGCTCACTGCAACCTCCATCTCCCAGGTTCAAGCAAATCTCCTGCCTCAGCCTCCCAAGTAGCTGGGATTACAGGTGCCCACCACCACGCCCAGCTAACTTTTTAGTAGAGACGGGGTTTCACCATGATGGCCAGGCTGGTCTTGAACTCCCGACCTCAGGTGATCTGCCCGCCTCGGCCTCCCAAAGTGCTGGGATTACAGGCGTGAGCCACCGTGCCCGGCCAATAATTACCTTTTAAATACTTCCTAAAGCAAAAAAAGATATGCTATTATTACTAAAAAGATATGACTGCCTTCAGAAGACATCTCAGACTTTGGTTAGGGATTCTGAAAGCTTATGCCAGTAAAGCAACAGAAACCAAATTTTATGGAAGTAATTAAAGCTCACATTGTTAAGTACTATCAAATTTGAGGGCAGAAAATAAATAAAGGTGTTCCCTTTATTTTTCCACATCAGGCAGCAATAGTTTCTGCAGTAAGATATTCCAAGAGAATGCAAATTGTATTCCTAAGCTGTTGTAGTAGGACTATCTAATTATATCATAAACAATTTCTCTGTTCACCTGTATTACTAAAAAACCTTCCCCAAGAGAAAATCCTTGACCTTCTGAACTTTAAAGCATTTTTATACACAATTTTAAAATTTTATTTTGAAAAATTACAAACCTTCAGAAAAGTTGCAACAGTTCAATGAATAATCAAATTTACCATTGTTAATCTCTTTCCTTCCTCTCTTCCTTCTTCCCTCCTTCTTTCTTTTGCTGAACTATGTGCAAGTTAGTTGCAGACATCATAATACTTCATCCCTAAACACTTCGGCATATATCTACCTAAGAACAAGGGCATTCTCCTGCATGACTACAACTATCACCTTTGGGAATGTTAACACTGACACAATACTATTATTTAATATAGTCAGCATTCAAATTTCCCCAACTGTCTCAATAATGTCCTTTAGTTGTTTTATCCAGTATTTTAAACAGCGTTAAAAATGGGTTACTGGAAGACATTAGAATGCTAGAAGGCATGAACGTATAGAGATCACTGTGAAACAAGAATTTCAAACATGTAAACTCAACCTGGTTCCCAAATGTTTGACTTAATTGGATTTAAAGGAATTAGAAGAGTTCAGGCTGGGCACGGTGGCTCACACCTGTAATCTTAGCACTTTGGGAGGCCAAGGCGAGTGGATCACCTGAAGTCAGGAGTTCAAGACCAGCCTGGCCAACATGGCAAAACCCCATCTCTACTGAAAATACAAAAATTAGCCAGGCATGGTGGCAGGTGCCTGTAATCCCAGCTACTCAGGGAGTATTGCTTGAACCCGAGAGGTGGAGGTTGCAGTGAGCCCTCCAGACTGGGCAACAGAGCGAGACTCTGTCTAAAAAAAAAAAAAGAGTTCAAGGATGCTTACAGTCACAGTGATTTTTTTTTTTTGAGTCAGGATCTCTGTTGCCTAGGCTGGAGTGCAGTGGCGCAACCAGCTCACTGCAGCCTCAAACTCCCAGGTTCAAGTGATCCTCCTGCCTTGGCCTCCCAAAGTGCTGGGATTAGAGGCATGAGCCACCCCGCCCACCCCTCACAGTGACTTCAAATACTTTCACAGAAAAATACAATTATATATCTAAGTTTAGAGAATATTTTAACTCTAATGTCTCTGGTAACCACTTTAGAGATACTTTCCTTGACAGCCTTAGTCCATAAAAATAGGGACAAAGCCTACCTCTCTTGTGGCTTACATATCAGGCCCACAGGATTACAAAAACCTCACCTCAGCATGGACAGAGTTGATGTGATACTTGACACCACTCTCTGACACAAATTCTTTCTGACATAGAAGACATTTGTATTTTCCAGCCACAAAGTTTCCCTATTTCCAAGAGAGAAACAAAAAAGAATTATTGGTAAATTCAGAAACACATACCTGGGCTATGTGTAGGGATTGTTAGAGATGAAAAGAGGGAATTCTACTTCAGCAAAGATAAGAAGGAAAAAGATCCAATATAGTAATAGATTTAGGAAAACCAGCTTGGATAAATGATTACCAACATAAATCCATCCTAGTGCAACTCTGTTCCAATTACCCACCCTACTTCAACACAACCTGAAAGTCTCCTACTTTTTCTCAGGTAATATGCCACATCTTTCTACCTTCCTATGTTCCTTTCACTTCACTTCCAGGTTGTCTTGGTTCCTCCCCCAAAATGATCAAATGCCCAAAATTCACCAGAGGCACCAATGTACAATTCTTCCCACTATGATCCACTGTCGCAAAAAGTGCCTTCAAAATCCAGAATTAGAAGAGTACCATCTATAATACCTAGTTTAAGGACTCAGAAACTAGGATCAAGATGACAAACTCCTAAGCATTCCTGGACAGATCTGGTTTAGATGCCTACAACTCCCTTGTTGCCTTGAACTGAGACTTCTCTCCCCTCCTGAAGCTTCAGGTTTCCATGGTGCTCATTTTGTGTGAGGAGATTGGAAAATGGCAGCAATTCCCATGGCTGGTAGGTTGTAGGACACCTGGGTCAACATGGAAAAGATTCAGTGAGGTGAATGGCTGTTAGCCTGACACCCTATCCCACCTCCCATCCCCAGAGGCCAGTATGGTTCAGATGGGTATAGAGGATCTTTACCAATCCAGGTAAGCACATGTAAGGTGATTCTACAAAGTTTTAGGCCCACCTAAACAGGGCAGGCCCAGTGTAGGAGATGCTCAGATGCAAGGAGCTGAATCTCTTAGAATTCAGAGATAGGAACTCAGAACAAATACATTTTTCTCCGAATTCCTTTAAATTGATAATGACTTGTGACTATGGTGATCTTTTCTAAGTCTTGGACATGCCCTGGCATCCCACCCAATACCAGACCAAGAATCTTAGAGACATAAAATACTAAGGCAGCCTCTGAAAATAATGGTAAACAGGACAACTAGCTGTTCACCTAAACTGAATTCTCTTCCATGTCAGACTATTTTAGAGGACATGTTAAGATAGTAAGTTTAAAAAGTTACAAACCAATGTACAAGAGCCCAGGTGAGCTTTAAGGCCAGATACACTACTGTAGACAGCCTCACAGCCCTGCAAAAGAGAAGAAATAGTGTGAAGACTATGCCAAATAGCTCCCTTCTCTGAACAATCTGGCCATTTACACTGACCAACTCCACATTTGAAGGAAGAAAACCAATAATCTGTGCCACAAACCAAACGAAAAAAGAATATACATGCAAGCCGCAAAAGAAAGAAAGCCAAGGAAAGGTAAAAAGAAAAGAAACAGAAGGTGAACAAGTTGTTTAGGAAAGATTAAGCCATTTCCTTCCCTCAGTACTTTCTCTGACACTTAAGAGAAACACGGAAAATTATATAGTTAGTTTTTTTAAAAATCTGCTTTATTTAGTG
Source organism: Pongo pygmaeus (assembly GCF_028885625.2). NCBI lineage: Eukaryota > Metazoa > Chordata > Mammalia > Primates > Hominidae > Pongo > Pongo pygmaeus. The sequence goes on from NC_072385.2 coordinate 106,339,723, forward strand.
CAAATGTGTTCCCACTTCTTTTATATTTACTCCTCTGCAAAGTACTGAATCTACTATAGCTGTGATAGTTTAAAGATGGCTCTCTCCCTCATCTTGATTCTAGAAAATAAAAATATTTTTAGAATCTTAAAAATAAAGATGGCTGCAAATTCTCTTCCACTCTTGCCATCAAGAAGTGGAGTCTATTTACCCTTCCTGTGAATCTGGGTTAGTCCCATGATTCCTTTGATCAATAAAACACCATGGAAGTGATGCTGTGCAAATTCTGAAGCTAGATTTTAAGAGACCTGCAGCCCTGCTTTCATGATCTCAAAATATTCTCTGAGACGTCAGTCACTGTGTACCCTGCTGGTAGCCCAACTACTCTGCTAGAGAGAGAGGCCATATGGACAGCCAAGCTCCCAGATAAATGCAGCTGCACAGAAACTATCTTGAACATTCCAGTCTGAGTTTCCAGCTGAACACACTTTCATGAGTGATTCCAGCTGATGCTACATATCGCAGGAGAACTGCCCTGCTGAGCCTTTACAGAATTATTGCTCTATTGAATTGTGAACAAATAAAATAACTGTTTTAAGCCACTGAGGTTCAGGTATTTTGTCATGAAGGAATAAATAACAGAAGCAAGAGCAGATGCTTGATAAACATTTACTGAATAAATGAATGAGAAAGAACCACCTGGTTAGGACACTGAATACGATGATATTTCTTGATATCTGTCTTCCATTTATGTAATACTTCCTGGCTGAAGGTAGGTAGCCCTGGACGAGTATATTTTAGCTACAAGACAAGACAACCAGAAACATTAGATAAATCCAACTCCCAACCAAAATATCCCAAAAGTTTCACACCCAACTCTTTAGGTTATATAATTCTCAAATCTATACTCTTGGACACAAAAACACTGTAAGATACAAGACCCTGTAAAGTACCTGAAACTGGTAAGTATAACGGTCTATTGTTTGTCTTAGAAAAGTTTGATTTTTAACAGAGGACAAGAGACTCAGATATAATACTTCACCTACAGTTTAAAAAGAAAAAAAAGCTACAGAGTACTACATAGAATTAAAATATGTATTAAAAAAGAAAGATTCATAGGTTCTAATGATTAGGAAAGAAAAAAATAAATTTAAAAAATGTTAAAAGAGAGAGAGGGCTACAAATTCACATTCATATACTCAGTCATAGAAATAAATGTAGATGAGTAAAAGGTTAGAAGTGTATAAATCAAAATATTAACAGTGGTATTCTCTGGTAGATTTTTTTTTTTTTTTGAGATGGAGTCTCGCTCTGTCGCCCAGGCTGGAGTGCAGTGGCACGATCTCGGCTCACTGCAAGCTCCGCCTCCTGGGTTCACACCATTCTCCTGCCTCAGCCTCCCGAGTAGCTGGGACTACATCTCTGGTAGAATTTTGAATCATTTTAATATTTTTTCCTATTTATCTGCATTTCTAATTTTTCTTCAATTATAACATGCTAATTTTGGTATTTTTAAAAATTCTAAAACAAAAAAATTAAGGTTCAACATAAAACAGGGATGTGAGAGAAATCAGGGAACAGAATACATAATATCTGCTTATACTTCAAAAGTAGAATTATTTCTAGCACTTCTTTTTACAGGCTTTGACGTGAGTTGATCTCTCCTTACAACTACAACTAGAGTTTTCAGAGAGGAGAGAGCAACCTGCACAGACAGTTCTTGCAAAGTCCACCATGGGTAAATAGCTGTATTTCTGGTGAGTAAACAATCTTTCTGCTTTGAAGTGTCTGAAAAGAAGCTGATTCTCTGTGACAAAAAAACACACCCAAAGCCCATAAAGGTAATGGAGGAAGTAAGGAAGGTAGCCCAAAGAACCTCTGGTAAATCTATAAAAGAATAGAGTACACAATACTTTTATAGAGTACAGAAGTGGCTTTCTTTATAAGCACTTAGTCTCCTCTGAAGCTAGTGTAAATGGGCCTATCTAAAATCTTTTTTACAGCTCCATAGTACATAGTTTATATAAATATAGTTATAAATGTATCATATATGATACATATTTACTATCATAAATATGATAGTAATAAACTATCATATTAGTAATAGTAATAAACTATCATATTTATGTAAATGAAGTACTATCCAGCTTTAAAAAAGATGAGGATGATTTCTATGAACACATGTGGAGTAATTTCCAGGATACACAGTTGCCCCTTGAACAACATGAGTTTGAACTGTGCAGGTCCACTTATATGTGGATTTTTTCAACCAAACAAGGACCAAAAATACTGTATTCTCAGTACACAAAACAAATCTATACAGAAGACCACTTTTCATATACACAGGTTTGGCAGGGCTGACTGCAGAACTTAAGTATGCACAAATTTGGGTATTCACAGAGGTCCTGGAACCAACTTCCCACATGTACTGAGGGACAACTGTATATATATATATACATATATATATATACACACACTATATATATATATACACACATATATATATACACACACACACACACACATATATATATAAATTTTTTTTTTTTTTTGAGATGGAGTCTTGCTCTGTTGCCCAGGCTGGAGTCCAGTGGTGCTATCTTGGCTCACTGCAACCTCCGCCTTCCGGGTTCAAGCTATTCTCCTGTCTCAGCCTCCCAAGTAGCTAGGACTACAGGTGCGTGCCACCATGCCCAGCTAATTTTTGTATTTTTAGTAGAGACAGGGTTTCACCATGTTGGCCAGGATGGTCTCAGTCTCTTGACCTCATGATCTGCCTGCCTCAGCCTCCAAAAGTGCTGGGATTACAGGTGTGAGCCACTACACCCAGCCACAACTATATTATTAAGTGAAATAAAGCAGAGTATCAAAAAAATTATCTGTAGTAAGAAAGAAGGGGATATAAGAAAATATACATGTATCTGATGATCCATCACATAAAAATACAGGAAGGGTAAACTAAAAACGAATGAGTTTGGTTATCTTTGGAGGTAGGTGGGAACACAGTAGAAAGAAAAGGGGAATGAGAATGGAATAGTTGGGATGAGGAGTAGTGACTTAGAACATATCTCTTTGAATAGGTCTGATTTAGAACCATGGTGGTTTCATATATTCCCAAAATAAATGAATAGTTACATTAAACAGGATGTAGGGGAAACCCAAAACTTAATAAAAATAACACATGAACCTATTACAAATAAGTGACACAATGATGGGGGCAGGGAAGAAAAAACCAACCTCAGTAACTTTGGAAAATACTATTTTCACTATATACTGTAAGGCTCAAGATGAAAAGAAGTATATATAAATATAGAAAATTTGTTTTTTACAAGGGAATGAGTTGGTAATTCTGACACTATTTTATATACTACTAGAATTGAGCAAATAAGTAAATATACTGTGGATAATCAGAACCAGGTTTCTCACTGTTGGAGAAAGAAGTTACAAATAAGGAAAAAGGAAGGCTAGAAGGAAACTTGTGGTGTTGGATTAGAAATGAAGGTCTCATGGCTTTTAATATACATACAAATACACAGCCATAAAAATAAATATGGATGTGTATGTGTGCATGTATGACTATACATGCCTTTATATCCTAACTCTGTCCACCAAGAAGGCACAGAAACAATGACACTCCAGTAGAACTAGCACTTAAATATTCACTTCTAAATATATTCTTTAATAAAAGGAACCAGGATTCCTTAGAGAAATGGTCGATTCCAGGGCTGGGGCAGGAAAAATGGAAGATAAGCCTACGGCCTGTCTTATCATGTCATAAAGTAAAAAATTTTCTCAAAAAAGGATAGGGGATGTCAAAAAGACATAGGAGCCCACTTGAAAGAGCTCTCAACTGCCAAATCCGGGACACGTTGAGCAGCAAAATAAATAACAATAGCATTGGATTATAACCCACGGAATAAAATAAACATCATTGAGTCTTTACTTATACAAATAAATAGAGGAAAACAACAGATCTTTTCACATTAGAGTTCTAATCAATAATTATAGAAAAAACGATGGAAACTGAAAATCATTATGTAAGCATCACAGGCATAACTGTTGCAGGCAGCCAGGGGTGGTGGTTCATGCCTGTAATCCCAGCACTCTAGGGGGTGGATCACAAGGTCAGGAGTTCGAGACCAGCCTGGCCAATATGATGAAACCCCATCTCTACCATAACTAAAAAAATTAGCCAGGCATGGTGGCACGCACCTGTAGTCCCAGCTACTCAGGAAGCTGAGGCAGAAGAATTGCTTGAACCCGGGAGGTGGAGGTTGCAATGGGCTGAGACCACGCCACTGCACTCCAGCCTAGGTGACAGAGTGAGACTCCATCTCCAAAAAAAAAAAAAAAAATGTTACTGGCAAATATTGTCAATGGATGCTAATCTAAGAAGGCAACAGTATGATAAGAAACAGGATATGTGTATATTCCATCTCCCCACAAAATATTCACTAATTACAAATGGGAAGATTGTAGTTTTGCCATTGAGATACTTAGAAAACACACCCTAAGCAACTGATCAAAATTATCATCATCAGTAAGAGACATATCAACATCATATACCTTTTGATATGATACATGGAGAAGGGCCAACATTGCTTCAGTGGTATTCTTGCCAAACACATATAGAACTCTCAACCTAATCTTGAGAAAATATCATGTAAATCCACATTGGGGAACATTCTACAAAATAACCAGCCAGTTCTCTTCAACAGCATCAAGAAAACAAAAGATAAAGCCAGGGGAACTATAACAGATTGGAAGAGACTAAGGAGACACAGAAATGAAATAAAATGTGGTATCCTGATAATATCCTAAGGTATGATTAGGTAAGATGTTGGCATTAGGAGAAGCTAGGTGAAGAGCATTTGGAAACTCTGCTAACTAGTCTAAAATTATTTCAAAATTCAAAGTTTTTAAGAAAGAATATACATTGCTTATATGTACATCAAGAAACAGTGGAAAGATGCACAAGAAGCTAATGAGAATGGTTAACCATGGGGACAGGACAGAACAAGGACAAGGTAGGAGTGGGCTAATTCAATGTTTAGCATCATTTTGAGTTTTTGAACCATTTGAAGAATATGTTATCTACTCAAAAAGATTAAATTTTTATATTTAAGAAAGAATAATGCCTTTTATCTATACGCTGTCAAAAATATAAACCAGGCCATGCACAGTGGCTCAGGCCTGTAATCCTAGCACTTCAGGAGGCCAAGGCAGGCGAATTGCCTGAGCTCAGGAGTTTGAGACCAGCCTGGGCAACATGGCAAAACCCACCTCTACAAAAAATTAGCCAGGCATGGTTGTACATGCCTTAATCCCAGCTACTTGGGAGGCTGAGGCACGAGAATCACTTGAACCTGGGAGGTAGAGGATGCAGTGAACCGAGATCACGTCATTGCACTCCAGCCTGGGTGACAGAGCGAGACGCTGTCTCAAAAAAAAAAAAAAAAAAAAAAAAAAAAATATATATATATATATATACACACATATGTAACCTATTTGATGATTTTAGGAAAGCATCTGCTAGATGACAATACCCAACTTTATCAATGAGTTAACAAATATTTATTTATTTATTTTTATTTTTTTGAGACGGAGTCTTGCTCTGTCACCCAGGCTGGAGTGCAGTGGCGCAATCTCAGCTCACTGCAACCTCTGCCTCCCGGGTTCAAGTGAATCTCCTGCCTCAGCCTCTCAAGTAGCTGAGAGTACAGGCAAGCACCTACCACGCCCAGCTAATTTTTTTGTATTTTCAGTAGAGACGGGGTTTCACCGTGGTAGCCAGGATGGTCTCAATCTCCTGACCTCGTGATCCGCCCGCCTTGGACTCCCAAAGTGCTACGATTACAGGTGTGAGCCACCACGCCCGGCAACAAATATTTATTTATTTATTTATTTTTATTATTATTTTTTTGAGATGAAGTCTTGCTCTGTGGCCCAGGCTAGATTGCAGTGGCAAGATCTTGGCTCACTGCACCCTCCGCCTCTCAGGTTCAAACCATTCTCCTGCCTCAGCCTCCCCAGTACCTGAGACTACAGCTGGGACTACACGTGTGTCCCACCCGGCTAATTTTTCTTTTTGAGACAGATTTCTGCTCTTGTCGCCCAGGCTGGAGTGCAATGGCACGATCTTGGCTCACTACAATCTCTGCTTCCCAGGTTCAAGCAATTCTCCTGCCTCAGCCTCCCAAGCAGCTGGGATTACGGGCGCCCGCCTCCACATCCAGCTAATTTTTGTATTTTTAATAGAGAAGAGGTATCATCATGTTAGCCAGGCTGTTCTCAAACTGCTGACCTCAGATGATCGTCCCGCCACGGCCTCCTAAATTGCTGGGATTACAGGTGTGAGCCACTGTGCCCAGCCACTAATTTTAAAAATATTTTTAGTAGAGACGGGGTTTCATCATGTTGACCAGGCTGGTCTCGAACTCCTGACCTCGTGATTCACCCACCTCGGCCTCCCAAAGTGCTGGGATTACAGGCGTGAGCCACTGCGCCCAGCCAGTTAACAAATATTTAAATTTCCTTATGACATCCTATGCATAGTGAAACCTGACTGTGATATCATGAGATAAATATCACTGTGCAAAACCCACATTTAAATTGGATTTAGATAGCCATGTACTTTAGCCTGTAGCAGGAAAAAAAGAATGTAGAAATAAGTCCAAAACAAGAAAGTATACTCTAATACTCAAAAATACAATCCAACTCCTTGGACACCAGGAGCGTCCACCAGGAGTGCACACCTACCACTCTGGACTAATTTTTAGACCAAAAAAGACATAAGTGTTAGAAACTAGGGTATGACCTTCTTTTCTTTTCTTTTCCTTTTTTTTTTTGGAGACAGAGTCTCACTCTGTCACCTAGGCTGGAGTGCAGTGGTCCAGTCTTGGCTCACTGCAACCTCCACCTCCCAGGTTCAAGCAGTTCTCCTGCCTCAGCCTCCTGAGTAGCTGGGATTACAGGCACCTGCCACCACGCCGGGCTAATTTTTGTATTTTTAGTAGAGAGGGGGTTTCACCATGTTGGCCAGGATGGTCTCGATCTATTGACCTCATGATCCACCCACCTCAGCCTCCCAAAGTACTGGGATTACAGCCTTGAGCCACTGTACCCAGCCTTATTTTCTTATAAGACATAACATTCCTCTCACATAGGTCAGAGCCCTATGCCAAATGTGAACTTCTTGATACCCTGGAGAATAAGAGGCCCTTTGCTCCTCTCTTACTCCGTATTACGTATCCCTTCAACCTGTTCCCAAGACTATCTGATAGTCATATATCCTTGTCTCATTTTGGCTAAATAATGCCCTTCCTCTATGATCTATTCTAGTAGAGTCTAATAGATCCAAGGGCTTCCAAACAGGTTCTGCACCCCTGAGAAGTATGCTTGGGGCCGTGTAGGGGAACAATAAAAGCATAAAGAAGAAGAAGGCCAAGTAGACAAGGCTTTGGGCTCACTACTCACAGCTACTCAGAGCAAGTCTGTTTTTAAGTTATTTTATATACTGGTGTTTTGCATAGGATTTTATTTTGAAAAAAGCGGGGGAGAGGAGTTCTGTTACTACAAAACAAACTGAAACCATTTATCTCAACTAAATATAAACTACATATGAGCTAGCAAAACAAAAACACATTACACAAAAATCTAATCTGAGAATTCAGGTTCCCTCTGGAAGTAGTCCAGAATTAAGAGGGCTCTTTAAGGAACTTATGAAACAGACTGTCACTCTAGAACCTAACTGAATCCAAACACCAAAGCTAGATCAGATGTACTCTATCTCCAAGGATAAACAAACAAAATACTGCCTATCACATACTTACTCAAGTGCATTTACATCTCTGTGTACAGTAGACACAATGTTAGACATAATGGTTCCCAAATTGATACATGCTTCTGCCTTACCTTTCGATCATCAGGTACCAGGTCCTGAAGCACCTTCCTCTTGGGCCATTCCTTGGCCAGTTCAGCAGAGGCCAGCTCCTGCAGGTGGTATACAGCTATCTTGGCAGAACGTCTCTGAACTCGGCCCCCACTCTTTGACTCTAGGTTCATCTCCTTTAAGCACTCTGGCTGTCCTGACTCTGGAAAGAAGGATATCTGCAAAAATGAGACACAGCAAAACATAGGCCTGATAAGTGGCATCCATCACAGCCAGTGATTAAAGGCTGAGCTTCCTGCTCTAAATATCAAAAGAGCTATGTAGTAGATTGCTAACCACTAGCATCAAGTTCCACCATATTAATGTATATTTTACTGGTAAAAAAAGCTTCTTAGGGCCAGGCATGGTAGCTCACTCCTGTAATCCCAGCACTTTGGGAGACCAAGGCGGGTGGATCATCTGAGGTCAGGAGGTGGAAACCAGCCTGGCTAACGTGGTGAAACCCTGTCTCTACTAAAAATATAAAAATTAGCTGGGCATGATGGCACACGCCTGTAGTCCCAGCTACTCGGGAGGCTGAGGCAGGAGAATCGCTTGAACCAGGGAGGTGGAGGCTGCAGTGAGCGAAGATTGCGCCATTACACTCCAGCCTGGGCGATAAAAGTGAAACTCTGTCTCAAAAAAAAAAAAAAAAAAAGGCTTCTTAGTGGTTAAAAGACACATTCGTATGCAAAGAGAAAAATCTTAACCCATTCCTCACACTATATATAAAAATTAACTCAAAATGGACCATAGCCCTAAATGTAAAAGATAAAACTATAAAACTTCTAGAAGTTTTATAGCAAGGGAGAAAATGTGTGTGATCCTGTGTATGACGGTTTTTTGATGTGTCAAGTTGGCTGGGATACAGTCATCAGTCAATCAAACATAAATCTAAGTGTATTGATGTGAAGGTATTTTGTAAATGTGATAAAAGTCTATAATCAGTTGACTTTAAGTAAGACAGATCCAGCAGAAGAGGAGGCAGGAGAGATTCAAAGCATGAGAGACATCCAACCTGCTGTCTCTGACTTGAAGACAGCCATGAGCCAGGGAACGCAGGTGGCCTTTGGAAAGTGAGAATTCTTAGCCCACAGCAAATAAGAAAGGAACTCCTGCAACTGCACGGAACTGAATTCTTGAACAATCTGAATGAGTTTGGAAACATGTTCTCTCACTAGAGCTTCTAAAAAAGAACAGCCCTACCAACACTGATTCCAGCCTGGTGAGACTCTAAGCAGAGGAACCAGCTGAGGCATCCTGTAACTGGATTCCTGACCTAAAGAACTGTGAGGTAATCAATGTGTGTTGTTTTAAGCCACTCAGTTTGTGGTGATTCACAGTAGCAACAGAAAATTATACACTGAGGGCCAGACACAGTGGCTCACACCTGTAATCCCAGAACTTTGGGAGGCTGAGGCAGGTGGATCACCTGAGGTTAGGAGTTCAAGACCAGCCTGGCCAACATGGTGAAACCCCATCTCACTAAAAATACAAAAATTAGCCAGGCACGGTGGCGGGCACCTGTAATTCAGCTACTCAGGAGGCTGAGGCAGGAGAATCACTTGAACCCAGGAGGTGGAGGTTGCAGTGAGCCAAGATTGCACCACTGCACTCCAGCCTGGGCAACAGAGCAAGACTCTGTCTCAAGAAAAAAAAAAGAAAGAAAATTATACATTGAGTTAAGCAAAGATTTCTTAGATATAACAAAAGCATTATCCATAAAGAAAAAATATATAAATCAAACTATATCAAAATTTAAAACTCTGTTCTTCAAGAGACAATGTTAAAAAAAAGATAAAGAACTTGTATCCGGAATGATAAAAAACCCACAATATATCCCAAACTTAATAAGACAACAAAAATCTTCCCCCCAAAATGAACAAAGGATTTGAACAGACACTTCATTAAAGACATACAAATCACCAGTAAGCACATGCAAAGATGGTCAACAAGATTAAGCATTGTTAGTCATTAGGGAAATGAAAATTTAAACCACAGTAAAGTACTACTACATACCTATTAGAATGGATCAAAAAATAAAATTGACAATAATAAATGTAGACAAGGATGCAAAGCAACTGGAGTTCTCATACTTCGCTGGTGGGAATGCAAAATGGCACAGCCACTTTGGGAAACAATGCAGCAGTTTCTTATGAAGTTAAATATACATTAATCATATGACCCAGAAATCTCATTCCTAAGTATTTACCCAAGGGAAATTAAAATTTATTTTCACATAAAAACTTTTTGCCAGGTACAGTGGCTCATGCCTGTAATCCCAGCATTCTGGGAGGCCAAGGCAGGCAGATCACTTGAGCCCAGGAGTTCAAGATCAGCCTGGCCAACATGGCAAACACCCATCTCTACTACAAATACAAAAATTAGCTGGGCGTGGTGGCACTCGCCTATAATCCCAGCTACTTGGGAGGCTGAGGTGGGAGGATGGCTTGAGCCCGGGAGGCAGAGGTAGCAGTGAGCCAAGGTGGCGCCACTACACTCCAGCCTGGGCAAAAGAGCGAGACCGTTTCAAAAAAACAACACATAACAATCTTTTTGTTTTTTGTTTTTGAGTCAGGGTCTTGCTCTGTCACCCAGGTTGGAGTGCAGTGGCGCCATCTCGGCTCACTGCAATCTCCACCTCCTGGGCTCAAGCCATCCTCCCGCCTCAACCTCCCAAGTAGCTGGAACTACAGGCATGTACCACCCACACCCAGCTAATTTTTGTGTTTTCTGTAGAGATGGGGTTTCACCATGTTGCCCAGCTGGTCTCGAACTCCTGAGCTCAAGCGATCCACCTGCATCAGCCTCCCAAAGTGCTGGGATTACAGGCATGAGTCATTGTGCCCAGCCCAAAAACCTTTGTGAATGTTTATAGCAGCTTTATTTGTAATCGTCAAAAACTAGAAACAACCAAATGTTCTTCAACTGGTAAGTAGATAAACAAACTTGAAACATCCATACAATGAAATCCTAGTCAGAAAAAAAGAGGAATAAACTAATGATACATGCAACACATGGATGAATCACAAATGGATTATGGTAAATGAAAGAAGTCAGACTGAAAGGCTACACGCTGTATGGTTCAATTTATATGACATTCTGAAAAGGGTAAAACTATAGGGTCAGAAAATAAATCAGTGGTTGCCAGGGGCTGTAGCTGGAGGAAAAGGCTGACTAAAAGGACACAAGTCAACTTGAGGTGGTGATAGAATTGTAAAACATCTTTTTTTTGTTTTGAGACAGAGTCTCACTCTGTCACCCAGGCTGGAATGCAGTGGTATGATCACAGCTCTGCAGCCTCAACCTTCTGGGTTCAAGTGATCCTCCCACCTCAGTTTCCCAAGTACTCGGGACTACAGGTGTACACCACCATGCCTGGCTTATTTTTTCATTTTTTGTAGAGACAGGGTCTCACTATGTAGCCCAACCTGGTCTCAAACTCCTGGGGTCAGGCAATCCGCCCACCTCAGCTTCCCAAAGTGCTGAGATTACAGGTGTGAGCTAAGGCACCCTGCCTAGTCTATGTGTTGAGTGTGATAGTGGTTACATGACTGGATACATGTGTCAAAATTCTTATAATTATGCACTAAAATGGTAAACATTACCATGTGCAAATTATATCTTAACAAATGACTCTAAAAAAAAAGAAACCACAGGGTGGGAAACCTTGGAAATGTAATGAGAAAAAAAAAAATTTAAACCAAAAAAATGAAAGAGGAACCAGCTGGACAGATGCCCATAAAAGCTCTAGCTATGGGGGAATGCCTTTAGTTTTAAAAGTATAACAATGGGGCTGGGCACAGTGGCTCATGCCTATAATCCCAGCACTTTGGGAGGCCGAGGTGGGCAGATCACCTGAGATCGGGAGTTCGAGACTAGCCTGGCCAACATGGTGAAACCCCATCTCTAATAAAAATACAAAAATTAGCTGGGCGTGGTGGCACACGCACCTGTAATCCCAGCTACTCGGGAAGCTGAAGTAGGAGAATCACTTGAACCCAGGAGGCGGAGGTCGCAGTGAGCCAAACTGCTCTACAGCACTCCAGCCTGGGCAACAGAGGGAAAGTCTGTCTCAAAAATACATAAATACATAAATACATAAATAAATTAATTAATTAATTAATGGGCTGTGCAGGGTGGCTTGCACCTATAATCCCAGCACTTTGGGAGGTCAAGGTAAGAGGATCGCTTGAGGCCAGGAGTTTGAGACTGGCCTGTGCTACATAATGAGACCCCCGTCTCTACAAAAAATTAAAAACAAAGAATTAGCTGGCCATGTGATGCAAGCCTGTAGTCCTGGCTACTTAGGAGCCTGAGGCAAGAAGATGGCTTGAGCCCAGGAGTTCGAGGCTGCAGTGAGCTATGATCCCACCACTGCACTCCAGCCTGAGACAGCAAGATCTTGTCTCTTAAAGAAAAAATAATAATAATAATAATATATATATACACACACTATATAAAAATATATAAGATATAAAATATATAATAATGAGTTTACTTCTGCCTGGACTATACTTTGAATTTTTATTTATCTAACCTAATAATGTTAAAAAGGCAGAAATAAGGACAAAGAAAGAATAAAGACGAGACAACACACAAGCATTCAGAGATTAAAAGAGGATACAAATGAGGAACCAAACACATATGGGAAGATAGAGGGGTAAGGACTCACCACGAAATACATCCCCACGCAGGGTATAGAAAGGAATCAGTACTCACAGGCCCATGCTCTGACCTCAGGTGATATGCAAGTCCAGCCTTCGACCTATATGGTTTTCCACAGTGGTGACATTTCAGGGTCATCTTTTCCAGCTCTGCAGCCCCTTTGCCACATTTTCTGACATGGTAGAGATATCCCATGATGCTGGTGAAGCTACTGGAGCAACTCTGAACACAGGAGAGAAGCCTAAACTATAATCTTACATCTTTTGACATGATCCCTAAATTTCTAAACAGCCATAAAGCATTCACCACCACAAAATACAAATAGACCCTCTGATTTCAGTAGACCCTCTCCACCATCTCCCATCAGCACAACCCTTCCTTGTCTCTGGCCATCCTACTTTGATCAAGCATGATTTTCAATCAGCTTAGTCAGCCCTTGATAAACTATAACTGTGCATCTACTCTATGTCAGAGCTTTCTCCTTGGTCTGTGATCCAACCCCACCCCAATATCAAATACCCAGCAATATATACCAAAGTTCAGCACAGTGAGGGGTCACTGGGATCCTCTTCATCACATTAAAAAAAGGATGGTAAGGAAACCCCATCAAACAAAGGGAAGGGGGAGAAAAATAAATTTTTGGAAATGAGGAAGAAAATAAATAACTATTAATGATTCAAGAGACCAAGATAGTACAGAACTAGGAAGTCTACAATGAGGAAGAGAAGAAATGGAAAGAAGAACAAAAGACATTGACCTGAGAATTCAGGCAAAAGGAATTGCTGTCCTTGGGCCCTTACCTCACGCATGCACCTGAGCTTTCCCAGTCTCTTTAGAACTGTTCGGAGCCTTTCCCTCTCACTTGGCTCATCTATTTCATCTCCAGCTTTCAAAATGGGCTAGAAATCAAGAGAAGTAAACAAGAAGATGATTCATGGAAAAGACAGACACACGGAAAAAAAAATCAGAGGAGAATCAAGGATTGGACTGGCAGCTAAGCTGGTGCCAATGAAGCCCAAGTTTTCTGACTCCTGGTGTTCTCCATCTTCTCCTGGACAAAGGAAGTGAATATAATGGAAATAAGAGTTCTGAGCCTCTACCTCCCAGGATATGAACCTTTGGAGCTAACCTAAACACACAAATATTTATGGATTCACTGCAAAGGTTTTGTTGTGCATAACTCTTTTATCAAAAGGGTCTTCTTGCTAACACCCTTATAAAATCCCAGAGCCATCTGCACTGAGATATCTACACTCACGTAAGTAAAAGACATCCAGGCCGGGCGCGGTGGCTCACGCCTGTAATCCCAGCACTTCGGCAGGCCAAGGAGGGCGGATCACCCGAGGTCAGGAGTTCGAGACCAGCCTGGCCAACATGGTGAAACTCAGTCTCTACTAAAAATACAAAAAATTGCTGGGCGCGATGGCTCACGCCTGTAATCCCAGCACTTTGGGAGGCCGAGACAGGCAGATCACCTGAGGTTGGGAGATCGAGACCAGCCTGACCAACATGGAGAAACCCCCATCTCTACTAAAAATACAAAATCAGCCAGGTGTGGTGGCGCATGCCTGTAATCCCACCTACTCGGGAGGCTGAGGCAGGACAATCGCTTGAACCCAGGAGGCAGAGGTTGCGGTGAGCCGAGTTTGCACTGTTGCACTCCAGCTTGGGCAACAAGAGCGAAACTCTATCTCAAAAAACAAAACAAAACAAATTAGCCAGGCATGGTGGTGCACGCCTGTAGTCCTAACCACTCAAGAGGCTGAGACACGAGAATCGCTTGAATCAGGAGGTGGAGGTTGCAGTAAGCTGAGATCGTGCCACTGCACTCCAGCCTGGGCAACAGAGTGAGACTCCATCTCAAAAAAAAAAAGACATCGAAACACTCACAAAAGAAAGAAGACACTCTTACCAAACTATTATGATTTGCCATGACGTGATACTTCATCCCTGCCAGTGAACGAAGTTGTTTCCCACAATGATGACAAGTAAACATTTCCTAGAAGGAAAAATACTGCTCAGTGCTAGGTTGTTCCACAGAGAAACAGAATGTCACGAAGTCCTACTCAAATGCTTTCATCTATGTCTCCTTTATTTCTCAAACTCAATAGTCAATAAATCTCAAAATCCCAGAAACTCAGTGTCATGTCTTCAAGGGCAAAATAAAGGCAATTCACTTTTAAAATAATAAGAATGACCGTTAACTGAATATTTGCCAAGTAATGGGCCAGGCACTCAGCCCTGTGTTACTTCTTTCTTATCCTCTCATGGACTACATAGGTTTTTATTATTTTGTATTTATTATTTTTTCTCTATTTTACAAATGAAACTGGGGTCTACATATAAAAAGCTAAATGCCACACTAGTATGTGGCTAAGAGAAGATTCAAACCTAACTCTGTCAGATCCAAAGCCTGTTTCCTTTATTATACAATGCTGCTTTTCATCCATTATAACCAGCATATCCAACACAGCAAAAGAGGTCTAAAGTCTGGGTAAACATATCGTTAACAGTTATGAAACGCCAAAATATCTAACCTGCTTGCAGTTTTCCATGTGTTTCTTTAAGCCCTCTATGGTTTTCCTCCCCACTGCCTGGCAGGTAGGGCAGGAGACACTGCCTTTATCAACGATTTCTAAGTACCATTGCTCCTCCAAACTGCCTACAAAGGAGAGAAAGAAACACTTTGTAATCTGCAGTATTCTCCAGAAACAAAAAGCATAATCCCACAATTTAGGAAAAGTATCATAAAATGGTTTTTCCTTTTCCTGGTAGACTGCAATGAAGAGACTCTTGCTGGGTATAACTTCTAAAAGTAGTATTTTTTAGACAGTGAAGAGTTTCTGAAAACTCCTACTCATTTCGCCATGATAAAAACCACTGAGAACCGCTCCAAAGCCCAGTTGCTTCAAGAATTAGGCAGCGACATTTTTCACCACAGGATATAACAACAGGATACTGAGAAATGTCACAGCCTGTCTGCTGAGTGTTTCTTATGTGCCTGAGACTATGCTAAATGTTTTTATCCATTTAATTTTCAAAACAATTCCAACTGCCTTTATTACCCCTATTCATAGACAGGAAAACTGAGACAAGAGGAAATTAAATAAATTGAGGCAGGTCACAAAGTTAATGAAGAGCCAAAACTTGAGCAAAGGTCTGTCTGACTCCAAACTCGGGCCCTTAGTAATTGCCTCCTTAAAGAAATGCTTTAGTACCTCATTCCTTCACAGACAACACCAACAACAAATCAGAGTGTGAGAACTACATCTCACAAAACTTCCAAAAGAAAACATACCTGCTGCATAAACTGGTGGTTCCTTCCGAATACGACGGGCCTGCGATTTGGGATTGGGCTGAGTTTTAGGCCGTTGCTTCCTCCCTGACATAAGACAGAAACTTGAAGCCCAGCATGTCACCCTTGCTAATACCGAAATCTCTTCCCTCTCCTCCTCTTCAACACCCTATTTCCCAGTCCCTCAACGGACTGACTGCCTAAGTCATGACAGAATGAAAGAGTATAATGAGGCAGGATGGAGGCCATTCCCTCCCAAACAATTCAAAGGGCTCAGAGGTCACTGAAGGGCTCAAACTAAGGCTTCTCTTTCCTTTACCCTCAAAGAATAAAGCTCAGTCACCCAGGGAAAAAGAAGTAGCAAAGTTACTGCCTTACCATAAAGCTTATGCTTCTTCTGAGGAAACTCTCGATAGTCTTCATCTTCTTCCTGCCTGGGTTTCCTTTTTCCCTTGGCTGATACTCCACCTGACCCTGAAGTACCATACAAAAACAAAACAAAAACTCAGCACACTTTGTAAATGAACATCTAGGCCTGTCTTCAAAACATCATTCACAAGACCATCAAAGGGAAAGATCATCAGTGAACACAGGCCTCAGAGAAATGTCTGCAACATTTTTAGGGAAGTTGGTGTAACTTCTCATTAACTGACCCACTCCCCCTTTCTTTTTATATTGTTATCTATCCCAAATCATCCATTGTTCCTTATGAATAATAAGGGCATTCAAGCAATGTGTTTTGCTTAATCTTGACTTGAGGCTAACAAGAGGATAAGAATTGCTTAAGATAGAGGGCTAGCCACCAAGGACCCTTGAGACTGTGACGATCTAGAATATTCTCCCCTGAATAAACCTTACACCAGCCCCTAAATCATCAACAGAGGATCAAACTAGAAGAAAAGGGGGGCCAGGCATGGTGGCTCACGTCTGTAATCCCAGCACTTTGGGATTACAGACTTTGGCCGAAGTGGGCGGATTACCTGAGGTCGGGAGTTCAAGACCAGCCTGACCAACATGGAGAAACCCCGTCTCCACTAAAAATACAAAATTAGCCAGGTGTGGTGGCGCATGCCTGTAATCCCAGCTACTCAGGAAGCTGAGGGAGGAGAATCGCTTGAACCCAGGAGGGTGCGGTGAGCCTGAGCTCAAGTCATTGCACTCTAGTCTGGGCAACAAGAGTGAAACTCCGTCTCAAAAAAAAAAAAAGAAGAAGAAGAAAAGGGGAATTCAAATCCTACAAAGAGGAAAATCAAATGCTAAGTATAATCTAGAGGAGTAAGATTAGCAGAATTTCACTCTATCACACAGCAGTTCATGAAGCTAACAGAACAGGATGCAATTGCCTAACACCTTAAATTTTTTTAAATCACTAATGAGAAACAAATATGTGGCATTTCATACTCTTTTTGTTTTTTGAGACGGACTCTCGCTCTTTCCCAGGCTGCAGTGCAGTGGCGCAATCTCTGCTCACTGCAACCTCCGCCTCCCAGGTTCACGCCATTCTCCTGCCTCAGCCTCCTGAGTAGCTAGGACTACAGGCGCCCACCATCAGGCCTGGCTAATTTTTTGTATTTTTAGTAGAGACAGGGTTTCACCGTGTTAGCCAGGATGGTCTCGATCTCCTGACCTTGTGATCCGCCCGCCTTGGCCTCCCAAAGTGCTGGGATTACAGGCGTGAGCCACCACGCCCAGCCGGCATTTAATACTTTTAAGAGGTACTTACAACAATCTCAAACTATAACTTTAGGAAGTGGCCCGTCTTCAGAATAAGACACTGATATTGATACCTTCGACATGAGAAGTAGCAGCTGGCTTGATCCTTCTCATCTTCATCCAGTAGGCAGATTTTCGGAAAGATGCTGGAAAATCACTCACTGGTTCACACGAGGACGCAGATGATGAACCACTTAAGGAGTCATCATGAGGGATAGTGTACTGGAAACTATTATCCTTTATGGAGCACTGGGTCCTGCTACTAATACAACATAAAAATATATACCACAAAGGAAGGTCTGGAGCAAAATTTCTATACATTATTTTATATTATAACCAAGTTGGTTACCTGTGCAGAAAACTAAGAAACCTGCTATAAAAACAGAATGTAAGTTGTAATCACCTAACAATAACAATAGTTGATCGAACACAACATGTACAATTATTATCACACTTCATTGTAATAAGAGTAAGCAGTACACATAAATGATGACTTTGCAGCCCAAGTAGACATTCCTTCCTAGATTCATCTAAGAAAAGAAAGTAGGCGAAGCAATAAAGGTGTTCTGTGACCCTTCAGAAGACTCCCTGGATTTGTAACCTGGTATGTCCCAGCCTCTCTCTTTCTCTGACAGAGGGACAGCAACTAAAGGGTATCTCTAAGGGAAAGGAATAGTCTGTGGGCCCTAATCTGACCCATCTTCCTTCTCCCTCAGCATTCTCCCTAAAACCTGATGCCTTATCTTATTTAGGCAACATGATACTTAGCTTCCACAGCTAAAGGATGGATGCTATCTTGCATGAATTAATCTGGCCAGAGATTTCTGGTATACTGCTGAATCCAGATTCCAAAATCTAAGACCAGTCAGCATGACAGCTAAAAAACATTACTCTGTAACTACAAAGCATCTGACATTCTTCTAGGTGGCTCAAGATGCAGTAGAGCAGCAGTTCTCCAAGAGTGGTCAATGGACTCCTAGAACCTCCCTTTTCCAGCTAAATACCTGTGAGGCCTACTTTAGATTTATGGTTCAGAAAGATCCTTCTGGCTGCTCTATGGAGACAGACCATGGGAGAAAGAGTAAACAAAAGGAAAAAAGTTAACTTGAATTGGCAGATTCAAGATAACACTTTAGACGTAGAGCTAATAAGAATTACACATAGAGAGGTTTGTTTGTGACATCAGGGAGTTGGAAGTAACACAGTGACCCATCCTTGCAAAATGTGATAGATGCCTACTATGGAATACTGTGCTGCTGTTAGAAGCAATAAACTAATTCTACACATAGAGACATGAACATAACTAAAAAGTATACTGTTGAATGAAAAAAGAAAACAGTATCTCTAGCACAATGTCAGTTCAGCAAGCTAAAAACAAATCCACACATAAAGCAGCTTATTTTAAAGCTTATTTTTTAAAGGAGTCATAAATATTTAAGTGCAAACATCACACTTGTTTATACAGTTTCCTCTAGGAGGGAGGGGATGGAAATGGGGATGAGTAAACATAACAGAGACTGGTTACGTCAGTATGTTACAAACAAGGAAGAATGAGTTTCGGCTCTCCACACATGAGGTCCAATAACACAAATTTAATACACAGAAGTCCTGGCTCTAGAGGGGCAGCTAAGCCCACTAAGGCCCACCCCTCCTGCTCACTGGACTCTGTAAAGCAAACAAAAACAAGTAAATTATGCAGGGGAGTCAAAGTTGGGAGAAGTGACCCAAATGGGGTGAGTTTTCCAATTCTGTCTTTTTCCCTCAAGTATGAATTTGCAATGAGGATGAACCCCACTTGCAGAGCAGCATAGGCAGCTTCAATTCTGAAACTCCCTTCTTTCTTACCAGGTAAATCAGGAAAAAAGTTCCCTGTGGACCAGAGTTTGGGGACTGGGGGTGGGAGGAATGCTGGAGAGAAAACAGGCAAAAAAGAGAATCCCTTAATTCAATGTATGAATCCACACAAGTCACAACTTAACCTTAGCCATGAATGCGTGGCATATACCCATACGTACCAGCCTAGCAAAGACTTTGAAAACCAAAATGAGATTGGAACTCTAATGTGACCCAAACCAAAGCAGCAAAAGCTTGGAGAACTGAAATAAGATTGGAAACACCTGCAGAAGTCTCAGACCAGCCCCTGAGCTATTCATGTTTGGGACAGCCCAAATCAACATAGCAAAGACATAAAGAACAGAACTGAGATTTTAACCAATGCCTCCAAAAGCAAGACAGAAATTTTGACCTGAACCTGAAGCAGGGTGGCCTGCTAAAACAGAAACGGCAACATTCCCCAGAAGAATTATAATAGGATCCAAAATCTACACAAAAAATATTCACAATGATGAGGATAAATTCCAAAATTATGCAACACATAAAGAACCAGGAAAATGTGAGCAATTTTCAAAGGAACAGATGACCAAAACATGCCAGCCACAAGGTGATCCAGATTTTGGGACTATCAAATACTCTCAACAAAAAAGAAATACTTTCTTACAAAGAAAATACACAAGAAATGAAGGAAAAGGTAGGAATCATCAGCAGAAAAAGAAACCATAAAAAAGAACCAAATGAAATCTTAGAACTGAAAAATATAATATCTGAAATAAAAACTTATCAGATAGGTTCAGTAATAGAATGGAGATGACAGAGGAAAGAGTCTGTGAACTTGAAGACCGTTCAATAGAAATGACCCAGTCTCTGCTGGGCACAGTGGCTCACGCCTGTAATCCCAGCACTTTGGGAGGCCGAGGCAGGCGGATCACAAGGTCAGGAGTTCGAGACCAGCCTGATCAACATAGTGAAACCCCGTCTCTACTAAAAATACAAAAGAATTAGCCGGCCCTGGTGGCAGGTGCCTGTAATCTCAGCTACTCGGGAGGCTGAGGCAGGAGAATCGCTTGAACCTGGGAGGCGGAGGCTGCAGTGAGCAGAGATCGTGTCACTGCACTCCAGCCTGGGCGACAGTGCGAGACTCCATCTCAAAAAAAAAAAAAGAAAGAAAAAAAAAACAGTCTGAAGAACAAAGAGAAAAAAAGATTGAAAAACAGTCAACAGAACCCTAATACCAAAAGTTTTAACTTAAGTGTAGCTGTAATCCCAGAGGGAGAGGCGAAAGATACTAAGGCAGAAAAATACATTTGAAAAAAAAAAATGGTGGAAAATCCCCCACATTTGGTCAGATATAAATTTACAGATTCAAGGAGCTCAACAAACACCAAATAGGATAACTCAAAGAAAAACATACCAAGATACATCTTTTTGTTTTGTTTTGAAACAGAGTCTCATTCTGTTCTCCAGGCCAGAGGGCAGTGGCACACGGCTCACTGCAGCTTGGACCTCTCTGGCTCAAGTGATCCTCTCCCTTCACCATACCCAAGTAGCTGGGACCACAGGTGCACACCATCATACCCACTAAATTTTTGTATTTTTTTATAGAGACAGGGTCTTGTTATGTTGCCCGGGCTGGTCCAAAGCACTTTTTTTTTTTTTTTTTTTGAGACAGGGTCTCACTGTCACTCAGGCTGGAGTGTAGTGGCTCAAGCACAGCCTCCACTTCCCAGGCTTTTTAAAAAATCCTCCCACCTCAGCCTCCTGAGTAGCTGAAACCACAAGTGTGCGCCACGGTACCCAGCTCATTCTTTGTGTGTGTGTAGAGACAGGGTCTCACTTTGTTGTCCAGGCTGGTCTCAAACTCCTGGGCTCAAGCAATCTTCCTACCTCAGCCTCCCAAAGTGCTGGGATTACAGGCATGAGACACGGTACCCAACCAAGACACATCTTAATGAAACTATTCAGACAGGAAGAGGAGGGGAGAGATGGGGGAGTGAAGAGAGGAAAAAAAGAAAAAGAATATAAATGTATCAGCCAGGCGTGGTGGCTCACGCCTGTAATCCCAGCACTTTGGGAGGCCGAGGCAGTTGGATTACCTGAGGTCGGGAGTTCAAGACCAGCTTGACCAACATGGAGAAACCCCGTCTCTACTAAAAATACAAAATTAGCTGGGCATGGTGGCACATGCCTGTAATCCCAGCTACTCAGTAGGCTGAAGCAGAAGAATCGCTTGAACCTGGGAGGCAGAAGTTGTGGTGAGCCGAGATCGCGCCATTTGCACTCCAGCCTGGGCAACAAGAGCGAAACTCCGTCTCAAAAAAAAAAAAAAGGTAAACATGGTAAATTATACAGGTATACTTTACCTCAATAAAAAATAAACTAGGCCAGGCATGGTGGCTCACACCCGTAATCCCAGCACTTTGGGAGGCCAAGGCAGGCAGATCACTTGAGGTCAGGAGTTGGAGACCAGCCTGGCCAATATGGTGAAACCCCACCTCTACTAAAATACAAAAATTAGCTGGGTGTGGTAGCAGGTGCCTGTAGTCCCAGCTACTTGGGAGGCTGAGACAGGAGAATCACTTGAACCTGGGAGGCGGAGGATGCAGTGAGCCGAAATCATGCCACTGCACTCCAGCTGCCCTGGGCTACAGAGCGAGACTCCATCTCAAAAAAAAAAAAAAAAAATTAAAAAAAAAAAAAGAAACTAAGCTGGGTGCAATGGCTCAAGCCTGTAATCCCAGCACTTTAGGAGGCTGAGGCAGGCAGATCCCTTGAGCCCAGGAATTCAAGAACAGCCTGGGCAACACGGCAAAATCCTATCTCTATTAATAATACAAAAAATTAGCCAGGTGTGGTGGTGTGCACCTGTAGTCCCAGCTATTCAGCAGGTTGAGGTGGGAGAATCACCTGAGCCCAGGAGGATGAGGCTGCAGTGAGCAGAGGTTGCGCCACGGCACTCCAGCCTGGGCAACGGGAGTTAGGCTCTGTCTCAAAAAAATGTTTTAAATAAATAAGAAACTATTTAAAGCCAAAGATTTTGTTTTAAACTAGAAAGCTTCAGAAAAGTGACATATTACATTACAGGAAATGATTTAAATGACCATGGGTTTCTCAACAGAAACCAAGAATGCCACAAGGCAGTACAGTATCTTTAAAATCGGACCAGTGTAATGGCTCACATTTGTAATCCCAGTACTTTGGGAGGCCAAGGCAGGGGGACTGAGCTCATGAGTTCAAGACCAGCCTGGGCAGCATAGCAAGACCTTGTCTCTACAAAAAATAATTTTAAGGCTGGGCGCGGTGGCTCGCACCTGTAATCCCAACACTTTGGGAGGCCAAGGCGGGCAGATCACAAGGTCAAGAGATCAAGACCATCCTGGCCAACATGGTGAAACCCCATCTCTACTAAAAATACAAAAGCTGGGCGTGGTAGCGTGTGCCTGTAGTCCCAGCTACTTGGGAGGCTGAGGCAGAAGAAATGCTTGAACCCGGGAGGCGGAGGTTGCAGTGAGCCAAGATACGCCACTGTGCTCCAGCCTGGTGACAGAGCAAGACTCTGTCTCAAAATAATAATAATAATAATTTTAAGAACTTAATTGTACATTTTTAAATAACTAAAAGAGTGTAATTGGATTGTCTATAACACAAAGGATAAATGCTTGAGGGGATGGATATCCCATTCCCCATGATGTGATTTCACATTGTATGCCTGTATCAAAACATCTCATGTACCACATAAATATATATCCTTACTATGTACCCACAAAAAATAAAAATAAAAAAATTTTAAAGCAATTATCCAGGTGTGGTGCCATGCAACTATAGTCCCAGCTACTTGGGAGGCTAAAGTGAGAGGATCCCTTGAGCTGAGGAATTTGAGGCTTCAGTGAGCTATGATTGCACCACTGCGCTTCAGCTTTGGCAACGGAGTGAGACCCTGTCTCTAAAAAGAAAAAAGAAAAGGAAAAAGAAATATCTTTAAAATTTTGAGAGAAAAAATTTGTCAACTCAGAATTCTATATTCAGTGAAAATATCCTCAGAAATAAAACTAAGAGAATTCGTTGTAAGCAGACCTGCTCCATATGAAATGCTAAAACAAATGATTCCAGCTGAAGAAAAATAATACCGGAGAGAAACTTGGATTTTTAAGAATGAAGAAAGAGCAACGGAAATGGTAAACAGGCCGGGGTAGATGGCTCACACCTCTGTAATCTCAGCTACTTGGGAGGCTGAGGTGAGAGGATCACTTCAGCCCAGCAAGCAATGAATGTGCCACCAACTCCAGCCTGGACAACAGAGCAAGACACTGTCTCTTAAAAAAACAAGAAGAGGGGCAGACACTAACCATTCAAATAATCCAAAAGAAGAAACACAGGAACAAAAAACAAGGGATAAACAGAGAACAAAAAATAGAAGGGTAGACCTATCCAATCATATCAGTAATTAATTTAAATGTTTACAGTCTAAACACTCCAGTTAAAAGTCAGCAAATGACACAGTAAAATAAAAAGTGATACCCTACTACATGCTACCTACAAGAAGCACACTCTAAAATATAAAGACATCTATAGATTGAAAATAAACGGATGAAAAAATTGTATCATACAATCAGCAAACATAAGGCTGGAATGACTATTTTAATATCAGATACAACAGACTTCAAGACAAAGAGTACTACCAGAGATAAAAAGAGACACTTCATAATGACAAAAGTGTCAAATCATTGGGAAGACATAATTGCCCACTGTATGTGCCTAATAATAGAGACTCAAAGTACACAAAGCGAAAACTGACAGAATTAAAGGGAAAAATAGACAATTCCACAATCTTAGCAGAAAATTTAAGACCTCTCCCTTTCAGCAACTGATAGAACTAGACAAAAATTCAGTAAAGGACATAAATGATCTGAACTGCACTATTAGCCACCTTGCTCTAGTTAACATTTACACAACACTACATCTAACAACTGCAGGATATATACTCTTTTCAAGTGCACATTGTGCATTCATTAAGCTAGATCTTACACTGGGCCATCAACTTTAACTTTTATTAAAAGGATGAGAATTACACAGTGTATTCTCTGACCACATTGGTATCAACTTAGGAATCAATAATAGGAAGATATCTAAAAACAAAAAACACAAAAAATCCAAATATCTGCAAATTAAATAATCTACTTCTAAATAATTCATAGGTCCAAAATGAAATCACAGATGAAATTTGAAAATATTTTGCACTGAAAAACAACAAAAATATGCATATCAACATTTGCAGGATGCAACTAAAGCAATACTTAGAAAGAAACTTAAAGCTTTAAATGCTTATACTAGAAAAGACCTAAAATCAATGACTTAAGATTTCATCTTAAGATACCTTAAAAGGAAAAGCAAAGTAAACCAAAGAAAAGGTAAGGTAAGAGGAGAAACCCATAAACTAGAAAACAGACAATAGGAGAAATGTGGTTCTTTGAAATGATCACAAAATTGACAACCCTGTAGCTAGACTGATCTACAAAAAAAGATACTACAAATAACCAACATCAGAAATGAAAGAGGGGTTATAGCAGATTATGTAGACATTAAGTAATAATATACTTTGAATAACTTTATGCTAATCAATGGAAAAATTACAATGAACAAATTTCTTTAAAAATACTACTTATCAAAACTGACACAAGAAGAAACTGGAAATCTAAGTAGCCCTATATCTATTAAATAAACTGAATTTATGAAATCCTTCCCACAGTGAAAACTCCAGGCCCACGTAGTTTCACTGCTGAATGCCATTGCAATAGGTTTAAAACAAGATCAAAAGGAAAAAAGCAAAACTGTCCCTACTTGCAGATTATATGATTGTTTACAAAATAAATCCCAAGGAATCTACAAAACAATTACTAGAACTAATAAATTAATATATAAAGTGTCAGGATACAAGGATAACATACAAAGTCAACTGAATACTTATACACCAGCAACAATCAACTAGAAAATGACATTATAAAAATAATACCATTTACAATTACATCAGAAAAAGATAATATACCTGGGAACAAACCTAACAAAAGACGTTCAAGACTTTTAAAAACAATGAAACTACAACACATTGCTGAGAGTAATTAAGAAGACTTAAAGGGGAAAATATAGCATGTTCATAAATCAGAAAACTCAATATTGTTAAAATAGCAATTTTCCCCAAAGGAATCTATAGATTCAATACAATACCAATCAATACTCAGCAAGCTTCTTTTAATAGATATTGGCAACCCAATTCTATACTTCTTATAAAAACGCAAAGAACTGAGAATAACCAAAACAATTTTGAAAAAGAACACTAAAGTTAGAGGACTTACTGATTTCAAGAGTCTAAATAAACATCAATAGAACAGAACAAGGAGAGTCCAGAAACAGACCTACATATATACATGTCCAAGTGAAGTTTGACAAAGGTGCCAAGGCAATTCAGTAGGGAAAGAAAACTCTTTCCAACAACTGGGTATACCAATAGAAAAAAAAAGTCAACATTGACCCTTACCAAAAAACATTCACAGAAATTAACTCTAATGAGTCACAGACCTAAATATAAAACCAATAAAACTTCTAGGAGAAAAGACCACAGAAAATCTTTGCAATTAGGGAGGCAAAAGTTTCTTTTTTTTAATTCTTATTATTTCTTAAGACAGAATCTCGCTCTGTCGCCCAGGCTGGAGTGCAGTGGCACCACCTTGACTCGCTACAACCTCCAGGGAGGCAAAGGTTTCTTCAATAGGATACATAAAAGCATGAAATGTAAGAAAAAAATGATAAATTTAAACCTTTTGCTCTTCAAAAGACATCATTAAGAAAATGAAAGACAAACCAGATTGGAAGGAAGTATTACAGACAAAGGAGTTGTATTCAGGACAGATTTTTTTAAATACCACAATTTAATAAGATAACCCACTTTTCTTAATGGACAAAAATGTAAACATTTTACAAAAGAAGATACACAAATGGCCAATAAGAATAAGAACAGATGAAGGCTGGGTGCGGTGGCTCACACCATTAATCCCAGCACTTTGGGAGGCAAAGGTGGGCAGATCACCTGAGGTCAGGAGTTCGAGACCAGCCTGACCAACATGGAGAAACCCCGTCTCTACTAAAAATATAAAATTAGCCGGGCGTGGCGGTGCATGCCTGTAATCCCAGCTACTCGGGAGGGTGAGGCAGAAGAATCGCTTGAACCTGGGAGGCGGAGGTTGCAGTGAGCTGAGATCGCACCATTGCACTCCAGCCTGGGCAACAAGGGCAAAACTCTGTCTCAAAAAAATAAAATAAAAAAGAATATGAACAGATGCAAAAAAAATAAAAGATTAAAAAAAAAGAATACGAACAGATGCTCAACATTATTATTCATATATGATGAATTAAAAACCACAAATTAGGCCAGGTGTGGTGGCTCAAGCCTGTAATCCCAGCACTTTGGGAGGCCAAGGTGGGCAGAGCACTTAAGGTCAGGAGTTTGAGACCAGGCTGGCCAACATGGTGAAATCCCATCTCTACTAAAAATACCAAAATTAGTCAGGTGTGGTGGTGCACACCTGTAATCCCAGCTACTCGGGAGGCTAAGGCAGGAGAATCAGTTGAACCTGGGAGGTAAAGGGTTTGGTGAGCCAGGATCGGGCCACTGCACTCCAGCCTGGGTGACAGAGGCAGACACTGTCTCAAAAAAAGAAAAAAAAAAAAACCCATGAATTAAAACCACAGTGAGATACCACTACACACCCATTAAATTAGCTAAAATTGAAAAGACTGACTCTCACACATTGCTAGTAGGAATGCAAAATAATACCACTTTGGAAAGCAGGTAGTTTCCTAAAAAGCTAAACATACTCCTGCCATATGAATCAACCAACCTAGGATGGTAAATACCATCTTAGATATTTATCAAAAGAAATGAAAGCATTTGTCCACACAAGACTTGTACATGAATGTTCACAGCAGCCTTATTGTTTGACACCCTAAAACTGAAAATAACTCAAATGTCAATCAAGATAGATGGCTAAACAAATTATGGTATCCATAATGGTATTCTACCCAGCAATAAAAACTATTTTTCATCTCAAAATCATTATTCCGAGTGAAAGAAATCATGAAAAAAATGAGAACATACTGTGTGACTTCATTTATATAAAATCCTAGAATATGCAAACCACTTTACAGTGGTGCCTGTGGACAGGAGTGGAGGAAGAAATGGCAGAGACATGAACAAACTTTTGAGAGAGATGAAAATGTTTATTATCTTGATTGTGGCAATGGTCTCACGGGTACAGACATACGTCAAAGCTGACCATAGTGTACGCTTTAAATATGTGCAGTCTATTGTACTGTAATTATACCTCAATAAAGGTATTTTTAAAATTTAATGGATTGGCAGGCCTCTAAGGCCAAAACCTACCATCCCAAACAATGCTAGAAAGACTTGATGGGACAGGCGCAGTGCCTCATGCCTGTAATCCTAGCACTTTGGAAGGCCAAGATGGGCGAACTGCCTGAGCTCAGGAGTTCAAGACCAGCCTGGGCAACACAGTGAAACCCCGTCTCTACTAAAATACAAAAACTTAGCAGGGCGCAGCAGTGTGCACCTGTAATCCCAGCTACTCGGGAGGCTAAGGCAGGAGAATTGCTTGAACCAGGGAGGCAGAGGTTGTGATGAGCCGAGATCATGCCACTGCACTCCAGCCTAGGCGACAGAGCAAGACTCCATCTCCAGCAACAACAACAACAACAACAAAGACTTGATGGTACCAACAGGCCATTAAGAGCCAAGTCCCATGTAACAACTCTCAGGAAACTCTCCATGTAGGAATTTCTTACTATCAGTGTAGGATTCAGAAATACAGTACCCATATACCCTCTTATGAATAAGCATAAGCATACTGAAAACGCAATAGTTCATATGATCATAATTAACTCTTAGAGGTTAAATCAAGGTGGTTAGGGAATCCCTCCTCCAGGTCTCATGTTTTATTTTTAAAGCACTCAACAAAAACAATTCTTAAGTATTTTACAATATCTACCCATCAGCCCCAGGATATTTGATTATTTGTAAAAAACCAGTTTAAGCTCAAACTTCCCTTTCCATACATATAACAAGAAAAAGCTTTGTTGTGATACAATGACTATCATAATTGTATTTATTTTATAATTTGTTGCCACCAGTGTGGCAACTCTCAGCTTCTGATCACAAACATGAAAAGTTTAGCCTATTTTCAACTCCTTTCTGTTCTACCAAAAATTTTTAAGAGCCCCTAGCTCATTCTTCTATGTGCAAACATTTAGATTAGAAAAGTACTTTAGTTCATCTCGGTATCCTTTGTAAACTTATTTAATTCTACCCAATCTTTAAAAGCTAGTGTTCTCCATGATTTCCTCCTCTACTCTTCTCTGGTCTCACTTCTCACCATTGACTCTCAAATGTCACAATCTCCTAGGAAGCTAGTTAAAAATAAAGATTTCCATGCCCTAAACCCAATGATTCCAAATCTGGTTAATGGACGGGGGCCTAATAATCTTATTTTTTAACAATTATCTCTAGGTGAGCAAGGTACATACTGAGAAACATTGCTCTAACTACTTTAACTAGAAGAGCTCATTAAAACTCTCAGCTTGTGGAGGAAAACATCATGTTTCCAATTATTTTTTATAGCTGATGATTCCCAATTCTGTATTTCAGACCAGCTTTTCATCTGAGATCCAAAACTATTTGTTTTTGTTCCAAATGTTGCTCCTCATTCAGAAATTCCTAGTTCTGTGAATTACTCCAAAATTCACCTGATGGCCAAAGCCAGAAACCCACAGACATCTTACCTTCCTTCTCTTATTCACTTCTCATCATCACCACCTGTACATTCTCTATACGTTGTTCCCTACGTATTCCCTGTATATTGTTTCCACCATAGGCTGCATGTTCTTTATTCATCTCTTAGGTTATCATAATAACCACTGAACCAGTTTCCCAGTACCCTTCCAAATCCATCCTTCATAATGCTGCCAGAGTGGTCTCAGACCAGTATCTGGCTATGTCATTCCTTCATTATCTCTTCCAGGATAAAATCCAAACACTTTAGCACGCCGTAACAGGTCCTTCATGATCTAGCCCCTACTAACCTCTCTAAACTCTCTCCCTGCAATCCCTCATCCTCTATCCCAGACATACAGAACTACTTACTATCCCATTAACTTTTTCCACACGTTCACATAACTATTCCCTGTTCTGAAAAACCTTTCCCCTTCTCACTAACTGTATGATTCCTCAACTTTCAAGTTTCTACTTAGGAGTGACCTGCTCTGATAATCCTTCCCTTCCAAACTATCACTCCCCTTCCTCAAAGGCTAAATTAAATTCCTACTTAAAAATATTTACTTATTACAATGAACTGTGTTGACCTACTTGCCTATCTCCCCTTCTAGACTGCTAGTTGTTTTTCATGCCTGTATACCTAACCTACTACAGAACTGGCACACAGCAAACATGTAGTAAATGTCACCTGAATGAATGAATCCATTTAATGTCGAGTTAACAAGAATGTTTTCTTTTGTATTAACCATGGAAAAACTAAGCACCTTCAGTGTACTAAATAATAAACCAGTCTTACAGACAAGTAGTTTAAAAAATACAAGGATTTCTTACGGTCATTTTTATCATCCATCCCAAGTTCATCAATGTATTTATGAACACGAATTTTATGTCTGGAGAAATACAGAATTACCACTGAGTCTTTGGTTCCATTTTTATTACAATTTGTACTTTTTTTTTTGCAAGCTACGTTTTTCTCCCACACACTAGACTTAGACCTACACTGTCCAATCCGATAGCCACTAGCTACAGGTGGCTATTTAAAGTTAGTTAAAATTAAATAAAATTTAAAATTCAATCCCTCAGTCGCACTAGCCACATTTCAAGCACTCAAAAGCCGTATGGGGCTAGTAGCTATGATACTAGACAGTGCAGATACAGAACATTTTCGTCACAAGAAGTTCTACTGGACAGCGCTGGCCACAAAATCACAAAAGAACCTTAGAAAAACCTCACTTACTTAGCAAATAAAATTTAAAATTCAGTCCCTCAGTTGCACTAGCCACATTTCAACTGCTCAAAATCCACACCGGGTTAGTGGCTATGATACTGGACAATGCAGATACAGAACATTTTCATCACAGGAAGAAGTTCTACTGGTCAGCGCTGGTGACACAATCATAAAAGGACCTTAGAAAACCTCACTTACTTCTTAGCTCCCACGATCCTCGTGCTCCTCTGCTGCTTAAAGGTTGTGGGTCCCGAAGTCTAGCAAATCACAAGCACACGAGTGAGTGCTAGGGACCTCTGAACCTCGACCACAAAAAGACGAATTCCCCTATGCCCAGAAGAAATGAAGTTCTCCCGGGGCAACCACCTCAAACACAAGAAGGCAACACCTTTTAGGAAAAATATGCTGTCCTATCTTCCAGCAGTGCAAAGGCGGGTAACAATACCAGAGCCTTCGTCTTCCCCCATTCTCAAAGCCCTGTCCCAGGCTCTAAAAGGGAGGCCAAAAGAAAAGACAACGGATATGAGAGACATTGGGGATGTAAAAGGAATAGAAACTAATGGCAATGTGGCGAGGAATTAAATCCAAGGAGGTGGGGAACAGGCAGCAGAACGTGGGTAAAGAAAAAGGGGACAGGTGATCTGATCTAGAAGGGTGGGGCCTACGATGGCCTCTGATAAAACCAACTCTGAGCATGGGACAAAAGCGAGGGACCGCGTGTTCCGGGCTCGACAGCGCTACCTCTAAAGCATAACGGTCAAACCAAGAAACTCACGGCGGGTACAGCACCGAGTCTGGAAGACATCACTCCCTCTCCACGCCTAACAATTTCACCCAAGGGCTCCGGCCAGACCAACGCCACTTCCGCTCTCCTCTCCTCTCCCGGATGTGGGCTCGGCTCCGCCTAGCCCTCTTCTGAACTTCTACTTCCGCCTAGCAGCTTCCGAGGGGGCTGCGGCCGGAGCGAGTCACGTGACGAGTCACCCTCCGATTCCTCTGAGACCCCGCCCCACTGAGATCGCGACGCGGGACCCGGGAACCTATGGGTGGGGTCTGGAGTGAAGGGGCGGAGCTTGGAGCCTCGGCCGGGCCTCAAAACCCCTGGCTCTCATTCCGAACCTTTGCACAACTCCTCGTGTCCCTCCAGCCTGCCTTCCCCATCCACCCGCCCAGTGGTCTCAGTCCAGATGCACAGGAAGATCATTTACTGCCCCTTTATTGATCTTAGAGAAATTACAGACCCATTCTCACACGCCTCCCCCCGGTAGAGAGAAGTGGAAGCCTTTCCACGCTGGGGGCGCAGGAATTGGAGGCAGTGGCTGAGCAGGAAAGAAGCCTGGAAAGGGCAGCACGATGAAGACTTAGGACAATGAATAATAGGGGCGGACCTCGCCTCATCGAGTAGCTTCAGGACTCCACACTTGCCCTGCTTTGGGATTTTTATGTGTGGTCCCGAGGAGACTTGTTTGATTCTTGAAATCTCTAGACAAACTATGGCTGGGCCTCTCTCCAGGGGAACTGTACTTGAGTCTCTCCTTAAGGGGACTGCGTCGGCTCCTCTCAGAGGGACTGCGATGGTTCCTCCCAGAGGGCCTCCCTGGCCTCATCTCAGAGGGACTGTGACGGGTTCTCTCACAGGAACTGCGATGGCTCCTCTCAGAGGGCCTCCCTTGCCTCATCCTGGAGGGACTGCGATGGCTTCTCTCAGAGGGACTGTGACAGGTTTTCCCAGAGGAACTGTGTCCTCTCCTCTCAGAGGGACTACAACGGCTTCTTTCCAAGGGACTGAGGTGGCTCTTCTCTGAGGGACTGTGACTTCTCTCAGAAATCCTACGATGGCTCCTCTCAAAGGACCTGTGAGATCTCCTCTCAGAGGGACTGCGATGGCTCCTCTCAGAGAGACTGTGACGGCTCCTCTCCAAGGGACTGCGATGTCTTCTCTCAGAGGAACTGAGATGTCTTCTCTCAGAGGGACTGTGATGGCTTCTCTCTGAGGGACTACGATGTCTTCTCTCTGAGGGACCGCGATGGCTGTGAGAGGGACTGCGATGTCTTCTCTCAGAGGGACTGTGATGTCTTCTCTCAGAGGGACTGGGACGGCTCCTCTGAGAGGGACTGCGATGTCTTCTCTCAGAGGGACTGGGACGGCTCCTCTGAGAGGGACTGCGATGTCTTCTCTCAGAGGGACTGGGACGGCTCCTCTGAGAGGGACTGCGATGTCTTCTCTCAGAGGGACTGCGATGGCTTCTCTCTGAGGGACGGCGATGGCTTCTCTCAGAGGGACTGCGATGGCTTCTCTCTGAGGGACGGCGATGTCTTCTCTCAGAGGGACTGCGATGGCTTCTCTCTGAGGGACTGCGATGGCTTCTCTCTGAGGGACCGTGATGTCTTCTCTGAGAGGGACCACGATGGCTCCTCTGAGAGGGACTGCGATGGCTTCTCTCAGAGGGACTGCGATGGCTTCTCTCAGAGGGACTGTGATGGCTCCTCTGAAAGGGACTGGGATGGCTTCTTTCAGAGGGACTGCGAAGGCCCCTTTCAGAGAGACTGTGACAGCTCCTCTCGAGGGGACTGCAGTGATTTCTCTGAGACAGACTGCGCCAGCTTCTCTCAGAGGAACTGGAATGGTTTTTCCTAGAGGGACTGCGGTGGCTCCTCTGAGAGGGACTGTGATGTCTTCTCTCCAAGGAACTGCGTTGGCTTCTCTCAGAGGGACTGCGATGGTTTCTCCAAGAGGGGTTATGATGGGTTCTCTTGGAAGGACTGTGTGGGGTTCTCTCCCTATAGAAGCTGGGATGGTTATGCTCCTTGTGTGTGAGTTTGTCTTTAAGATGTCGGTGCCAGGTTCTCTTCACCAGGGAACCAGGTAGGATTCTTCCTCGGGCCTGAACTCTGGTTCCTGGTGTGGACAAGTTCTTAGACTCCTGGCTGGAGGTTTCATTTCTATAGAAGTTTTTCTTTGATCTGCTACTACTGTCCTTTTGAACAGTTCCCAGAGGCTGCCCCACCGAGGCAGTTTGGAAAGCAATACCACTTTGGGAATCTGTGGGCTTGGGCAGTCGAAGAGGTCTGGGTTGGAAAGAGTGAGCTCTTCTTGGCTGTTGAGCTGATCTGCACTGGCCCGTTCCTCCCCACAATATGTTCTCCGGCTTAATGGTTGAGCCTGCTGGCGTTAGCTTGTCAGCTGACCTCTTGTCTCTTTTGATACTGCTTGGTAAGCAATAGTCCCTGGCATTTTGTTTTGGATAATAGTTTTTGCTTGCCCACAAATTGTCTGGCCTTGTCCCGTCCACAGGCTTCCGCCCAACAGAAGCTATCACTCTGTGTGCTGTTTGGAATGCCCGCTTTAGGCTCTGAAAAAGCAGTTGCATGA
Source organism: Pongo pygmaeus (assembly GCF_028885625.2). Lineage (NCBI taxonomy): Eukaryota > Metazoa > Chordata > Mammalia > Primates > Hominidae > Pongo > Pongo pygmaeus. The sequence continues at coordinate 106,373,580 of NC_072385.2, forward strand.
ACTTGGGTTGGGAAGGTTTCTTAGGTTGTCTTTTTAAAGAGGCAGTACTTGTCTGAGTTGCTCCAATCCTCTTCCTTCTTAAATGGGCTGGTAATTCCCCAGAGGGACTCTCTATTGTGGTTCTACTGTTTGTGTAGAACTTTCTGTGTTTTCTAAGTCCCTTGGTGATTCTCTTCATTGGATATTTTGAATCAGAGGTCTTTTTGGTTCTCACTTTAGCCCGTTTTTCATTCTGAGTGCTTTCAGAGTCACTCTCTGGTAGGTTGTGAACTTGAGTGAATTCATAATGCCCAGGTGCTCTAGTTTTTGTCTTTTCTACTAGGTCAGGGCTGCTGCATTGTCCTCGCCTGATGTAGACTTGTACAGGAGCAGGGGACTGGGAAGGCCCAGACTGCAAATCTATTGTGGAAGTAGGACTCTTGGAAGCTTGAGTATAGATTTTAGCTTTCCTTTGTGATGGTGATATAGGGCTTCTCCGTATGATGGGTCTATCTCTTTCACGATACTTTGAGATTTGGGGTCTTTTCCCAATTCTCAGCCTAAAGCCAAGATGCAACCGAATCTCACCATGGCCTTCAGGAGTGCGTACAAGGTGGAGCTGTGGATAGATAAGAAGATAAGGCCCCGAAGTGGTCTGTAATTTATGATGGCAGTTAAGTCCTGAACATCGGCCACACTGTAGGCAGATAGGGTATTTTAGGACTAGACCTGAAGCTAGAGGTGGAGGCTCATCGGGGGGTATTTGACTCCTTAAGAGTTTTGCTGCTATTTTTAGCTGCAGATCTTGTAGCAACTGGAACTGTTCTGAGAAGTCAGTCTTAGCCTGGGAAAGATAATTTGGCTTGAGGGAGTGTTGGGACTCAGAAATCCTTGTCTGGGAATCACTCTGTGAGTCCTCACTTTCTTCCATTGGAACAAGATCTTCTCTATCGTAAAATATGCTGAGGGAAGACTCTGACTTTACCAGGACAGGAAGCTGGCCCCCTGCACATGAGACAGGCATATGTTGAATGACTTCTTGGGATATACCACTGAACCTTGAGTTTGTCTTCTTTATTCTCACTCTAGTCCCAGAGTATTGCTGTATTATGGAAGATGTGGAGCCACGTGTCCATATCCTTAAGGCCATTCTTTTCTTATGACCATGATAAAAAGTATGTCTCTGAATATAGTTTTTGACCACGGAAGGCTGAGAAATAGTAACTGGACCCTTCTCTGGCAGGCTCTGGGAAGCTTCCATCAGTTCAGCTGGAATCCCAAATAAATTCTGAATAGATTGACAAGTATCTGCAGTGGCTCTTTCTGCTAAAGATGTTTGAGAACAAAGCTTCCTTTCCATAGTGGTCCCTAAAATATTCCCCAGCATTAGCATAGTGGAGAGATATTTTCTTGGTAGTCGCTGCCTCCAGGCATGACTCTCCCAGACGTTGTGTTGTCTGCCCAGGAAAGACTTGATGAGACCTTTTTGAACCCCTGATTCTGCCCGGAATGTCCTAGATAGTGATCTCCAGTTTTGTGGTAGATGTCTCTGAAGTGAGTTCTCTAGCTCCTCCATTTGCTTCCTCTTAGTTGTCTCTTTAGATATGACATCCACTCCTAGAATCTCAGGACATGGGTTTTCCACAATGTTAGCTGTCTTATCAGAGCTTTGATTATGAAGGGCCAAGGGAAAAGTTAAAGATTGTATCATAGTAGGGTCTATATAGGTCTCTTCAGGCTGCAAAATATCTGTCCCAGGGTTTTTTATATCCAAAGCTCTGAATACTTCCTGTATCCCAGAATCCCAAAGTCCTCCTAATTCAGATGCTGTTCTGACAGAGCTTGAAATGAGTGTGGTTGAAGAGCTTTCTAGGAACCTAGAGAAGTCAGTCCCTACTTGTAACTCTTCTGATGTTAACTTCTGACAGTCCCTATTCTGACACACCTGTCCTAGATTCAAATCCTCAGTTTCCATAACTTTAGGAGGCTCTGTTTTTATCACTGTAGATTTCACAGCCTGAAGCCCTTGTTTATGAGTCAATATTTTATGTTCCTCAAATGGAGATGTTTGTGGTGAGGTTAATTCTTCAGATTTCACTTGAATACCTGGCCTTGGAGTTAATTCTGCAGGTACTATCAGTTCTTGAAGATGTGGCCTTGGAAGTAAATCCACACAATTTATTGCTTCAATTCCTGATTCTAGGGCTACTCCTATTGGTTCTACAACCTGAGGAATTGGTCCTGGTGCTAACTCCTCAGATTTTGCGATTTGAAGGGATGGCCCTGGGATTAACATAGTTTTTACAATTTGAAACCCTGTCAGCTCCACTGTTTCCAAAATCTGGTGTTTTGGCTTTGTGATTAATTTTGTAGATTTCACATCTTGCAAACATGGCCCTGAGTGGTGCTCTGAAGGTCTCACATGTTGCAGTTTTGGAGTCAACTCAATATATTCTACCATTTGAGGGGTTGGCCTTGGTATTGTCACAGACTTTACAATTTGAAATGGTGGTCCAGGGGTCACTTTCACAGATTGAACAACTTTTGGGACATCTACGAGGATTACCTCTTCAGATTGAGCAACTTGAAGCTGTCTCCTTGCAGATTCTGTGACTTGATCTAGTGGCTCTGGACTAATCCTCATAAATTCTACAATTCGATCCAGTGGTCCTGGGGTTGTCCCTGGAGATTTCATACTTTGATTCTTTGACTTTGTTAGCCCCATTGATACCTCCCTGTGCTGCCGTGCCTCAGAGGTGAGCTCTTCATGTCCTATAACTTGACTTGTTTGCTTCAGGGGCACCTCTAAAGATTCCTCCCTTTGTAGCCATTGCTTACAGGTCAGATTTACAGATTCTGGGACTTGATGTCCTAACCCTAATATTATCCCTGGAGATCCCACATGATGCTGTGGTTTGGGGGTTAATTGGAAAGTTTTCTCTACCTGCACTCCTGACTCAGAAGTCAACTCCACAGATTCAGGAACTCGATGTCCTAACCCAGGTGTCATCCCTGAAGCAGAATCTGGGACGTGATGTAATGACTTTGGAATCAATACCACAGATTCTTCCCTTTGCAGTCTTTTCTCAGAGATCACCTCCACACATTCTAAGTTTTGGGGACAGAGCCTTGGGGATCTCTCTGCAAATCCAGTGGCTTGACTTGTTGGCTTTGGGGTCATTCCAAATAATTCATTTGCTTCTATCCTTGCCTCAGTGGTCAACCCCATAGCTTCTGTAAAGTAATGCTTGAGTTCCGGAGTAATCTCTTCATATTCCACAGTTTGCTGCAGTGGCTTCATATATAACTCCCCCAAATCCTTAACTCGGGGCCGTGGCCGAGACAGCAATTCCATAGTTTCTAGGATTTGGTAGCTTTTCTCTGGAGTTAATCCTAAGAATTTTGAGCCTTGATCCCTTACCATTGGAGTCAGATCAACAAATTTTGGTACCTGAAGATCTGGCTGCAGCAGCATCCCTAAGGATTCCATGGCTCTACCTGTTAGCTTTGGGGTCAACCCCACAGATTTCCCTACAGTATCTATGCCTTTATGTGCCAATCCTTGTGCCATTTCTGAAGATTCTGTGGCATGATAAATTGGTATTGAAATCAAATTTGCAGATTTAGGGACTTGATACTTTGGCTGTGGGAGCATCTCTGCATATTTTGCAAACGGATGCCCTGGTCTAGGGATTAGTTCAGAGGATTCCGTGATTTGATAATTTGTTCTTGGAGTTTGCTCCCCATATTTCACTTTTTGAAGCAGTGACCCTGGTGCTAATTCCACAGATTTTATAGTTTGCTGCAGAGACACTGAAGATAATTTCACATGTTTTACGCTTTGCAACTTTGGCTCTAGAGTAAACTCCAAAGATTTCACACCTTGTTGCTGTGATTCTGGAGACAAATTTGAAAATCTGACACTAGTCAACAGTGGTCCTGATGGGAACTTCCTAGTTGGCTCTGGTGCCAACATCATTGATTTCACTTCTTGCCATCCTGAAGTCAACTCTTGATAATTTATACCTTGCTGTTGGGCCCCTGGTGTCAGCTCCATAGGTTTTACATCTTGAAAGCATGGCTTCGATGCAAAGGCCACAGATTTAACGCACTGGGACCCAAAGCATGATGTCAACCCTGAAGAATTTACACTTTGAGGTTGTGGCCATAGAGTTGACTTCACAGATTTCACATCTTGAGAACATGGCTCTGGTACAAATACCACAGATCTCACATTATGCTGCCTGAGGTGTGAATGCAACTCCTCAGAATTCATACCTTGAGGATACGGTTCTGGTTTTAACTCCACAGATTTCACTTTTTGAAAACATGGCTCTAATGTAAATACCTCACATTTTATGTCTGGCAGCTCAGAGGCTGAAATCATTTTTGCAGAATTTGCATCATAAAGCAATGGCTGTTTATTTATCTCCACAGATTTTACATCTTTAAGCAGTGGCTCTGGTAAAAATACCACAGATTTCATACCATTTATCTGAGGACCCAAAGTGAACACAGGTAGCATGACTTGCTGTGAGCCAAGGTGCGTCTCCAAAAATTGGACTCCTTGAAACTTAGTCCCTGGAGTTAACTCAGAAGATTTCATACCTTGCAAGTGTGGTCCAGGATTGAACAAAATAGATTTTGTACTTTGAGATTCTGACCCAGGGTTCAGTTCAGAGGGTTTCATGCCTCGTATCTGTGGCCCTGGATTAAAGTTGATAGAATTTATGCATTGAAATTTTGACTCTGAATTCAACTCAGAAGAATTCATACCTTGCAGCTGCGGGCCAGAGTTGAACTCTTTTGGTGTTATATCTTGAAATTTTCTCCCTGGAGTCAGTTCACATTTTACATCTTGTAAATGTTGCACAGAGTTGAACACAACAGATTTTATACCTTGAAGCTCTGGCCCTGGATGCAACTCAGAAAATTTCATAACTTGAAATTTTGTCCCTGATTTTACACCTTGCAAGTGTGGCGCAAGTTTGCACTCCATAGAATCTATACATTGCAATTTTAGCCCTGGATTCAACTCAGAAGAATTCACATACTGCACCTGTGGCCCAGGGTTGCATTCCATAGGTGCTGCACGTAGAAACTTTGACCCTGGAGTCAATTCAGATTTTAAACATTGCAAATGTGGTATAGGGTTGAACATCATAGGTGTCTCACTTTGAATTTCTGTCCCTGGGTTCAATTCAGAATACTGCATACCTTGAAGTTTTGAAACTGGAGTTAATTCAGGTGCTTTCATACCTTGTAAATACGGCCCTGGGTTGCACCCAATAGAATTTACACAGTGAGCTTTTGGCTGTGGAATGAATGCAGAATTCACACCTTGCAAATGTGGCCCTGGGCTGCACCCAATAGGATTTACACACGGAAGTGGTGGCTCTGGAATGGATGCAGAAGAATTCATGCCTCGCAAATTCGACCCAGGGTTGCACCCACTAGAATTTACACACTGAAGTCTGGGGCCTAGAAGGGATGCAGAATAATTCACACTTTGTGGATGTGGCCCAGAATTATACTCAATAGAATTTACACACTGCAGTGGTGGCTCTGGAATAGATGCAGAAGAATTCACACCTTGCAAATGTGGCCCAGGGATGCACCCATTAGAACTTGTACACTGAAGTTTAGGTGCTGGAATGGATGCAGAATTTACA